>NW_027526295.1:157746160-157818660 GCF_048455015.1 Haemaphysalis longicornis | reverse complement strand
TGGTGGCTTAGCTCAGATTGAATTATCGGAGTACACATGGCCCCAAGGTTTTTTTTATGTGCGCTTGTCATAAAAACTGGAAATTTTGCACTACACAACATTTGACACAAAAATCTTGCACTACGAAAGAGTGAACTTGGGATACCACGCGAGTATGTAAAAAAGAATAACAGGAACGAGCACAGGTGATGCGCAGTGCGTGAGATATTCTGGCGAGCAAGTGTATAAAATTCATCAACCGTGTTGTTTCCAAATTTACACCAACAATATCAAACGGAGGGGCGATACCTTTGCTGGATGCGCATATATGTGAAATAGATATCTGCGCTTCATTGAGAAACTGAAATGCGTCGGTATATAAAACTACTGACTGCTAAAATTTATAAAGGGCACCATTTCACCACTGAAGGCATCAGACCATATGTAGACGCAAAAAAATTTCCTAGATGTTGATAAATTTCCCTTTTCCCCTAAAGACGACCCAAATCCCCTCGATGTAGGGAAATTTCACTGGAGTTGGCAGCACTGGCGGCACGTCTTCTCACGTCCCCTTCAGATCTTATTTTGGAAATTAGTAATGGGGGAGGGGGAAAACGGAAACTTCCAGGGCACTCCTCCCCCCTGGAGCGGTGGGCCCCAGAACCGTGGCGCTCCAGCTCACGGGTATGGAGAGGTGACAGGCACCCTCTCCGTGCCTTCCCCCTGGAGCGGTGGGCCCCAGAAACCCGGCGTTCGCGGCTGACATCTCCCCCGGTGGTGTCTTCTACTTAAACGGGTCCTGGACCGACGGTTTTGCCGGTGTCTTCTTGTCCAGGCACGTGCTCACCACAGCGCCGCCGGTGGTCTCCCCGGCCGAGCACGAGCACGCTTCGCAAGGATTGCCGCTAGGAGGCGTCGCCTGAAATACGGCGCAACACTGAGCTCTGCAATCTATGCTCATGGCGCTGGGCCACTGACCCTGTGATCTGAACCACTCGTTCTACGCTATTCGGCAAGTCTCCAAGATCATTCTGATCCATCATTTGGGTATCTGATCGCTTATGCGTTGCGAACCGCGCCTTCGAAGGCGTAGTCATGCCCGGGACACGCCAAACCTAACTAAGGAGTTCGAACCTGCCGAAGCACCGCCTCTCCGAGTTGGAATCTCCGCCCGAAGCACGTGCTCTTGCCGCTGAGGAAACCCCTCGTGCCACCGAAGAAGCTCACCTTCGGGGCACCGGCATGACCAGTGAAGGAGCAAATTGGCCCAGCTGCAGCCTGACGACAGGGACGACATTTGTGCCTGAGGTACGCCGTCAAGTTACGCAACACCGACGAGCCAGCAGCATCGACAGTGCACACAGCCTACAACTGCCCGTAGCCGGGTGCAGTGATATTCCGGCCAGCCAGGCACGCGCCACTGAGCGGCTTCAAGCTTGGGGCAAGATACCTGCCCCACTTAGTGCCGTGACGGCGACCTCCACTATCTCCTTGGCAGGGGCGTCGGAACAGGGGGTGCTGGGGGAGCAATGGCTCCCCCTTTTTTTGAGATAGGGGAACGTGGTTCCCCCAGTCAAAGGGCACCTGAAAACTGCTTCTGAGCCCCAGAAAACTCCGGATAAGTTATGCCTATTGAAGGCAGATTATATTCAGTTGAAATTCCGGTGGTGCTGGTCACCAATGGAACATTTTTCTCTTTTATGAATGCCCGCAATTAAAAAGGAATACTGATTTCGACATTACCCGTCTTCAGCAGATCTCCTTCACATGAAGCATTTCACAGGCTAATCTTCCGTCTAAAATATTCGATGTCTGCTGTATCAATGCATGGTATATTGGCTTTGTCCTTTGTATTGGGCTCATACTATCATGATACTAGCCATCTTTACTGGACCCTATCGCATAATTACTCGCACCCTAACAAGTTGTCCGCAGAGATATTAGCGGGGCAGCTATATATTACAACATATCAGTGCGTCCGTATCATACCACTACCCTTTTCCTAATATAGTCGCACAACAGTACATCAGAAATAGTGGGTACAAAATTAAAACAAATGATCGGTTGTGCATACACGTACTTTAATGCTATAACACACATTGTTCTATTTCGAATTCCCCAAATTTTAAACCTGAACATTACAAATTCAATACGCTGACCTCACAAGTAGATTTTGACACATATCATAACTTCTTTTTTCAACTGATCCGTACATTTAACTCTTTTGCTTTGTCAGTATTCATCATGTAAGCCTTTATTTGGTGCCAAGAACGTGCATGTCATTCGTAGGTTCGTAGTTAGGAGGCATGAATATAAATGTGCGGACAGTATGTATTGCTTTTTTGAAATTTATAAATAAAAAGGCATAGGACGTACCAGGCCTGCTACCATTTCCTTGTCTAGATAGCACAGTCACCGTGAAGTCACTAACTAGGGCAGTGGGTTTCACAAAACGATTATGATGAGTGAAGGCACATCACGCACATTAAGCAAAAATTTGCAGTGGCTTAGGTCGGCTATGCCAGGATATACGTAGCGTGAGTCAAGGTTCGTCACACGTACTCCAATTCGATTGAATTTCAATCCAACACAATCCAATTTAATCCAGTGCAATCCAAATCAAATGCAATTCAAGTCAATCCAATCCAATCCGATCCAATCCAAGCCAATCAGATCCGATCCGATCCAAACCAATCCAATGCTTCTCGCGCTTGCGCAGAACGGCCCTTCACGGCACACGCGAAACCGCTCAACCTCGGCCAGTGTAGCCTACGCTACAAAAAACCTTTTCCTGTTCGAAATCGAACCTGGGTCCCTGCCACTATGAAGCCAACGGTTATACCATTGCGCCAATTCCGACACGGTTGAATCAGTCTGGATTTGCACTTTCACTTTAACTCAGCATGGCAAAAAGCTTAGCATTTTAACTCTCTTTCTCTAAGAAAGGGTCTTTTATTTCTATTTATTGTGCTCCCAGCATCTATGATGTCGAATGAATATTGTCACGAAGCCAGAGACGACGCAGTTGTCTTCAAGGAAAAACACGTTTATTGGAGCGAACTTGTGCTCCCCTAACAACTCAAAGAATACACAGGCGGCGAAGCAGCAGTCAACAAAGTGACGTGTGCGAGCGAGCGTCGACGATCGGAATGCCTGGCGTCTGCTCTGCAGGCTTTTATCTTACGGCGCGAGTGTTTTTGGAACCGTTGATTTACATCCAGAACATTCTAGATCAGAAGAGATTATTCTGGGCTAGTGACGTTAACACGAAACAGTCTGCTTATCTGAATGAGATAGCCCGTTCTGCATAAAAAATGAAGAATGCAAGACGCGCTTCGCTTGACACAGATAACAGAGCCGGGCGTAGCCGGGCACTAAAAACAAACAATAAATAAACAAACAAACGCATACATGGTTCGCGGCATTACCTCCCCTGACCCGCTGCTAAAACAAAAGACAGTCCGAACAAACAACAAAAAGTCCGTCATCTTGCATAGTAAGGTTTCAAGCGAACCACGTGGACGACTTCGGGCCACGTGCTTCGTCGTGATGTTCCGGAATCACCATCGGGGATCACCTCGTAGGTAAGTTGGCCAACATGTCGTAGAATCTGGTAGGGTCCGAAATACCGTCGCAGAAGCTTCTCACTGAGTCCGCGTCGTCAGATGGGAGTCCAAACCCAAACACGATCCCCTAGGTGGTACTCGGCGTCTCGGCGTCAGAGGTTGTAGCGCCCAGCGAAGGACCAGCTGCTGGTCCTTCGTACGAACTCGAGCGAGTTGGCGGGCCTCTTCCACACGCTGAAGGTATCCCTGGACGTCGGGGTTGAGGGCGTCGTCTTCTACATGCGGAAGCATGGCGTCAAGCATCGTGGTCGGCCGTCTTCCGAGACAAGCTCGGACGGAGTCATCTGCGTAGTCTCCTGGATAGCCGCGTTGTACGCAAACGTGACATACGGGAGCACTTCGTCCCAAGTCTTATGTTCAACGTCAACGTACATTGACAGCATATCTGCGATTGTCTTGTTCAGACGTTCCGTTAGTCCGTTCGTTTGGGGGTGGGACGCCGTCGTTCTTCTGTGATCCGTGTTGCTCTAGCGTAATATTCCTTGCATCAGCTCCGCAGTAAAGGCTGTTCCGCGGTCCGTGATTAGGGCTTCCAGGGCTCCATGTCGCAGCACAACTTGGCTTATGAAGAACTTTGCGACTTCCTGTGCAGTCACAACCTTGAATGGTCTTCCATACACGTATGGGCGAAATTTTGAAATCGCCCATATAATGGCGAGGCACTCTTTCTCAGAGGCAGAGTAGCTTTTCTCCTCCTTCGACAGACCACGGCTGTGGTAAAAATTAATCCGGAGCCCTCCACTACGGCGCGCCTCATCGCCTGCGTTGCGTCGGCGCGTAAACCCTACAATCAATCAACAGACTACGGCTGGCATAGGCGATTACCTTTTCGCAACCGCTTTGTTTTTGAACGAGGACGGCACCCAAGCCTATATCACTGGCATCCGTGTGCATTTCCGTTTCGGCGTTTTCGTCGAAATGAGCGAGCAAGGGCGGGCTTTGCAGGCGTTTTTGCAGCTCGCAGAATGCTTTTTAAGTGCAGAGCATTTCTTAGCCTCGCCTGTTCCTGCGTCGGACGGTGTCAACAGTTCCGCGTCCGCAGCAGGTGCGCCTCTCCTTCCCTCCTCTCTCTCAACAGCAGCTGGCGCGCGCATGCGTCGTAGTCAGCCCGTTCGCTCCGTCGCGGTCTCGGCGTAACAGGTGCGTGATAGCAGCGCGGTGGGGCGGGGAAGGGCGCGCGCTGCTTGCGCATGAGCGCTCTCCCCCCCCCCCTTCCCCCCCGTACTGCCCTCCCTCTACTGCGCGCGCTGCAAATATAGCGGCTAGCCGTCGCTCGTGTTTCAGTCACTGCGTTGCTCCTTCCTTCCTTGGTTGACGCTCGTGCCCACGTTTACTCGTGTCTGCTACTCCAGCATCACGGAAGAAGCGATGGAAGCAACACTGCCTTCAATCAGTACTGTGGCCCCAATGCTCTGCATTTACTCGGGTTCCCCTCGCGGGAACGCGCGGGAATTTTTTCTTGGTCGTTTTCCCCGCTAAAAGGGGGGCTATCTTTCGTAAAGCGTGTGAGTGGCTCTGCAATGCGTGTGAAGTTTGCGACGAAGCACCGGTAGTATGCGCACAGTCCGAGAAATCTTCGCACGCCCTTCTTGTCTTTCGGCCTTGGGAAGTTGGCAATGACTGAAGTTTTTGTCGGGTCAGGTAGGACTCCCGCGGCGTTGACGACGTGGCCCAGGAACTTGAGCTCCTCATACGCGAAACGGCACTTTTCAGGCTTCAGCGTTAACCCCGACGTGCGAATCGCCTCGAGTACAGACTCCAACCTTGCAAGGTGTTCGTCGAAAGTCCGGGCGAATACCACAACGTCGTCCAGGTATACGAGGTAGATGTGCCACTTCAGGCCAGCTAGCACAGTGTCCATGACTCTTTGAAACGTTGCTGGCGCTGTGCACAGCCCAAACGGCATCACCTTGAACTCGTATAGGCCGTCCGGGGTTATAAATGCGTCTTCTCTCGTTCTCTCTTGTCCACCTCAATTTGCCAGTAGCCTGTCTTCAGATCCATTGATGAGAAGTACTTCGCATGGCAGAGGTGGTCGAGGGCGTCGTCGATTCGTGGCAGGGTGTACACGTCCTTTTTGGCGATTTTGTTGAGTCGCCGGTAGTCAACTCAAAACCTTAATGTGCCGTCTTTTTTCTTCACTATTAAGACCGGCGCAGCCCAGGGGCTTTTCGATGGCTGTATAATGTCGTCGCTGAGCATGTCGTCGACTTGGGTGCGGATGGCTTCCCGCTCGTGTGAAGAGACGCGGTACGGTGACTGTCGGGTAGGTCGGGCTCCATCTTCAGTTATTATTGGGTGCTTCGCTAGAGGTGTCTGACGTAGTTTTGAGTTCGACGAAAAACACTCGCTGTAGCGACGCAGCAAATCCAATAATTTCTTCCGTTCTTCTTGGGGTAACGCCGGATTCACGTCGAAGTGATTCGGAAGCTTGAAGGTATCTTCGGGTGCGCGTTCAAAGTCGGCAACCGCAATCACATCACTTGCTTCTTGCGTTCCTTAGCGGTACGCAATTGCAGCGCCCCTGTTTAAATGCTGGTATTCCCCGCTGAAATTAGTGACCAAAACTTAAGATTTGCGTTGCTTAAAGCGCGCAATGCCTCTTGCGACAGAGACACCGCGGTCCACGAGCAACCTTTGGTCACTCTCTACCATAGCGTCGACGTCAGGAACCGCATCTTCACAGTAGACGCTGATCATCAAGCTTGTGCGGGGTGGTTGGGTGACATGATCGTCGGTGATCCTGATAGCAGCACGGTTTTCGGGGTTGGGTTCCGGCGTCATGCAGTGATCGGAGGAAAATGTTATAGACTTGCCCTGTAGATCAATTATTGCACCGTTGTCCGTCAAAAAGTCAATTCCGAGAATTACGTCACGGGAGCAGTTAGGCAAAATGACGAACGCCGCAGGGTACGTTGTGCCGTCTATGGTGACGCGCGATGTGCACGTTCCATTTGGCGTCACGAGCTGGCCTCCTGCTGTACGAATGTGCGGGCCGTTCCATCTGGTCATAACTTTCTTCAGCTTAGACGCAAATGGTCCGCTCATGACTGAGTAGTCGGCTCCCGGGTCTGTGAGGGCGACTACTTCAAAGCCGTCGATGGACAGTTGAACATCTGACGCTGATTTCTTCGAGTTCCGGGTGCGTCGTGGCGTCGTATCTCGGCTTGTGCGTATTGACGGTCGGGCACTGTGCGTCGTGGTCGTCGCCTTCTCAGCGGAAGCTTCGGTCAAGTCGGGTACGCGTCGCGGCGTGTGGTTGTCGTCGTGTTCGAGAGTCACGTCCGGGTTAGATTGGGGCGTCGGGCCGAGGGCATGTCGAGAATCGTCGTCTTCCGCGAGTCGTTGCGTCGGTGGAGGGTTTTCATCTTTCCGCGATCGTGCAACTTTACCTCCCAACGTTGCTGCTTTTAGTTTCCCTCGCGTGGGCTGGGGGACCTTCCACGTGCGAAATCAGCATTGCTACGGCGGTTGGGCGACTGGTATGGGTAGGGCGATGGCGATCGGTTGAAGCGGGCTGGTCCTCGGTTGGTGTCGGACAGGTATTCGTCGATCTCAGTAGGGCGCTGGCCGGGTCGGAGGCGTGGGACGTCGACGGAGAAACCACGCAGTCCGAGTCTCCTGTACGGGCAGCGACGATAGATGTGATCGGCCTCTCCGCAGTGGTAGCACAGCGGACGATTATCCGCGGTTCGCCATACGTCTGTCTTCCTCGGCGCCTGGTTTTGGTCTGCAGGTGGTCGGGCGGGCGACAGTGGACGGCGGTACGGCGGGACTTCTTGATGACGGGTTGGAGCAGGGCGGGGTCGTCGAAGAGCCGCGGATAGGTCATAGCTTGAGGCTCACGTGGTACTTCGGAAGGCGTAGAAGTCCCCAAGGGGGGGTTGAATTTCTTCCCGGATCACGTCGCTCATAGAGGTGACTTGGGGTTGCGGCGTTGTTGGGAAGAGTTTCCGCAGTTCTTCCCTGACGACAGCGCGGATTGTCTCACGTAGTGTGTCAGGGCTAAGAGCCCCGGCATCGATCGAGTCCGCAACTAGCGCATTGATGGGACGGTCGTACTGCCTCGTGCGAATTTCCAGCGTCTTCTCCAACGCGGCAGCTTCAGACGCGAATTCAGCCACCGTTTTAGGGGGGTTGCGGACAAAGCAAGCAAATAGTTCTTGCTTTACTCCTCTCATCAGAAACCTTAGTTTCTTTTCCTGCGTCATTTCTGGGTCCGCACGGCGAAAAAGTCGCTTCATCTCTTCGACGAAGATCATGACCCCTTCGTTGGGGTGCTGCGTTCGAGTTTCAAGCAAAAGCGCAGCGCGTTCTTTTTTGACCATGGTAGTGAAGGTCTTAAAGGGACACTGAAGTGAATTTGTCAAGCTCCCGTTTTTGCTTGCACTGCGTAGACTGGCTCAAATTAGCACACTTTTCATCGTTTATCCGGTTGACAAATCGGTAATTATTTTATAAAGCGCGAAAGAAGAAAAACTACCATGCGCGGTTTGCGGCGGCCGCACCAACTAAGGCTGTGACGTTGAGAGGAGGGGCGCCGTGATTGGACGATGCCCAAGATTAGCAATCACACAAGTTTCGGTTTCGGTTTCGGTTCTGTAAAACATAACCAATGGCTTTGTTGGATGGGCATTCTCAATATCTCAGTAATCATCGTACCGCGCTTCTGCCCTGTTGTCGGCTGTAAAATGCACAATATAAGCCTCCCAGGACGGCTTGTAGTCGTAGCATTCACTAGCCGAGACCTACGCAGTGCATGAACGCCCTCCGCGTACCCGCAGACGCCCAAATGTCATGCGCTTTTCCCCCATATTTGGAGCTTGCCTCCCTCATGCCTGTATCGTAAAAAGCGTGTTCGCACCAGGCCAAGGGTCTGTTCATTCTGGCCTGTGCCCGCTGCCTGCAAGCAGTCGGTGCTTATGGCAACAGCACGCCAACGAGAACTCGCTAGCGCGCCAGTGCCAGCCTGCGCGCGTTTTGTGAACTAGTTTGTGTAGCCATGAACGTTGCGGCCCCAAAAAAGGTGAACTCAATATAGAAAACATCGGCGGAAAACAAAAAAGTTAACTTACAAAAAAAGAAAAGCACGTACCCGCGGGGATTCGAACTCGTGACTCGCAAAACATTTGCGGTGAATTCCTAGCGCCCCAGACTGCTAGTCCACGGAGCGGGACGTGAATGCCTTGCTAATATAGTGTATATATTGCACAACCGGTTTACACTTTTATTTAGTTTTGGCATTTCAAGCCGCTTAGGTGATTATTTGTTGTACTGCGATCGTGCAGTAAGCGTCGCCCGAGTTTCCACAGTAGCTCACGTCTAGCAATTGCATTTCGTAGACGGAAAAGCGTTCGCAGATGCGTAGTCGTGCTGCTGACCGCTGTGCTTGTTCGCCCAGCGCAAAAAAGTGCTTCCCGCGCCCTAGTTTTACGCTGTACGGTAAAAATATCAGTTGATTTTATTTGCTTAGTACCTATATTGACTTCGCTGACTCTTCTCCCGCCTTCAAGAGGCCTTATATTTTCCTACTGGCGTACCAGTCAGCGAAGCGTCGCATGTACAGCGCTTGTGTGAAGCGACCTTGACTTGGAGCTAGATACAGTGTACAAACAAACCAAGTAAAGAAAGGCACATTCTTCCATTCACAAACGTGTCCTGGCTTCGTTTCAACTAAGCGAACGAATTGCGACCAAGCAATTTTTTTTAACCTCCTTGATTGCGACGACCCGCCGGCGGCCGGCGGACGAAACGCTGGGCCGACTGACTCTGTCGGCCGGGGAGCCGTGCAGTAGCGCAGCCGTGGCGCAGCCAATTGCCAGCTCATCCCCTCCTGACGTCACACGAAAACGCCACAGAAAATGGGCGAGCGTAAAGAGAGGAGGACAGTGTTTTCGAATTAGTTTTTCTACTAAATAAAATCGCGTAAACGCGCCTAGAGTGGTCGAAACATGGCCTGGGGACTCCGGACTACAATTTGCGCTAGTAATCCCGCAATGTTTACATATCACTTCAGTGTCCCTTTAATGAATTCGCTTTTGAAGTGAGCCCAGTTGGTGAAGGCGCTCTCGTGCTTCTCGAACCAAGTGCGAGCTGAATCTTCCAAGTAAAAGAAAACATGCCGGAACGTTTCTGCGTCGTCCCACCTGTTGAATTTCCGGACGCGCTTCAGTTTCTCCAACCTTTCTTCTGGGTCTTCTGCTGGGGCTCCTCGTAATGGTGGCGGTTCCCGTGGCTGCTGCAAGACGATTGGTGATGTTGCTTCTTGCACCATGGTGTTGGTTGCAGCGTTCGTTCTCTTGGGCCCTTCTGGCAGAAGACCGAACTCGGGTTGTAATCCTTGCAGTAGGCGGCTTTCCCTGGTTGGACTGGCTTGGCGGCTTCCAGATGTCGTAGAGAGCATGAAGGGTGCGTACCCCGCACCTCTACCAGATGTCACGAAGCCAGAGACGACGCAGTTGTCTTGAAAAAAAAAAACACGTTTATTGGAGCGAACTTGTGCTCCCCTAACAAGTCAAAGAATACACAGGCGGCAAAGCAGCAGTCAACAAAGTGACGTGTGCGAGCGAGCGTCGACGATCGGAATGCTGTGGCGTCTGCTCTGCAGGCTTTTAGGTGCAGAGCATCTGATTCACTCGCCTTGTCCCTCCGGCGTCGTCGTCGTCGTCGGCGGCGGCGTTGTCCACCCCTCCCCCATTCTCCTCGCCGCGCCAGCTACGCTTTCCGCCGCTCACCCCCTCTCCTCTCCGATAGCGAAGACTCTCTCGCGAGGGGCATTGGATTGGAGTCGATTGGATTGGCTTGGATTGGATTGGCTTGGCTTGGCGTGGATTGGATTGAACGTGGATTTGATTGGATTAAAGTGGATTGTGTTGGATTGTGTTGCGTCATAGTCGCGGCACGTTGCGTCATAGCCGCGGCAGACGCGCTGGGGCTGGCGCATGTGCAGTACTCTATCTTCCGCGGTTTCCTCTCCTTCGGGCGCGCTGCGCATATAACCGGTGTGCCGTTCTCCGGCGAAGCAACAACCACGCTTGGCTCAAACACCTAGAGTCCACGCCGCTTTACAAGTACGCCAATGTCGTCATCGACTGGGACCAGCTTACGCAGTCCCCTCAACGTTATGCGCGCTATAAAACGCGGTTCCTTCGCCGCTCCGCCTATGCGTCGCATCTACACAGGGGTTCCCGCGAGGGGAGGTGGGAGTTTTTATCTTTCGGCGCGAGTGTTTCTGGAACCGTCGATTTACATCCAGAACATTGTAGATCAGAGAAGATTATTCTGGGCTAGTGACGTTAACACGAAACAGTCTGCTTATCTGAATGAGATAGCCCGTTCGGCATAAAAAATGAAGAATGCAAGACGCGCTTCGCTTGACACAGATAACAGAGCCGGGCGTAGCCGGGCACTAAAAACAAACAATAAATAAGCAAACAAACGCATACATGGTTCGCGGCAATACTTGATTGGGTTTGATGTGGTTTTATGTGGGGGTTCATTGTGATTAGTTAAGTACACTAATCGCATTATAGCGCCATTGTAAGATCCCGGCAAAGGTACTCAAAGAAAATAAATGGTCATGATAATGTTTTATTAACAACAAAATGATGATGATGATTAGAATGATGTGTTCGGAAGCCTATTTTTCGCTCCCACAGGGGGAAAAATAGTCCCGACACCACTGTTTGGGCATAGCTGTCCGACTGTGGTGGTCATCGCTTAGCACCCACCAAGCGTAAGCGCTGTTTTGTGTGATTCCTCAATGTCAGTGCAAATCGTTCACTTTTTCACGAATCATCATTTACTTTTCCCACGAAACGCTGGTTCCATGCTTGAGCCAGTTCGAGACTTCTTTCCTTTTGTTAATCGAAAATAAAAGGTCTTTCATGAGGCTACCATTTTCAATGCTACTCGCGCACAATTTCTGTAGAACCAAATGTTTTAAACCATACGCAGATGCACGTATCATCATTCTCCACCGGGAACAGAATTGGCGCTCAAATAGAATACAGCCTGCAGAGAGGAGCCCAAATTGTCATTGATGAGGCAAGAATTGCATGTTTCGAATGCTCCCCAGCTAATTCAGAACTTCTCGTGCTCCCACCCAAGCGAGTCTCTCAGCCACCCCCAAACATAACAATCCGTATTGGCAAAACGGATCTACCGAATGTACCCAGCATAAAGATATTGGGGTTAATTATCAAGAGCAATCGGGCTAACACTCGCTTCATGGCGCAACTCACGACTCAAGGAAATCAAATAATTGGACTAATACGGCGTGTAGCAGCCCGAAATAAAGGACTCAAAGTAGCTGAAAGAATCGGACTAATCCGCATTTGTAATCAGCCGTATTACATACTCGCTGCCATACCTTAATCCATCCCCGATCGAACTGAACAAGGTAAATTGCCTTGTTCGTAGAGCCTACAAGCAGCCCTAAAAATACCCCACAGCAGTTCCACTGCCAGTTTGGAACAGTTGGGTGTCTACAATAGAGCCGAGGAACTGAATAATAGAGGCCCACAGGCTCAATCAGCTATCGCGACTGTCGGCATCCCCTACCGGCCAACAAATTATGCACAGACTGAATCTGCGCCCCCCGCTAACTGCCGATACCAGAGTCCCCATCCCCCATGAAATTCACGAACAATTTCTCATTCGCCCTCTCCCGCGAAACATGCACCCGGTACAGAATCAAAAGCGCAGGGAACAACGTGCTCGAACTCTAACCGAGAAATACCCAATAAACTCAAGCACGGTATACGTGGGTGCGGCCGACTACAGACATCACGACGCTTGTGGTGTGACGGCTCTGTATGACCCCAACACTCCACCCGTCAACGCACCCGCAGTCCGGCTACGGCAGAAGATGCGGCTATTGCGCTGGCACTAGCTCACCGGCCGACCTCTGCAATCATAGTTTCAGATTCGAAAACGGCCATCAAAAACTTCGCCAAAGGGACTATTTCCCCGCAGGCACTCAAAATTCTCGTACAATATCCTCCTAACACCGAAGGGGAATTGATCTGGACTCCTGCCCATACAGGGTTGGGGGGTAATGAGGCGGTCAACCAAGCAGCTCGAGAGCTCACGACACGAGCAGAACCAAGCCTCGTCCCCTTACATGGAGCCCGATCAGCACGAGACAGCTTATTAATTAAGCTATCAAGAAATCACCGCACACTACCGCCTCTTCCGCCGAATGTATCCGCCCGCACATCGGGATCTTACTAATGCCGAAGAACGTCTGTAGCGCCTACTACTGACGAACACGCTGCGATGTCACTCCATACTGCACCATATTCACCCGAATTTATATCAGCCACCTAATTGCCCTGCGTGTGGTGCGAAGGACACACTCGCCCATCTCAAATGGGGCATGCTCCGAAGACCCCTTTCCCTTGATCCCGTAAGACGAGCTCTGGGAGAAGGCGCCGGACAGCTCGGACTTGCAGACCCAGAAGAGTCTCGCGGAAAGAGCTGCCATGGTCACCGGCAGGCTGCGGCTGTCGGTCACCGAACGGACTTAACCGGGCTCTTAAATAAAGTGTTTTCTCTCTCTCTCTCTCTCTCTCTCTCTCTCTCTCTCTCTCTCTCTCTCTCTCTCTCTCTCTCTCTCTCTCTCTCTCTCTCTCTCCCTCTCTCTCTCTCTCTCTCTCTCTCTCTCTCTCTCTCTCTCTCTCTCTCTCTCTCTCTCGCACACACGTTATTTTTAAAGATGCGACACTTATATTCGCCACAATCGCCTATCGTCAATGAAGATTTCCTGTGTGCCCGAGTCAACCTTTTCGCGCACGTGCCCGGAAAATTCTCAGGGAACGAAGTCTCATTACGTGCCTGTCAGCCGATGCGTCACTTCGAATGAAAGCGCAGAAGAAAAATCAGTTCTCAGCGGGTCTTTTTTGTTGTTGTTGTTTCAGTTCACTTTTTTTTCATTCATTCATTGCCCTGTAAACACCGTAGTGTGCATTAATGACTCTACTGTATCTGTGTTAATATCAAATTACATTTTTCAATTTTTGTTTCCACCGCCGTTTGCGGGTGTGGGTGATTTAACTCCACCGCACTAACGACCTCGTTTATTAGCCGCACCAGGCAACGTTGTCCCTGTCATTCATGAAAGGAAGGGCAAAACAATGTCTTTTACGCCTGCTTGGGGCACTCTGTGTAACAAGCAGCCGCAGTGTACCACGAAAACATAAACATACGAAGAAAAAACACAGGGACAAATACATTGTCAGGTAATTGGAAATTGTTTTTACCTCTCCCTCTCTCTCTCTCTCTCTCTCTCTCTCTCTCTCTCTCTCTCTCTCTCTCTCTCTCTCTCTCTCTCTCTCTCTCTCTAAGCTTTTGGGTACGTTTACCTGAAGTGTAAGGCTCGGCGATTAATCGGAAGGCTTCTGTTTCTGCTGTTTAATAACAGGGGGAAACTTTTGGAAAGCTTGGCTTGTTCTGAGCTGGCTATTCCAGCTTAATCAATGGAAGAAAAAACTTCCTGGAAAGTACTTCAAACACGTACTCAAATTATTATCTCTGAAATAACCATATGTGGCTGGCATGGAAGCATACTTCTCTGCGTTGTTAAAAAAAGTGAGGTATTAAGATTACCATTACTCTCCCCAGAATGTAGTTTCATTAAACAATATCACGTATCTTTAGGGGCGTTGCTTCAAAAGAAAAAATTTTTGTGTGTCAGGTACCGGAAAATATTCCCTTCGAAAACATCGTTGTCCGTAAAGTTTACACCTGACTTAGCGTCGGTCGCAATTGCCTACCAAAGGGGTGGAAGTAGACTAAAGGCGCAGTGAAGTATCCCCGATGAACTCGGGTGGTTTTGGCAAGCTGTGCTGCACCACACCGTAATCTATAGCCATGTTTCTATTAAAGACCATAGTTTTTCTGGGGCTGCTTAAACCGGATAATTTCGGGCTTAATGTCTAAATGTCTATCTGAAAAGATAAATTTATTATTAAAGAATCCTGGTAACAATGATACAACGTAACAACCTAAAACAATTAAACAAGTGCAGCGCCTGTTGTTACATATTTAACAAAGCCCGGAGGCTAGCAGTTACAGACACTGACAGGAATACACAAATGATTTCAAAGTTGATTATATACAAAATATTAACATACAAAGAATTGGAGTTGGTTACAACCAAAAGATGAACATGCCAGGGATACAAGGGTACAAGCTATAAGAAGGCAGCAATGCACGGTATACACGGGTTGTGTTAATGACACAATGAATATTGTGGCGCAATAACAGCCAATTCTAACAACAAAATAACCAATTGTAACAACGAACATCCCTTAGGACACAGGTCTGAAAAACTGGAATGAACAATAACCATTTTGTTCGACACCTCTATAAAATGGATGGACCAGTGTTGCAGAAACTCTTCCTCATGCAACACGGTCAACTCACCCTCTAGAAAGGTCACGAGGTGTTGTCTGAAATAGGAAAGTAAAGGGAACTACATACGTAGCCTGCGATTTTGTGCAACGACCCTGCAGCGATTACGCCACATTACATTATCGCCAATTACTGCTTACAGCTTACCCAGGGAGGTCTAGGGCAATGTTCGGTCATTTGATACCTTGCAAGTCCAAAACATGGAGCGGCACTGTGCATGATGCACCGAAAGCAATACTCTGCGGTGAGGCTTGAGAAATGATTGGCTATAGATTTCTGTCGCAATGGTGACAGGAAGAGTTCTCGGCTGCTCCCCAATGAAATAATCTGCCTTTAGTGGGAAGATTTCGCCACACTTTTTGCCACTGGATGTTTTTGGCGTTCTCGGGAAGCCTGCCTGAAAACAGACGTAGACGTAACCATACAAATCTGGTGTATCTACCCGCGTTGCCGACCTTGCAGTAACTAGGATTTCACATAGCCTGACAGGTTTTATTCACGGAATCACAGGCCGAGCTTTGAATTTCATGAAGTCTTTTTTATTCAATCGTACTTATGAAATTGCAATAGGAGACATAACTTCGCCCCCTTGACTTAATCGGATTCGCGTGCCACAAGGTGCTGTCTTGTCTCCTACTCGTTTTAATTTGGTAATGGCACGCCTGCCCACATATCTCACCAGTATACCTGATCTGCACTTCACTATCTACGCAGATGATATAACATTGTGGTCAAACAAAGGCTCAGTAGGGGAACAAAAATATATGCTTCAGCAAGGTATTTACGCTCTTACAAATTTCCTTCGCGATGTTGGTATGCAGGCCTCACTTGAAAAATCGGAGTATGTCATGGTACTTAATGGCCACAACTTCAGGACGCAACCAACTCGCGAGCTGTCATTGAAGCTAAATAATCAGCCTATTCCTCGCAAATCATCTATTAGGGTACTAGGCTTACACATTGATCAAGACAGCCAGGCTACTAGATGGGTCACTAACACAATTAAAACAATTAAACAGATCCTCCGCATTATAAAGCGCTTCACGACACACCAGTCTGGCCTTAAAGAACATGGCCTTAGACACCTCACTCACACCCTCCTCATTTCACGAGTCATGTATGCCTATCCTTACCTCAATATTACTAAAAAGCAACAACAAGCCCTTGAAATACTTAACAGAGACAGTCTACGACTCATTACCGGCCTACCCACTTACACTAGAATCCATGACCTTTACGACTGCAGTAACATGCCTACATACGCCAACAGGGCATACGCACACCGTAACTCGCATGTACAACGACTGTACACCTCACGGTACGGACGACACATCCTTGAAGCCATTGGCCACAATACCCCGCAGCTGCCAGACATAGCCAGCACATCAGAACCATGGCCCACCCTATCATTAACGGATCCTAAACCCGATACCCAACCACAAAACAGGCGGAAATCTGCAAAATAACACCAGAAACGGTCTTGCCACCCTAATACACTCAGCATCTACACTGACGCATCTAAAACAGAATCCAGCACAACTTCGGCGTGGCATATACCGGCATTTAACTTCAATAGCATTCATTCCTTGCCACCAGATACCACCATTAATGGGGCAGAACTAGAAAGTATCATCCTCTCACTTCGTCACATTGTTCATAACATATCTTTTTCCATGTACAAACTCCTACACATTCACATAGATAGTCGGGAAGCTTTCCTGGAATGTCGCCATCAACTATCATACAGCCTATGAGTTAAGAAGATCCACGAGCTCAAGAGCATCCTTCATCAACAGAACATCGACGTCTCCATCGCGTAGGTGCCCGGCCATGCCGGAATACCCGGAAATGAGGCGGCTCATTTGCCGGCACGTGCATCGTTCACAACCGTGCCCCAAGCCAGCTGGACGCCTTCGGACTGCGATTATGACCCTGAAGAGCACCGGACCGCCATCAAACAACAACGGAAAGACTTTCTCGCCTCCCTGGTCAACCACACTCCCATTCCCAAGTACTATTCTCGTTCTCAACAAGTCCGCCTCAGACAGCTAATGACACCTACCATCCTTTCCCCTGCAAAACGACAACAGTTTTTTCATTCGTCACCTAATCAAGGCGTGTGTATTCCTTGTGAAATTCCAGACACCACTGAACACATTTGGACATGTCCTCAATTTCAAACTGAAAGACAGGTTCTCCTAGACACCCTTCCCGCTAACTTACGACCAGATTCTTTAAATGATCTCCTGCGTCCGGCCTACCCACCTAATTTAGCAAAGGCAGTGTGGGACAGTCTCCTGCATTTCATATCCCGACCCACTACTTTTCCCTTGCTATTTCCCACCCATACCCGTCGTGAACCTCAACTTATCGCTACCCCTAAGGGGGTCTGATGCACTAGCAAGAAACCCCCGGGTGTTTTTTCTAAATTTCAATAAACGTTGAAAAAAAAAATATCAATGTCGTCATTTAGTGCAAGAATAAAAAAAAAATGGCCGCGTATCTGCTCCTTCCGCTGCAAATATCGGCGAAAGAGGATAGCCGACTGGCCCCCCTGCCATGTAAACGCCTCCCTTCTCTTTCCCGCTCACCTGTCAAGTGTTCCTTTCCCATCTCGTTCCTCCAAAGATAACAGGCTAGAGGTCTCCTCAAGTCAATTTAAATTTACCGCGTTCTACAGCTCCAGGCCGGGTACCTCGATGCCAGCGCTGCTGTACGGCGGAAACGCGCGTAATTCGAGGCACGATACTGCATTGTTTATAGAACCACGTTGCCCTGCTCCACTTGCATTCTGAGCGAAACGTGGAACCTATTTAGTGGAACCTTTCGTTACTGTTGCCGTTTCATTTCTTAAACTTTCGCCAGGAGCTATAGTGGCGCGTAACAGCAGGCGGCGATTTTCTGCACTTGATGTGGTATTCTATTTGATATCGCAAGAAACAAGCATCGATGATTTTTTTAGCAAAGGAACACTACAAATATCACTTATGAATTGATTTTCTGGCTCAGATTAGCGTTTATGTTCTTGTTCAACAATGTCGACGAGTATGAAGATTACCACCGAACTTAGGCATTTAGGTTTGGCTGTGGGTGTATAAGACTATTGCCCAAATTCAGTTTCATTTTGGCCGGGTGGCTGAATCGAGTCACAGACAGACATACAGACAAACAAAATTTCTGCCTTTAAGTAGCCGAAGAAATACTATCGTCTTTAAAACGAATTCTAGTGATCGCGCCGGCAGAGAACCACGAAACCGTCTTAGCCAGACCTTGCCGAATGACGACACACTGCTAGACACCCTGATTTAGTCGTTTCCAGACAACCGTGTATACATTGTCATTGGCCAATACGGGCCGCATATGGTGCGTCGCGACAGACGCCAAGTTATTTCAGAGCCCGTTGCGACAGCTGAGCTATATGTTATCAATAAGCTCTATAGCTGCCGAATATTCTCACAGAACACGTAGACTTCTCTCCCTTTCCCATTCCTCTCGTCTCGAAATGGGGTCAAAGAGATATTTTTTTGAACGTTCATCGGCGGTTATTGAAGAGAGGCAAAGTGTGTTTGCTCGCCGAACGCTCAGTCGCCTGGCTTAAAGGTTCCCGCCAGCGAGCTACTCAGACCCTCACACGCCAATCACGGCAGTCTCTCGGTCACAATCTGCGGACTTATTGGCAGGCGTCTAGACTTGTTCCTAGCCGCCATCACTGGATGGAGCAACAATTGCTCTGGTATTTCTGTCGCGCTGTAGCGTTTGTGTTCATGCTTTTGGTCGGAATGAACAAACGCCTCCATGCGGTTTCTTCGTTGAAATCTCTGACTGTTCTGAATCAGCGGCAATTTCACGCTCCTTGTTTTTTTCGATTACAGGTGTAAACAACAGCTGTTACCTTAGGTTATTCTATTTTCCAACATGCAATCACAAACTGAGAACGTTAGAACCTTTCCTAATCCTCCCGACGGGCTCAAAGCAACTGAAATCGAGCACAACCCGATAAGAACATTGCGAATTGGATTACGGGGTTAACTTTTCCTTTTTTTGGTCCTCCGATGTACACATGCGGGTAATAAAATTGCGGCAATTATTTACGTTATTTGTGTAACAGGTACAGTAAAAAATCACACTGATGGGCTAGTTATTCAGTAGCGTAATTAATAGTAGGCGGCACTAATGCGTGTTTAAGGCAATAAATGAACTAAAATTTACCAGTTTTCTCAAGCGTCGGCATCGCCGTTTAGCGCTCGTCTTCCCAGGAAATAAAAAAGCGCCTTCACAATGCGCTGTATGCATAGGGGCTTGGCATTTGAAACGCACCACAATAACGCATCACACGCCAATAGATCACTGTCATTGCTTGTTAGAAGGCGTTCATCTTGGCTCGAGTGAGATGGAATTTCAGCGCTTCGGTGCATCTGCTGGTACGCACGGGGGGAAATGTTGGTCTAAATGCACGCTGATCTAAACGTAAGCTCGACGAAGGCAAAAGCGGATCCTTTCTGAAGGCCATTCCGGAGTTGTGGAGGCGCACAAGGAAGTCGCGGAGGGAGCGGACAAAGCGCTATTGTGCTGCTTTTAGAAGTAAGCGGTAATTGGGCCGCATGCCTTCCTGTTTTCGTATGAAAGTCGTACGCCGGCGTATAAACAACGAAACCGTTTATAATTAAAAATCCCATTTCATAGACTATTTTACATTTTAATCGATGCAAGACGCCTAATTGAAGTTACCTGCAATGGTTCCGAGAACACCTTTTCTTGCGTTTCAAGCAGCTCCTTGTAAAAGCACAGGGGGACGAGTTCTTACGAGAATGCTGTTTTGCCGTTCCAACTATCGTCTGGGAAAAGCACTGTTAATATTTCTCAGGCATTCTCCCAACCTAGTGACGATGCGGGACTCACTGTATCCGGAGGCGAGCGTCATTTTCTAAATGTACGAAATTCTTTTCAAAACGTGCAACATGAAATTGGGGAGGAGTCGTAGAGCGTGTGGAAAACGCTTCTAGTGAGTTCAAAGCTCACTGAAAGGCAAATAACCATTAGCAGGCAAAGTATAGTACTGCTTTAGGTAGCATCTCTGGATAGAGTATTCAACCTAGAGAAAAACTGCTTTCTTCTTTCTCCCAGTTTGTGGCATTTTTGCTTATGTAAGAATGTGCACGTTACATTTACACCACCGAACGGTAGTGTGGCGTAATGGCTTCGTTTAACGATAGTTTTTTCCAGAAAGCACGCAGGGCGCATCAAGCTTTAAACAACGCAATGATGAACGACGCACAGTAAAGGCTCTGGGATGGTATTACACGGGTCTTCCTTGCAAAAGAAAGGCTACAGCGTCGAAGAGCCCGGACAGAGTTTTGAAAACACCTCTTCGAGCCGACAGTTTTCTTAGTAAAAAAAATGAAAGCTGGAAAAAATGGAACCCGGAACTTTGTATAAAAAAACGAAACGTGATCAGACAGGGAGAAAAAGTTAACAAGTAAAGTTTGTGGTGCTCCTTATGTCCTCTTAGACCGCTTTTTTTTTTTTTTTTTCATTGAACCCACACCCGTGTTTCGATTTGCTCAGTTTACACATATGTCGGTGACCGAATTGCCATTTGCGTCTTCTGAGGCATGCAGTTTTCATAAGTTGTAGATAAATAGCGGGAAGTTGAAATAGAAGTCATATTTGGCTTTTCAATTGAAAAGACTAATCTTGCGGAAAGCAACCGGTGGATAGGGTTGCGCTCTCCCGTTTTTCATTCTTTGATTAAGTTTATAGCTATTTCGTCGTAGGGGCTAAGCACAAATTAAAGGATCTGAACATCAGAGTCCCGCGGTTGCAACATCACCCTCGGTGGGTGATAAGTGGGGTACACGGTGTAACAAAATAAAGGCAGTATCAAACACAATCTTACGTGACGAGGTAAATAGCCATGTAGGTAAATTGTTTTAAGGCTTTGATTTTGTCTGCACCTGCCATGATCTGCAGAGTGTAGGCTTTGTAGAGTAGTAACTACGTATGTAGCTGAAGAACGTTTAGAGGTCACGAGAAAAAATAAATCTTCGTTCAGGCGTCCCACAACTGGCCCCAACGGGTGCGTTTTCTGCAAGCTAACATGATTCATGATTCGAACATGAAGACTCAAAAAGTGTCCATAGCTTGGAAAAATGCCATCGTTATTCTGATTCTAAAAAGGGAGATCCCAAAGACCTCAATAATTACAGACCCATCAGCGTACTCTCAGTGGTTTATTCAGTTTACTCTCAGTTGTTCACAGCGTACTCTCGAAGTTATAGTTATCCGCATGGGTGACAACCAGGTTTTCTAACAACCCAGAGAACAGGCTGGGTTCAGGAAAGCGTACTCAACCATGGATCACATCCATGTCGTCAATGAAGTGATACTCAATTTCGTTGAGTAGGCTAAACCCATTTACATTGCGTTTTTAGATTACGAGAAAGCGTTTGGCTATGGGCTCACAGCAGCCGGGATAGAAGCCCTAAAAGACCCCAGAATAGAGGAAACCTACGCAAGACTTCTGGAAGGCATATGTAAAGAATGCACGGGCAGGATAACCCGCCAAAAGCCAAGCGATAAATTTTCGTTCCGAAAGGGATTAAAACAGGTAGATACCCTCACGCCGAAACTATTCACAGCATGTCGGGAGGTGATATTTAGAAACCTTGATTGGTAAAATATAAAATTAAGGATTAACACTGAATACTTGAGCCATTTGAGGTTTATCGGAAAACAGTCTTGCTGAGTGAGACTGTGCAGAACAAATGCAAACAATGCTTCAGTAAGAACAATCAGAAACCACCTACTCTTGAGGAATAAGCTTAAGAAAAAAGGTCCCATTTAGCTTAGGAAACGAAACACTTGAAAAAATAACAGAATATATCTACCTTTGACTAGTGCTAACCCCAGCTCGAGAGAGAAATCCGGTATAGAATAGGTATGGGTCGGGGAGCACTCGGCAAGCTCTCCCAAATAATGAAAAGTAGGCTACCTCTGCCACTCAAAAGAAAACAAATTACACCATCTTCCCGTAGGGGAACCCTGAGTAGCATGCGAAGCAGCCATGGGGTCGACTGAAGTTCCCATTAGTTTTCAGTCCGTCGTTTCCGTTGACGTTCAGCTTCGCATGCCTTTGTTGTATCAGTAGCTTCTTGACGTAGTTTGTATGAGTGAAAGACATAAGGCGCGTTCGTAGCACATGCTCCCGTCTTGGTTTGTAGCGCAGTGGGAAGAGCGCCACGTACCTCCCGTTGCGGCCAGAGAGTCGTGGGATCGAAACCCGGCCCCGCCTAACTGTTCCTTTTAAAAGTGGACTACGCTGACGTCAGCCCAAACGCTGACGGGGCTGAAGAGACGCGCATGCGCAGTAGAGTGCGGACGGCGGACAACGACAACGACAACGAGAAAGGTAGCGACACAGCCCCGAGCATGTGATGCTTCTCATCGAAAAATCTACAACCAGTGCATACTGCCGGTTATGACATACGGAGCTTAAACTTGACACCTTACTAAACAACTAGAAAGCCAACTTAGGTCAGGTCAACGGACCCTAGAACCAACCCATTGGACCACAGATATCCGTAGGACATCCGTTTTACAGCTGAACGTCCAAGTCCCGCGCTCGACGTCTGGTGGACGTACTTCGGGTCAGTGGCGGTCCCAAGGGGGGGGGGGGGGGGCGAAGGGGGCGATCGCCCCCCCCAAAGAGGTCCTCAGCTTCTTATTTTTAGTTTTTTTTTAAGCATTCCACTTGCGCGAGGTATAATCCCACTTGTGCGAGGCCGCAAGCGTGTTGCGACCGTCAGAAATGCGGGCTCTAGCCAGCCATTGCACCGCCTAAGGGGCGCCAAAAACCACTCTGTCGCTCGCTAAGTGATTTGTGCGTTCACACGGCATACGCGCACACGCCTGCGTGGTTATCACCTCCTCTGCAGAATTGTCGCAAGAAAGGGAGCGGTTCTTTATTCACCCCTCCCCCACCCCCCACCCCCCCCCCAAAAAAAAAAATTCGCCCCCCCCCCCAAAACCAATCTCTGGGACCGCTACTGCTTCGGGTGTATTTTTCTGGGAAACGTGAACGTCCGTTCAATTTGGTCCGACGGACGTCCGAGCTACGTTTGTGCATGGACGTTTACTATGGTCCCATAAATAACGTCCGCTGGATGCCCATCGTACGTCTGTATGGTTGAAGCAATATTCCTCGTTCATGTTGGTAACTTATCGTAATTAGCCTCGCGTTAATTATGTTCGGGAGGCAAACAATTTGTAAGCTCAGAAAACAATTGTAGTAGCTGTAACCCTCGCGCCTTTCTGGCTCGCGCACAAATTACTCATTGCGGCCCGAACGAATCAACTTAACATAATTATGTTCGAATTCAAAAAAAGAACGACAGCAGATCTCGTAAAGTTTTATAAGAACAGTTGGGTTGATGTTCAATGTTGTATTGTTTGATTTGCTGCTAATTAAGCTAAAAAGTATTTTTTGTGACTAAAGTTTTTCATTGTTTTTCTTTTGTGCGATGCAAAGCCAACACTGGTCAAGACACGTCAAGCCGTATAGCCATAGCCATTCGTGTTTGTGGTGATGGTGCGAGTTGTAAAGCGCCAACGAACTTCGATTATGTTAGAGAAAGAAACCCTGCTGCTTTCTTCTAGACATCTGTTTGCGTCCTCAAGGAAAGTTGAGACATTTTTATAAGTGCCGGTGAATGGGGAAGGGGCGGGGAAATCGTGTTTAGCTTTCCGTGTACTGCAAACGCCGTACTAGCCGTACGCCGTGCCGAAGTTAGGCATAACTGGCTTAGCGCGTTTTGAATGACAGTGTAAAAATGCGCTCAGGGTTTTCTTCGCAAACATAGGCGCGATGAATTAGTTATACCGTTCCCTTAAAGCTATCAGCGGTACGTACACGTACTCTCGTTGAAATAAAGTCGTTGAGAATGCGCGCGTTCGCATTCAGCCCGGCGCTACCTACGACGTGGTGTGCGCAGTGGCTACTTTTACGTTCACTCAGGTTTACGGAAAGGGTTGTAACAATTTTTACTGTGTGAGCTCGTTGCGGAGATGCCTTATGCATTGGCTTTGAGGTGAAATGTAGGCACGGTGTACGAAACGTGTAAGAAGCCGTACGGTGCGTTTTAAATAGGGGGGGGGGGGGGGATAGACTCGTTTGATAGACGCCGTGAAAGCGCGTAGGTGAAAAGCATGCATCGTATCGAAACGCACCCCACTGACTCTGCCAAGCTTGGAGTTGGGCCACTTGGTATGTTAAGAATATTGAAATATCAGGGGTAGGGGGAGGCATTTAGCCTGGCCAATCAGGCTTTCGGTGCGCAAAGTTACGTCCCTCCGCAACTGCCAGTCACTGTGTGAATGTATTGTGTATAAAGGCCCATTCACACTTGCGACAGGAGCAGCAAAAGCGGTGCTGATTTTTCTTGTTGCTGTGATCACATTAGCTGCTGTAAATTCGAGCCAACCAAAATAGTTCAAAAGCAGGATAAAATTCTTTTTGTGTGTCCAATAATGTAGCCATATATAGGACTACATAAACCATGCAGTTTGAATTTACATGTATTTGACTTCTGTCGGGTGGCTCCAAAAAGAAACCTGTAATTGTTGCTTTTGGTTTTGCAGGTGGTGACCGAGGAGTTGGGGAAAAGTTTGAGCCGAGATGTTCCTGGCATGAAGCGTGATGGGCACATGATAGGTTGTACTTACTTTGGGAGCTATAAAGTGTTAAATAAAGAATTTTCAATCTTCGCGACATTGTCTCATCTGTTTTGCATGCAGTACTTTGCAACATGTAATCTATTTCATTCAGTATATTTGTTTTAAGCAGCCTGCTTAATTGTTCGATACTTCTTTTTCAAGCTAACTCTTTGTTTTTTAGCGTGCATTGCTGGAAGTTTTGCTGGAAGCAATTTAATGGAAATAACCTAAACATACTCGGTATAGATTCATAAAGCTTAATAGTGTAGGTTTCAGTTTTGTAGTAAACTTGAGAACCTGTACTTGCTGTAAATTTCAGTGCTTTGTTGATAACATGCCTTGAAACACTACTCCAGCTTTAAGAATACTCAATTCAAAAGCGCCTTCTGTAGCTTGTTTTGGCACAACCCTAATCATAAATACTTGCACCACAGACGGTGTGAACTGACAGCTCCACACCCTATTCATATTTTTCTTGGCAAGAGTAGGAGGGGAGGGGGATAAACTTTATTGACAGCTTCGCAATGTGGTATGTGGCCCTCAGAAGAGTGGGAGCAGTGATGCTTGCAGTAGCATAATACAGTGGAAAGTTGCGAGCTTATCGTAACCCCTTTTCAATGCGGAACCATGTGTACACTGTGGGCTGTCATGTTGAAGCATCCTGTTCACCAAGGTAACTGCCTACTACAACTTATTCATATTTATGTTGACACAACAGCCGGCAGTGTATGCATAGTCCTTATTGAAAAGTCATGACGATAAGCTTGCACCGTTCCACTGCATTATGCTTCTGTAACATCACTGTTCGCACTGTTGGCAAGAGAATAATGAATAGGGTGTAGAGTTGTCTGTCCGCAGAGTGCATGGGGCAAGCATTTATAATTAGGGTTGTGCCAAAACAAGCTACAGAAGAGGCTTTTGTATTGAGTATTCTTAAAGCTGGAGTAGTGCTTCAAGGCATGTTATCAACAAAGCCCTGAAATTTACAGCAAGTACAGGTTCTCCCTGATTCGAAAAATTTAGGACTAGAAACGGACGTCCGGCGGACATCTAATATCCGCATTTTTTTTATCCCCTGGACGTCCCCTGTACATCTCGGTTTGGAAATGTCCGATTTTGAACATCGGCCGGATGTCGGGAAATACGGCTAGGACGTCTGTCGGACGTTCGTAGGATGAGCAATTCCTTTGCATCGGACTATCCCATGGACGTCCTTAAAACGTCCGCTGGCTTTCTGCGGATGTCTAACGGACGTCCAAATGTCTGACACCGGATGTCCAGTGGATGTTTTATGGACGTCTGTGGTCCAATGGGAATAATGTTAGGAATAACACTCAGGGACAAGAAATGAGCTACCTGGATCAGGGAACAAACTACAATGGAAGATATAATTGTTAAAATAAAGAAAAAGAAATGCAGTTGGGCTGGTCATGTAGTTAGACGAACCGACAACTGGTAGACAGTTAGGATAACAGAGTGGATACCACGACATGGGTCTATAAGAAGGGGAAGGGCATTAAACCGAGGAAGGGATGAAATAGAGAAATTCGGGGGTGAACTGCGGACTCGAGCAGCGCAGGACAGGAGTGGTTGGATGTCAATGGGAGAGGTCTCCTTCCTGCAGTGGACTTGAGTAGGCTGATAAAGAACAACATGATGGTAATGATTATGAACATGATTTTCCTTTTAAAATAGTGCGGCTAATGACTGTGCCCCATGTAATCTTTCAATCGATGGTCAAAAGCTTACTCACAAGTGCACCTTATGGAAATTGAATACGCACCTCGATGACAATTACTTCCTATGCCTTCGGAATGCTCTTCAAACGGCCGCGTACGCACGTATTCTACGTTCCTCCGGTTAAGGTGCACCGCGCGGCCAAATTACTTCGTTGTGTTTCTCTCTCTCTATTTTTTATTGCAAAATCATAAAATAGTCCATCGAGGGAAAACACGCCGTCCGGCGTCCGTAGCAGCAACACGGCTCCTTCGGAAGCGTTCCATGGCTCGAGGCGTTCCATAGCGCGAGATTACCTTCTGCACCAGTAATGAGTACGCCACAGGTGTCATCGGAGAGCGAAAGACCGCAGCCTAACGAGCGAACAGACAAGCAAAGATGTAGTCGTCAGCTCTCCCAATACATGGTGGCCGGAACGAACAGCGGCTCAACGCGTAGGAGAGAGATCGAAGCCATTCGAAAGCGTCGAGGCGGATCGCAAGCCAAAGCGTCCCAAGCGACAAGGTAACAAAGCTCGACAAAACACGGTGAAATCAAGGCGTCTGGGGCGTTCAACTGGAATTAATGCTTTATCGTTCAGTACACTTAAAACGCGCTTTGGTGTCCTCGCAATATTTACTTCCCTGTCCACAGCACCTTTCTTGTATCATTGCTTTGCAGCCAAACCAAGACATGTCCAGCAAGAACGCGTTCAATTTTACGCAATTCAAATAAAATTTAAAACAATGCTAAATGGCGGTGTAAAAAAGAGCAGGTAATGCTTCCATTATGCCACGCAAAAAAATCAGAATTTTGCATTGAATCTAACTGCCGAAGAATAAAGTATCCGATGGGTTTTATTTTGCTGGATACAAGCGCTTCTAATGTTAAATTTTTTTTCTATTCCGTGGCTGCCCAGAAACGTGGCATGTTTGTTCGGAGACTGCCCGTGCTGCAGAAAAATTCTAGCAAAATTCTGTTCTTGTTTGTTTACATTTTTTCACTCGAAACGCTGAACTCTGATAAGCGTGCGTTTATTAGTGCAGCCTGAGCTACAGGAAGTTCCTAGAACGAAAGGAATCGACGGAAAAACATGGCCATCTCCTTTAACGTGAAACCTGGGGAGCGGCGAAGCATGCAGTGTGTAAGTGTATTCGTGGCGCCTTGACGTTTTCTCCCACGGAGATGAACCCTTTGGGGGGTTCAGTATACATATTTACTGTAAATGTATCGTGTCTTTGAAGTACGAAGCGTAGTTGCGCGAGGCGTTGGAAAGCGAATGTCCCGGTGTGATCTTTTAGTACTCGTTTTTGCCCACGGAGATGAAACGGGCTAGCGTGAGGGTTTGGAAAACAAGTGTCCCGGCGGGTTCTCTTAGTACGCGCTACGTTCTAGCGCAGGCGTCGGAAAACGGGGGTACCGGTGCTTTAGTAGCGTAACTACATGAAACGTTTACGACGACAGGAGACGCTGACAACCCGAGCCCCTAATGAGCTTCCAAAGACTATGCGACGGCTGGTACCCCATGCTGCTAAAAATGCCGACCGGTTACCCTTATGTATTTTAGGCGAAATTACCGAGAATAAGCCGGCTAATGAAAAGGAAACGTTTCCTTGTGCGTCTTTTTTTTTATTCTGTTGTTCGTACTTCTCGGCGTCCAGTAATGCCTAGGCACAAAGCATAGGAAGGGCTGCAAAGGAAATGGAAGTATGGAAGTAAACAAAACCAAGCGTGTTTCCGCTTCTTAATTATTTGGGAGTGCACCAGTTCGCAAAACAAACGGCATTTGCAAGCCATTTCTTTTCACTGCAGCGTCATGTAATTTGATTACACGACGAAATGGACGTTACATTGACATTCTTTGCTTTGAGTTTGTTTCAACCGGGATTGACATATTTTTGTTCCAAACTTCTGGTTGCATTGAACCTCTACTGTGCATTCTCGGAATTATTTTTGTTCCATTCAACGTCAGGACCTCTTTTTGTTCGTTCCAACCATTTAAACGCCCGCGCGTGCATGCGTGTGAGTGCGTGTGTGTGTGCGTGCGTATGCGTGTGTATCTGTGTGCTTGTGTGTATGTACGTGTGCGTGCGTGTACATGTGTGTGTGCGTGTTCGTGGGCGTGTGCGTGTGTGCATGTGTGTGTGCGTGTGTGCGTGTGTGTGTGCATGTGCGTGTGCGTATGGGTGTGCGGGCGCGCGTGCATAAGTGTGTGCTTGTGTGTGTGCGTGCGTACGTGCGTATCGGTGTGTGTGTGTGTGTGTGCGTGTGTGTGTGAGTGTGTGTGCGTGTGTGTGAGTGTGTGTGCGTGTTTGTGTGTGTGCGTGTGCGTGTTTGTGTGCGTGCGTGTGCGTGTGTGTGTGTGCGTTTGTGTGTGTGCGTGTGTGTGTTCGTATGCGTGTGCGCGTGCGCGTGCGAGTGTGCGTGTGCGCGTGTTTGTGTGTGCGTGCGTGTGGGTGCGTGTGCGTGTGTGTGTGTGTGTGTGTGAGAAAGAGAGAGGCGTAGAGAGAGAGGGAGAGGGAGCGTTCTTTATTTGAGGAAAACCAAAGAGGTCTATCCGCATGTCGCCTAGATGCGTGTCGAAGGGGATACGGAGTGAGAGAGAGAAAGCGTTTATTGAAACGAGAAGGCCGGTGTAGGGGAGAAAAAGAGTTAGGAGCTGTGGGTGGCCATCCTATTCCGGTATACGGAGGAGGGAATAAAAGTCCCAAATTAAGTATGGCAGAAGAGAGGAGAGGTGAAAAAGGAGTCGAAAGTGAAACTCGGCAACTTGAAGTCTGGATGGTCTGACAAAATGAGCCTAAAGTCCTAAGTTGTCCCAGCGGGGCAATCCACCACCGTCGAGGAGGAGGAGGAGGAAAAACTCTATTGTGAGCCTGTGATGTGGAAGCGGCTCCTCAGTCCAACAGACCATGGGACAACCTTGCTGTCTCAGCCCTGGACACCAGGAGTTGCTGTGCATCCAAGCCGGCGCTGGTCGTCAGGTTCTCCCACAGCTGAGGAAGGGGAAGGGAAGTGGGTAAAGGTGGGAGGGCTGGGTTGTGTGCGCACCCCAAGATCATGTGTATGAGGCTACATGGGTTAGGGCAGAATTTACATGTGGCAGAGTATTGGGAGGGGTACATCCGATGTAGCCAAGTTGGGTGAGGAAAGGTGTTTGTTTGAAGCCTCCGGAGTATTAGTTCTGTTTTAGTAAGCTGCGGCTGAGGAGGGGGAAAATGTTGTCTTGATGTGCGGTAATGTTGGGTGATGTCTTGAAATGTGAGCAGGGGAACGATATTTCAGCTATCCCATGCAGGCAACCAAATAGTGCGACCAGCACGTCCCGCTAAGCTGTGGGAGCTGGCCCGTGTTTAGCTTGTCACTAAGGTTTCATACGCCTCGCCGATGCGCAAAGCACTCTTTTAAATCGTTAATTCACCTTGCGATCGGGTTAGTGCTTAAAGTTTCGAATTTTCAGCGAATCTTAAGAGCAACATTTAGTTTTTACAGGGAAGCTGACTGTGCGTCATTAATTTTCGGCGACTAAGTATTGTGCTGAGTTTACTGCTATTTTACAGAACACATCTTGAAGCACCGTCTTCGGAAAATAACGGCACTCGCAGACTTAATGGGCGTTAGTATTCAGCCGAGCTCACTGATTTTTACGGGACTCACAGCGTAGTGCCCTCTTCCAAAAATAACGCCGTCCGCAGACTGAAACAGCGTCAGGATACCAAGGGACCCACGGGCGTTAGCTGAAGCACGGCTGGGCTAGAAGAGAGTGGACGAAGTTCCCGGTCCCGTTTTCTTGCCGTCCGGGGCTGATAGCCCTCGCATTGGATTAGCGAGCAGCGAAGCGTCACGTTTGATGTGACCGCCCCCGAAGCGACGTCGTGGCGAGTGTCTGTCCTAATTGCAGCAAGATTGTTGCGGCGCCTCCGAAGCCCCGGAATGATTCGTATCCCCTTCAGGCATGTCCTTTTTCGGTGACGTGCGGTATCTTTGGGAGAGCCATCTCGTTCCTGGAAAAAGCGTGGTTCTTGCGCGAAGCGCCTACGCGGGCAGCAGTGCCGTGGGCTTTGTATGCAAAAAAAATACACGGAATCGTCATCATTACCACCCTCATCATTATCATCGGTAGACGTAAACGTCGTCATCAGCTTGTTTACGCCTGCTCTTCCATTCCCGTGGTTTCTAAAGCTTTACCTTTAAAACCTACAATGTGTTTCCCATTCCGGGCAAATATTTACCCGTGGACTGCACAGCGGGATCTTGTATCAATGTATGCGGACAGTAGATTCGAAGACATCGTGTCCTTTTATGCAATCACAGCGGGCCTGCATAATCATTCACGAACACAGCGATTTCTACTTTAGCACGTGTTCAGGAACGTACTTGAATTAGTACGTGGGGCGTATATTAGGAACAAGGTTCTTTGGGCGAAATTGTCATGGATAGACATCAAGTGTCTGTCTTTGCAGGCTCGCCCGTCTCCCTTAGTGAGAACGATCTGTCATCTGTCAAGCCAGGCTCAGTCTGCACGAGCGAAGAAAGCATGAGTTTTAGAGGAATATGTAAGTTCAGCTAACAAGGTTGCCGGCTCAATCCCGGGTGCGTAGACTCGCTTCCTAGTCAGCGCAGCGAAGTGACGAATAGCGCCATTTCGAGGTATCCTTCAAACTGTATCCTTATGCTTGTGGAACTCAATTTATTAGCTCAGAACCGTGTTGTCTCGTAGCGTAGTGGTTCCGCTCCAGCCTAGAAAACTTCCTAAGCCCGGTGTCGAATCCCGTTATTGTGGTTTCTTTTTCGTTATTACAGTGGTTTTGATGACAAAAAATGTTTGTCTTTATAGCACCCATAATCTATATATGACATTTTTGTGCATTATAAATGGTATTTCGGGTAGTTTCATTACATTTTTTGCAACCTGTTTTCATCTGGTTGCCAGATGACAGATGACAACTAATATTATTCCAATGACCAGTATATAGGTCGAGGGGTGGCTTATCGACATATTTCTTGGTCACAAATCTCTACAGCATATTCCGACTTATACGGCAAGGTAGGGAATAAAGAACTTTATGATCTGAAGTAATAAACAAGCACAGTTCTGAACGCGTTTCTGTGCACTGCTTCTGCACCACCTATCAGTTTTCAGCCACTTCTACCGAGCTACATGCCTAATATTTCTTCATAACACGACACATAATTGGTCCAGTTATCTTGATAATTTCCCGTTGGGGTTCGAGCGTTAATAACCAAACATATACGTCTGCAAGTGTTACAATGTTCACCCAAAATTTTGTTCCGCCTCTTCGTCACGTGGCAAGATGGTCTCCTCTCTCTCTATCTCCAAGTGTCCGCAGGCCCTGTATGTCGGATGAAGCGTGCGCGTCTCTCAGCAGCGAATCGTGGGACTGGTGGCAGGTCAATAAAATGCAATTTGTTCCATCCCTTCGCGACACCTCTTCGTGACTGCGAGTATTTAGCGCTCCAGGGTGTATATACTGCGCCGGTCTTTCTCCTTCTATACCGCACCAACACCCTGGCTGCTTGCAGTCCCGCATCGAAAAGCCTTGGAAGCCAACCACACGCAAAGAAAGAAGAACATGCTAAGGTATGATGACCGGGGTTCTGGGGCCGCTTGTTCTGTTCCGGGGTATCGAGGTTGAAATGGTAGTGATTTCTACAACTTGGGACTCGCACGCAACGCAAGCGAAGGTGTGGTTTCACTGGCTGCGGGAAACGGCGCCGGGCTGAAACCTGGCGTCGTTGGAGGCAGCGGACCGAGAGGACTTCTCCCATGGAGAGTTCCAGTGCACGCTGCTCGACAAAGGCGGCGCATTACGGGCGTCGCGCCGATTGGGCGTGGAAACCGCGCTGTAGCCGGCGGGCCCATTCCGTGATAAGTGTGTTTTCGTCGCGGCAGCGTCTTACAACCCCGCAGCACCGCGGGAAACGAAATTGAGTTCATCGAACCATAAGGGCGCAATCGGTTTCGTTTCGTCTCGCTGCTTTTGGCGACGCAGAGTTGTTAGAGAAACCTCTTGTTTCGATGCGACACCCAACATCTCGTTGAGTATAGTTTCGCTGACGCTCGCGGGTAACTCGGGACACAGCCCTGAACCGAATGCACTCCCGTTTAGAAAATTCGAGAAACATGGTAATGCGGGCGTATACCGTTATGATGATTTAAGTTGGCTACACGTCAATGGTTATGACACGTGTACCGCGCATTTTTTTCTACGTCAGTGAGAACCCTGGGAGAAAACACCTCGAGGCAAAGCCAACTTTATCGCGAATGCGCTGAAGAAAATGGCTGCAACCCTTATTTTATCAAAACTTCTTCACCGCCCCCTCTGGCTCCCTACCAGGCTACAGGATAAGGGGCGCTAAGGTGACTATATCACAGCTCCAAGTTTTGTTTAGTTGTCGTGATTAATTATCTCACAGTGAAGTTGTAAATGACGATACATGGGCATCTACGGGATGCGTTTGGTCACAGAAATCGGATGTAACTCGTGTTTCATCGAACGTATCCAAACACATAAATTACTATTGGTCGCTAAGATGACTATATTATTATTGCATCAAGTTTTACTTCATTGTCACGAACCTTTATTTAACAGTGAAGATGTAAACGTTAGAGGATTCTCTTCTGGTGTGAATACATGGCCGCTTACGGTGTGGGTATACGGCTCCACAAAACCGCAGTAACTCTTGTTTTTTACAAACTTTCCCTAAACTCATAATATGAGAATCCGCTGCTAAGACAGCAATACTGTTACAGATCGCTTTACATGCATAACTCAAAATTTTGTATGCAAAAATACAGTTTTACTGCTCTTCCATCTTCACAGTTTTGGAAGTGCTCTAAATTTTTTAACAGCGAAGCTGTTCAGCAAATCGTAATTGTTCGATTCCGCAGTTAAAATACGACGAAATTGCTCAGCGCACGCACGTGAGCACGGGACACGCGGCGACCGCCCGGCATTTAACAAAACCAAGAAAACGCCTGGAGCCCGTGTGTGCGTGCCTCGCGACGACAGCCCAGCGTACTTTTCGCACATTTGTCAAGCCACGCATACCCACTTAGGCAGATTGACAGACTGCGGCGACCGCCCGCCAGTTAAAAAACTAAGAAAATGCCGAGAGCTCGTGCGTGCGTGCCTCGCGATGACCACCCCGCGTCCCCGGCGCGTGTTTGTGAAGCCCATCATACCGACTGAGGGAGATTTGCCAAGATTGGCCAAAAAAAAACAAAAAACTCACATGTTCGCCGTAATCATAGCAATATTTGCTCGGAACGAGAAATACTCCAGCGTTCGCCGTAATCGTGGCAACACTTGCTAGGAACGAGAAAGTCACGTCACAGTGTACGCCCCTCCAAGGTGATGTACAATGATTATCACTTCCAAACAATGAAAGAAGCTCACACTTATAGCAACACTGATGGAGTAAAGGTCGTTGCGGCAGCGAAGCCGCAGCAAATTGGCTGCAATCGTGGACTTAAACCTTCGTGATGATCGTGAAGGTTTCGTACAGCTCCGCTACCTTCAAGTCTTACGTGTTTGTGTGAGCTTCCTTCATTTTTCTGTGCTTTGAAGCATGAAGTCATGCAAATGATCCCGTTAACGAAGATTACCCGAATTGTCAAACGGACAGGCAGGGTTAACTTACACATACAAGGACTCTGTACGGTAGCTATTGTGTGAGATATTGCCATTTTGCTTAACTTGCTACGCCTTATGAGAAAAAAAACACGAAAGTCAATGCAATAATTATGTTAGCTGATGTGCCTGAATTTTCGGGCAATCAAAGAGGTTGGCAATTATGTTAATCATGATACTTCCTCTAAGCCGACGTTCCGGCAGGACACCAACAGAGCTTTGATATCCCCTACGGCATGGCATTCCTGATCAAGCAAACAAAACTGCCCTCAGTTGAAGACCTAGGTGGTGCGGAATACCTTGTCAGGTTCAAAGCTGGTGTAGTGATGTATTCTGGTCATACCAGTTAGAGAGTAGGCGGTGACTGCCATAAATATTTTGGAAACGTGATAGAAAGTCCGTACCAGAAAGCCACCTGACGATGTTGAATCGGACGTCAGAACTAGTTGCTCTTAAAATCGCTGCAAGTTCAAACCTCGTGTAATAAGCCTGTACTAGTCATCTCCATATAGTTTCTTTATTTGAAAAGGTGCGAACCACACCTCATGGTGGACATCTTTACGAGATTAAGGAGATGTATGCATCGCGTCATTCAAGTGTAACACCCGGAGAGATTTGTTCTAATTCTTTTATTCGTCTACGGTTGTTTACATCGGGCAGTCGCTCCACGAACTGTGGTATGCGGCATACGTTTAATCGGTGCCTTTAAAAAAACGCATTTATTTTCCCAGGTGAGCTTACCATGCAGCAGGCTACCCATCTCTAACGCGAAAGCTACGGAAAGCTACAAACGGCTACAGTACCTACTCTGTAGTAGCTAACGATGTCCCGTCTGAACACAGCCATGAGATACCGATTCACGTCAATAATATTACCACCGCGCGACAGAACTCTATTCCATTTTCTGGGATGTTAACTCTCGAATTAGAATCAGCGGAACTGGTTTAAAACCTCTTGTTGGGCTGTCCAGACCATTAGCATCTAGGGCATGCAAATTCTCCGAATTAGGATCACCTGAACGCTAATGGGTTGGAGAGAGTTCGTCAAACACTCTCAATTAATGAACGGTAAGCTACCTTTGTCATTGAAAAGGAAAGTCTGCAACCAATGCGTAGTCCCGGTGAGGACTTAAGCTAGACACTTAGGCACACTGGGAGCCTTGAACGAGAACTTCGCCCACTCAGCCTGCTCAGTGAGTAACACGTAGAGGCGGGAAACAAGCGTTTTCGAGAGAGCAGACTCGGGTGAACCCGAATGCACAAATCGAGAAAAAGCGATGGAGTTGAACTGGACATGTAAATGCGGGGAACTAGCGACCAGTGGACCGGCAGAGTAACTGAGTTGCTACCGAGAGATGGGCCAGAAGAGGATTAAAACCGTAAGCCCGATGAATGCTTGCGATGAGGAAATTTGGTGGCGAAGAAGCGATTCGGGCCTCGCTGGATAGGAGCACTTCCCTGGGGTGGGGGGCATTAGTCCTTCAGTGGTCATAAAAGATGATCATCATGATGACGACGATGATGATGGCGGGGGGGGGGGGGGATGGCGGCGGCGGCTGTGGAAGCGGAGGTGGTAAGACGTCTATTGCGATCATGATGATGATGATGATGATTATGATAATGAGGCGACGAAAGGTTTCCCAACCCGGCGTGGGTAACATCGATTCTATCGACTGGGCGCCTTTTAAAGAAGCCACGCAAAGGCATGCGAATCTTTACGTGATTTTGTCCTCTAGTTTAAGTAACGCAATTGCAGTTGGTTGTCTGTGACGCGGCGTCACAGGAGTCGCGATTACAACCTCGACAACAGCAGATCCCAGTCAGCGCTGTCAGTCATGTAACACTACTTTTAGTCCGCAGCACTTTGGCGCCCGTTACCGCGGTTTGGCGGCGGTGGTGGCTGTGGTACCGGTGTCCGCGTAACCGAGCGAGTGAACTAGACTGCGAATGCATGAAGAAAACGGATGGAGAGGTACTGGCGACAGTGGGAGGGGAGGGCACTCCCCGGCTGCTACGGTTGGAGAAAGTGCAAGGGGGAGGTGGTGAGACAGGGGAGGAGCGCTGACGAAAGTGTGAGGCGGAGGGTGCCCCGCAGCGGCGACGCATGGCAAATGTCTCAGGGGGAGGCAGGGAGACATGCTCTCGACGATGACGCGGTCCTTTCCTGATACGCACTTTGCGGCGCCGACGCATAGGCTTACAATTGCTGCTGTCGAGAGAACCCACGAGTGAATTCTACCCGCGAACTGCAGCACTCAGGAGCGACAACTGAACAACGGGTGAGGCAACCGTTGGATGTACTTCGCGTCCTCCTCGTTGCGTGGCTCCTCCGAAACACGTGACATTTGAGCTTGAAGTTCAAACACGATTTACACCCAACATGCTTGGGGCGGCGACGTGCTGTCAGATACTGCACAGTAACGGCAGAATAGCGCGCGCCGCAGTGCCTTCGCTCATCACGCGATCACTTCCTGAGACGCAGCAGATTTGCGCCATGACGGAGAAGACTACAGTTCGTGCTGAGCATAAATTTCGCATTAGGGAGTATAGTAATCATCAGGGATTTTTTCTTAGGATCAGCAGTATCGCAACGCGGCAATTTTCATCAAATCGACAAGCAATGACACGAAAAACTGAAAATAACACACCGCTGGATAGGGGATAGATAAATACGCTTCTACACTGTAAATATACACCGACCGTGCAATCGCCGGTTGGAAAACATGGTTAAAGCGCACGACAACAGTAACACCGTCACACAGGCATGCGTTCGCTGAATTAATTTCACCCCGGCGTATTCACTCCGATTCTTAATTGCTTTCAAAAAAAAAAAAAAAAGGAGAGGGAAGACGCTGGCGATTACACAAAGCAAGATAGACGCTCTTCTGCTAGCCCTCCCCAGAGAAATCATAGTGTACGGTACTGTGTTTCTTACGCGCTGGTAAGGCAAAGAACCGCAAAGATCCTTCGTCTGTGTACCGTAAACAAAAAACAATACGCAGAATTCCCCTGTGTACAAGGTAAAATATTCCATGCTTTATGATGACCTTCGATCTTGTTGGGACAAGATACACGTGCAAATGTAGCTCATCCTTTCATTTTAAAATCAAAAGCAGAAGTTGTTGGAGAGCTACTACCGGTGGTTGCAGTTCGCCCCGTCGCTCCTCAACTTTGCCGCGGCCGCACAGGGAAATTGCCAAAACTTCTTCGTTTTATTTTTGCATAGAAATGAGAGGCGGAAGGCACAACGCCACCAGAACATATGAAAACAGGCGTGGCTGTTCGCCCGCCAGGCTGGGGTCGGCGAACCGAACCTAACTCGCTCAGAAAGGTTTCTACCCAGGGGACAGCGCAACGCTGCTCTTTGAAAGTGGACTCCTGCTTTTGTATCAGGTGAAACACCTGGAGCGTGGGAAGCTTTAATATTTCTAGAATTAAAAAAGTTTTGTTTACAAGTGAAGCTCGAAGGGCTTATCGCAATCGTTGTAAACAGCGCGTGTAGACGCCGTGAAAGTTCCAAACATTCCCACGTCATGCTGAGCCAGCGCGCGTATCTGTAAAAGCAGCGAGCGAAGATCTAGAAGATATTCACAAGTTTGGTGATGAGACTCGCGGGAAGGGAGAGCCTCAGATTAATTCCGAATACAAGGGGCTCTTTAACGCGCACAGAAATCTCCCTCACCGGGCGTTTTGGTTTTTCGTCTATGAAAAAAAAAAATATGCCACCGATGCTGGGAATGAAGTTAGAGATCCCTTGCTTTGAGTCAGAACGCCTTTTTAGTAGAGCCACCGCGGCAGGTAAGGGACATGCTCTCGTTTTGTCGGCGCAACTATCGATGCGTGAGCGACTACTTCTCTTACTCCCACTGCGCACGAATTTGCTGAAAGGAGAGTGAGGGAGTAATGCTCCTACGATGAATGTATTTTTCATATCCCCATTACGTGATCCCAGAAGGTTGATCTTGGCCTCCAGCCACTCGACTTCTCATTATATTCATGCACGCCAAATGTAATGGGTGAGATTGGAGGACGAGCTTGCGCACCGTGGTATACCCCCTCCTGTTTACCAGGAGGGGATGTGCGCAAAGGCTGACACAGCTCACAAACTAGAAGCACAATGGCTGAAAGGTATGTGAAAGTGCGGAGATTATTTGTTGAAACTTAATCAGCGCTCGTCGAATTAGCGACTGCGGGCATTCATCATAGGCCAGAGCTCTATCCAGAGCACTCATCTTTGGGCTAGAAACTTAATGACAACGTGATACGTGGAGCTTACATGAAGTGTCACATAGTATGGACGTGCGTTCTTCCTCGCTTTATCAGCTCCTTCGCAGCATCCAATCTGCCGTCACGTGTAGACACGTCTTCTCTAAGAAAAGGCTCACGGTCGATGGATATTTTTAAGGGTTTTCCTTCATGGCACACAAACTCTCGTCTTACAGAGAAGCTCTGAAAATAAATCTGGATCACCCAGAGAACCATGGAATAAAAGTAATATAAGAATATTTTACTATTGGAAGACAGTATCGCAAATTAGAAATCAGTCTCGTAAAAATAAATCTAGGTAAGGTCACAAGAAGAAAAGGTTATTTTGGTTGAGTATGCACGATTCTACCTTGTAGGCTTCTGAAGAAGAGCTTCGGAGCTATTTTAGGAGTTGTATAAAAGAATGAAGGGAATAATTCAAGTGAAACAGTAGATTGCGCTGGGTGAGCTCAAGAAATAACGATCTTGTACGCATCAGAGAACTGAATCTCGCGAATTCACCGAATCTAGTAGCAGGAGAATTTCGGGGGCCTATATTTACTTCACATTTCGTGGGCTCAGTCACCCCTGGCGTGATTTGGCAGCTCGTCAATCCAAAGGGTTGATTTATACCTGCTGTAAAAAAGCGAAGCAAAAGACCTGCACAGGTTTAACGAGGCAATCATATAAAACGAAGTCTTGCTGCGAAAAGTAAAGTAAAAACGCCCATTTTCGCCGGCTCTAACGCACGTCGGGAAAAATATCGGACAAAAGTTTTTTTTTTATGCTGCTTCGGAGAATGAGCCCGTTTCGTAGACGGTAGGTAATATAAGTGCAGCTTTTGCCATTTCTATTCTGGCTTCCTTGCGAGGGTCTTTTTGTAACTTGCAAGGAGAGGCTGCAGAAGGCTCGCAGGTCAGAGGAGTTGCCACAATGAAGGGGAGCTGCCAGAAACACACGGTTTCCGAGTGGGCATTGTGGGCGCGTGGTTTGGAAAGGCTTAAGCCGTGAAGCCGTTATCAATCTTCACGCTGCTCACCTCTTAAATGTACCAGTTGACAGCCGCAGGTCGACTGCCTGCCATGCCACTTTTCTTTTTTTTTCTCAGCGGACAGAAGCGCGTGTCGAATCGAGGGTCTGTAATATGAAAACCTTCGTGCGCAGAACCTCTTGAGAACTTGTGGTTGTGCATTCCCATCCCCAAATTTGGGGATGGGAATGGCAGGAGGGGGTATTAAGTTTTGTTCCTCGCTATTCGAGAATGTGTAATAAGAGCCTTCGCAGAGATCGAGAAAGTTCAAGATGGCATGACTTTTGTAAAGCTCCCTCAGAATTACTGTGGGTAGGGGTTGACTTGTCCACTTCCAAAGGGTGGAGCTGTTCCTAAGAGACTCTTCTTGAGATCATTTTTTTTTAGATGTAAAGAAGCAAACGTTTACCGTGTGAAGACAGTTGTGAAGCGTAAGTGCACATGCTCCCCAGCACCTTTGAAAATGCCTTGGCAGGGCCTTGAAAGTCCTTGAATATCCTTGAATTGTTGTCCCTGAATCCTGTACGAACCCTGTTAAGGTATATCGAAACTTTACGAAGTGTCGATAGACCTATCCACTGATCTTGCCTTTCAAAGCAACGTTCTTTACTTCGGCAACTTCACGTCTAAGGGAGACATGTGAATTGTCCCCTTTCCCCAACCTTCCCCGGTCCGTCGTGGTGCACCCACCCCTGCCAATATGATTACTTAGTTATCTATTTGGTTATATAAGCATATTTGTGATGTCACGTCTAAATTTTCACAATATTACAGTTGTACATTTACTATAACATTACAAGTATGAAGTTTTATGTCTGGAAATATGTGCCCTAAATTCTTTAAAACCAAAGTATTTTAACTGTGGCACCCGTACAAGTGTGTGTGTGTGTGTGTGTGTGTGTGTGTGTGTGTGTGTGTGTGTGTGTGTGTGTGTGTGTGTGTGTGTGTGTGTGTGTTTGTGTGTGTGTCATTAGGTGGTTGGGTGGGTGCGTGCGTGCCCGCTGCGTGGTTATTTCTGCAGCCGATGGCAAAAAAATTGGTCGCATTTCACGAGACTGCACAATACTATCGACTTGACGAATAATGTTTCCGCCAGCGTCACCTCAAACTCTCCAAATGAAAATAAATGACTCTCCGTCGCATCTAAACAGGTACTCTCGTTCGTCGAATTCGCTTCCATCGCAAGTCTCCCGCTAAATTTTCCGTCAATCCCATCCAATGCACTTTCTTCTTTAAGCCAAGTAAACATAGTCCGCATCTCCCGCCCCGATGCAGGGCATCGATCGTCCGGATACCGCTTGGATTCTCAGACTAGCCAAACACTCCTACTTCGTGGCTGAATAATTGTTTCGTACTGCTGCTATTACTTCTACTACTACACCGTGATCTCCTAGTCTTTCCGGCAGGATATCTCAAGACTGTTCTTACCAGTGGTAAATATGAATCGGATTATATAACATGCACTCTTCGGGATGGAGCTTAAAATATCCACCTAAATGGTAGGTTTCTTTTTATTTCGCAATCGTTATCAACATCATCGTTATCATCATCATCGTCATCATCATCGCCAACCGAAGGCACGTCTCATTATCCTCCAGCCATTCTTCTATTGCGATGATCTGGTACACTTTTGACTGCGAATTTTTAACAGCGAAGCTGTTTAGCAAGTCGCAATTTTTAAGTGCAGGGCACTTTGGGTGCTCGACTTGTCGTATCTCGTTCGCTGTCACAATGTCTAGCGACTGCAGGAAGCAGGCGGTGCAGCGAGACAACGGACCCAAGTAGCGCCCCACTGCGTTTCGGTGTAACGGACCCAAACAGAGGCGTCCAAAAACAACCAGTTTATACACTCATAACCGTTCGAAACTCCTGAACCTCTAGAGCTTGTCAGGCATCTCGCCGTTGAATATCGGAAATAGAACTACACGTACATTTGACGCAAAATCTGTGCATGTAACTGGCAGCTCCCGGGTCTATTTAGTTGGGAACGCACATTGGGTTGGTTTTACGATAGTAAGCGAGAAAAGCGGCGGGCAAAAACGACGGGTTCTAAACTGCGCAGTAAGGTGCCGGCACCGGTTAATGAAACCAAGCACAGAAATTGGCCGCGTATCTGCTCCTTTCGTTGCAAATATGGACAAAAGACAATAGTCCTTCGTCGACATTTGCCAAGTAAATGCCTCCTTTTGCTTTCCCGCTCGCCTCTCATGCTGTTCCTCTTCTGTCGCGCCCCTCCCAATGTAAACACGCTAGAGATACCTTACTCAAGACAATTTAAATTTACCGCGTTCCACTGCTCTAGGCCTGTATCGTCGATGCCATCACTGCCGTACGGGGGAGACGCGGGGGTATCGAGGCGCCATAATTCAACGTTTATAGAACCACGTTGCCCTACTCCACGTCCGTTCCAAGCAGAACGTGGAACATATCTAGTGGAACCTTTCGTCACTGTTGCTGCTTCATTTCTTAAAATACCCCCAGAAGCTGTAGTGGAGCGGGCGACAGCAGGCGACGCAGTACATTTGTTTTCTGCAGTAGATGTGGTATTTCATTTCGTGAAAATTAACCATCCATAGATTTTTTTTTATAAAGGAACACTGTAAAGTATCACTTATGTTTTGATTTTCTGCCTTATATTTGCGTAATGTCTTGTTCATGTTCAACTATGTTGAGAAGTATGAACACTGACACGGGACTTAGACGTTTAGATTTGATTGTGGGTATATGGGACTATTGCGCAACGTTTCACCTTGGCCGGGTGGCTGAATCGAGTCACAGTCGCGCAAACTCTGGTGTCTGGACCTTGTTCCGCAAACATTATTGTAAAGAGTCTTCGGTGCGGTAGGCCTTCTTTTTGTGAACTTCTGTGATGTTTCCTTCCTTTCCTCTGTAACACATTGCGTATATCCTGTTCTCTGTCGACCCGTGTAGTAGCTAACTACGGAAGGTCCTAGCTGTAACTAGTTTTAATTAATTCTCATTTCGACAGACAGACACACCAAAATTTCAGCGTTTAAGTAGCCCAAGGAAGAAGTCCCGCTCGCGCTGTTCCGGGCAGGGGGCGTGCAAGCACTGCGAATGCGGGAACTTGAATTGCATTGGACAAACCTCCGTTCAATTCATCAAGAGAGGAGTCAGAAAGGGAGGCGAAGAGCGTGATGGGTGGTAGCAGTGAAGGTGATTACGGCGCCAGGGTACATTATGGCGAACCACTGCTCTGCACTTCCGACAGCTTTCATGTTTAGTGGAACGGCATTAATTGTTTTCGTGTCCGCGGTTAAAAATACCAAGAAATTTCCAAGCGCGCACTTGAGCACACGCTTGTGAGTGCAGGCCTTGCGGCGACGGTCCGGCAGTAAACAAAACCAAGAAAATGCCCAGCGTTCGTGTGTGCGGGCCTCGCGACATCCGCCCGGCGTCCCCTGAGCAAGTTGTCAAGCCAAGCATACCCACTTGAGGCGATTGGCTACGATTACGGCGACCCCCTGGCAGTTAAAAAAAATCAAGAAAAGGCCAAGCGCTCGTGTATGCGTGCCTCGTGGCGACTGCCCCGTGTCCCTGTCGCACGTTTGTCAAGCCAAGCATAGCCATTTTGAGAGATCGGCATAGATAGGCCAAAAAAAAAAAAAAAAAACTCTAGCGTTCGTTGTAATAGTGGCAACTCTTGATCGGAACGAGAAAGACTCCCGTTCGCCGTAATCATGGAAAGACATTCTCGGAAGGAGAAAATCAAGTCACGCGTATGCCCCTCCAAGGTGATATCCAATGATTATCACTTCCAAAGAAATGAAAGCTCACAATTATTCAAAGACTCAAAGATTGAAAGATTTTATTTCCTCAGAAGTACGAGGAGGCAGGCTGGGACTAAAGGCTACAAAGCCTGACAGCTAGAGGTCCCAGCCCCCTTTGGTACAGTACAATGATGAGGCAAAATCAAACAAGCTAGAAACAATGATAGAGTAAAGGTCGTTGCGGCAGCAAAAAATAAGCAAATCGGCTGCAATCGCGGACTTAAACCTTCGTTATGGTCGTGCAAATTGCGCACAGCTTCGCTAGCTTCCAGTCTTACGCGTTAGTGCTGGCTTCGTTCATTTTTTGCTGCCTCCCTTCCTTAAGTTAGCTGTGTTAATCTGGTTCTATTTCCGTCTCTCGGCAGAAACCCCGTTATCTTGGTGATTCGCGGTGGGTCCGTACCCTCCATACCACGGTCAGCCCCAGAACACGTCTTATTCGTAATTTAAGCTACGATGTCATTCAACCGAGTTCTCTTTTACAAGGTGATCTATTCCCATCCACAAGTGTTATTTATTTCATGCTTCCGTTTATTGCTCGTGGAGCTTACCTAAATTTTCCTTCAAGGTGCTTGTACGGTGCCGAGTTTAAGCCTTGTAAGTCATCACCTGCGAACGCATTGGTTGTCTACCCTATTTTTCAGTGGCTGAGGTTACCTACCGTTCCTTATTTAAGCATGCTTGCCGAATGACTCCCAGCCCATATTATTTCTAATCCGGGTTTACTTCTTAGGTCTGGGATAAGAACGGACAACTTGCCCACCTTTCTTATAATATTCGTCTATCTTTTGACATATTCCATTCCTTATGCAAATATATAATGTTTCTGTATGTGATTATTATTTATTTTGATTTCTTCATGTTCACCTTTAATCCTGTTGCGCAGCTTGAAAATTAGCATCGTAGCCTTTATCGTAAATAAACTCGGTTATGCAACTGTTCCAAAGGACGGGAAGAATCCTGTACAATCTTTAGGAGCCCTATCTAAAATCTTTTCTTTTTCTCGCCAGCGTACACTAGCATAACCCTGCAGCAGACCTCCTAGCGTTTTCAGCAGCTACAGCGCCTTTACGAGATTCGGCATCTCCTTCTACCAATGTACATTAATAGTCCAACCGATAATGCCGAAGCGTTTGGGACTCCGAACGCGGCCATTATGGAGTTGTGCGCCAACTTTGCGCTCCGTGAATCAAAATGTAGTTGGTGGACGTGAAACTTTCCCGAGAGTTTTCATTAACTGAGCTCAACTCCTAAGCCTCTGTTCATTAATTTGGCTTCGGGCGCTATTGGTCAAGCGGATTTTTTTGTTTCTCCTGCGTGGAGATAATTCCGCACCACTTACTTGTTCCCGAAAAAAGTACATTAATCGCACCTTATTAAATAAACCGAAGGCGCCTACGTAGCCGAGGATATATGGAGTAAGGATTGGCAATTACCAGAGCCCCGCTGCCCTGGCCTTAAGAAAACTAGAGTGTTCACGCCGTTTGCGATTTGAGAAACACCAGGCCATGTGCCCACTGATGGTCCACTTCTAATTACGCCTGCAGGAGCTATACATGTACCGAAGCATTAACGGCGTGGCGCGAGAAGTTGTGCCCATAGATAAAGGCGATTCTTGATTTCAACGAACAAAGCAGAAATAACTAGTTCTTTTTTCTTTTAAGCTATTGATTTCTTGCAGGTGTGTTTCTTTATCTGGAATTTTTCGTCCTGGCTTTTCTTTCCACGGGATGCTCAAAGGCGGTGCTGCAGTATTCGGTGCTCTTTTTTTCTGGATGCTTGGGCGTTGAGATTTATATATAGGAAACTGTGGAAAATTGTGCTAATGCAAAAACAAAAACAGACTCTCTGAGCATTCGTTAACACTTTACAAGGTTTAAAGTCGTTCGTTTTCATTTAACCGGCTGACACGATTTCCTCAATCCATGAAAAAGGCATAATCTAATTGGTAGAATGTCCCAGGTACTCATTTTGCCATAAAATTTTTGTTGCAATCCAAGTTTCTTTTTCGGGTGCGAGTGTGATTTATCACCGGGTGGTTCAACCAGACGTTCACCATTGTCGTAACCTACATCGTGCGAGCATCGGAGTCACAGCAGTAACACAGCAGGAATAGCGCATTATTGCAGACCAGACCAGACAGAGGCGGACCGGGCTACGTCATCCGCCAATCAAAGCGGGTGGAGTAAAAGGGAGCAGGTCCGCCACCAGGCGCCGATGGGGCTTGCACCGAGCGACTCGTTGCTAAATAGCGAGTGCGTTGCTACACAAAGGACGGTTGATGACGGCAGTATGGGCGTAATATAAGAAATATGCGCAAAGCCAGAGCCAAAGTTAGCAGAAGAAAGTCAGAGTCAATAAATCATTGATATATTTAAGAATATGACCTTAATAGTATAACCATAACGAATAATCGCAAAACTACGACCTGAGTGTCGTTGGACACATATCAGAAGTTACGCCAACAAGATATAACGTGCGATGGCTATGTGGGGTAGTCAGTGTGGGCGAGTTGCGGCTTTAAAGGTAGGGTGACTCTGTTGTTTCGTTTTGTTGCGACCCCTGAGTGGAATGGAAATTTAGTGGCGACATTAAACAAATCTGTCGGGCAAGTTGGTGCATTATGATTGACAGTAAAGAAGGATGACGGGACAAGCGCTCGCCCCGTCGTCCTTCTTTACTGTCGCTGTTGAGGTCGCGTTCTATTTTTCAATCGTTATTGGAGACAGTACGTGGAGAAGCTGATAGTGAATTCAATTAGACGCCTTTTTACCACTTCTAGAGTTAGACTGAAAAAGGTTGCTTTTTGGATTAACTGTAACGATCTATATCGAAGGCTAGCTCTTGAATAAGCAGCATTTTTGCAAGTGAAGCCGCTAACCCCTGCCGTCAGGATGTTGCCGGCCGTGCGTCGTCAGGGACAAAACTGGTGGTTGGCTCCAAAAGGCACAAAAATATGAGAAGGTACGACTGTGCCTGGCACCCCCACACAGGCTCTTGCGGAAGACAACCGCCGCATTCCACTTATGCGCCATTCCACCCCCGTCCCTGCGTTGTTTTAACCAATATGTCATGCAACCTACTCGCCCAGATTCAAGTCTTGGTCACCCCCATTCCCTCGCAGTAGCAGCAGAGCACCCACTGTACTACACCAGGGAGATTTCCGCCTTTGTTCCAATGTTCGTCGCTTACATAGAAGCTGTTAACCTCTCGTTGGTGCGGTTTTTCGTGAGTCTCCGGTCACAGAAAGGACGTTGAAGAAGAAAGGTGGTGGAAGCGAGGAAAATATACGCGACACCCCCGCTCACGTGCCCCCAGAGAGCAATAAGGCAAAAAAAAAAAAAAAACTTCACTAAAGAATGAACCCGGATCAGCCACCCGAGCGACACCTTTCCATTGGGCGGCAGGGACAACCCCACGCAGGCATCTCCAACGCGAAATCACGCTTCTTTCCAGGAAGTTTAGTTTTGTGTACACCGCCGTTCCGCCTCACCGGGCGAAACTCAATGCCGTTGAAGAGGGGTGATTCGTGCTGCCACTTCCGTTCGTGAACATCTGCAGTCTCACACAGTCGTGGGAACTTTAGAATAAAGAGGCAAGTCACACCCTCGAAAGCCCCAACCACGGCCTGATGTTCAGCACATATAAGGTCACTCTCGTCGCGGTTATGACGAAATTACGCTCTTCCAGCGTGCACTTCGTGTTGTCAATTGCTTTGGTTCCAGCGTGCACTTCGTGTTTGCTTTGGTGCATCCAGCAGCGGCGCTAGCCATCCACTTTTGTTGGACAGGCTGGACCCTCAATATTTTAGTACTACATAACGTAACACATCAAATTTCTTTAATGCGAAGAGGTTTCCTCTGCCTACCTAAGGGCTCTGTGTAACATTACCAAGAAACGCTTTCAATTTTTCCTTCGCGTCTGACCCGCCGTGGTGGCTCAGTGGCTAGGGCGTTGTGCTGCTGAGCCTAAGGACGCGGGTTCGATTCCCGGCTGCGGTGACCGCTTTCTAATGGAGGAGAAAACGCCTGTGTGTTCGAGATTTCGCGAACGTTAAAAATCCGTAGGTGGTCCAAATTAATCCAGAGCCCTCCAGTACGGCGCGCCTCATCGCCTGTGTAGCGCCGGCGCGTTAAACCTCACAATCAATCAATCCTTTGCGTCTGAAAGCATTATGGAGGCTATAGTTTTTGTCATCGCGGAGCGGAACTGTGTGATTTGCTCGTAGCAGCGAATACGCCTTCGGTTGCTGTTTTGCTTTTTAGCCTTTTAAAAAGTGGCTACCGAATGCGCATATTGAGGCAACTGAAAGAAAGCCGGCCAATAGCAGCTACACTGCTCTAATGACGTCATTCGAGCGCTCGAAGAATGCAAAGATCGGGAAAGAGAGAAAAATATTTTGAGCAAGTTTCAATTTTATCTGGTGAGAATAAAGCAGCTATTTTTGGCTGAGGTAGTTTGTGACTCCCTCTTCTAAGTGGCGGACGTGTCTGTAGAGCACGCTGTCCCTAAACGGTTCTGCAACTGGGCGTTTTGACGCATGAAATCTTTCATAACACTTGACTGAAGTGCTTTCGCGCTCAACGAAAATTTCAGCGCCGCAGTTCGCATTCCCAAAGTACGAGTAGTCTTGTGCTATATCATTTATTTCCGTGAAGCGGGGAACAAAATCCAGGCACTGAAGGGAAGTTGACGCTTAGCACTTTCGCCAAATTCCCGCAGTCTCGCGCAGAAAAATAGTCCAGCCGGTGCCAGGATAACCAGAGGAAATAGTGAAAAGTGTTTCTATATTGAACGGGTGAGGTTCGGCCCTTGCCAAGACAATCAAAAATAAAATTAGCGCTGTGCGGAAGAGATGGTCAATTTCGTGCAGTGGAGGCAAAACTACGTGTTAACGCTGTTTTGTTACGCTGCTTCACCGACCCTCCCCTGGTTCGATAGTATATCCTGCTGTAGTGCATAGAGTTTTAAAGGAAGTATGTTAGGCATGCCACTGAGTTAACGAGAAAACAAGCCACAATGGCAGACGAACACTTACAAGGCACACCGGACAAGAGATCACTCTAAACTCTGACAAATATCTTACAATATCGCGCAAACGCAAAAGTAACACAAACCTGCTGATTCCAGCCATATCGCATACTCGAGTCCCTCCTCCTCCCACACAAAGTTTACACGACTGAAAAAAGAACAGAACTCCTCGGGGACTTAAGTCTGCTGATATGATTTGAAGACAAAAGATTAGCGATTCTCAGACTATTTCACCGCTTCATCATATTTGCATCTCTCTATTCGGTTTTGTTTCCTAATCTCTAGACGCGGATTACTCCGACAGTCACACTGTCAGCGGAAATTCACCCGGCAGCTTCACCACAGTCGAAGCTGTCCTCCGCGTGCACCTGTTCTAGTTCCCTGCCGTCACGTTCATCTGCCTCGTGGCACGAATTAGGCAAATGCTTGTTCCCTCTCATGCCGGCTGCCGTGTAAAGCGATGTGGCTATTGTGCACTCGGCCCCTTCTAAGGAAACCCGAGTTCGAATCGCACGCGAACCGTACAGTGTATTTATTTATTTTGTCTTTACAGTCACGGCCATCTTGTTACCATTCGCGTTGACGGCGATGACAACGACGAGGGCCAGTTATCACGTTTTATGAGACGCCTAAGGCTTTCGCCCTAATCATAAAAAAGCAACAGTTGCGCGTGAAAAATGCTGATAGCGATGAACGGAAAAAGGCCGGTTCTGCGTCGTGCAATTTAATAGAAGTGTCCCTCACTAAGTTAATAGAAGTTTCGCTAGCTAACCCTAATTTAACCTCGCACTTGTTTATCTGGTAGGGAATATTGGGCACTCGCCGTAATATCGTTGCGAACGCGAATGCTCTCGTATGCGCACATACACGTGTTTGCACCGCGCAAGTACCACACAACTCGAGACAAGAAAATTAGGTGGCTCGCCGTTTTTCTTCTCTCTTCGCTCTACAGAGGCTGAAGTCTCGAATTGCTTTGATTTGCCATATTCCCCCCCCCCCCCCCCTCTCCTTGCTATTTGGCCAGCGCTAGTAGCTCGCATTCCTTTGCAGGCAAGTACAACTGTGTTACAAGCTCAGGCAGCTAGGGTACCCGTTCGGCTGAGTAGACCTAAGCACACAGTGCAGCGTGCCGGAAATGGGAAATGGAACGGCCCGTCTTAGACGGCCCCATAAATTGGAATACACAGCGAAGTGCAAAGGAGTCGCTGAAGAACAGCTAACATACAAGCGAATGTGTTTCAACGCATAGGGTACAAAAACGTGAGATTGCCCCCGAGTCTTAAGATGAACGTAGCACAATGCTAGTACATGAGCTGCTCCGAATACCGGAAATTGAAACTTGCGGATTCTATACCACGGGAAGCGATGGGTCCAATATCCGCATCTTGGGCGCCGTCACAACAGCGATCGACAAAACATCTGTTCGCAGGTGCGAAGCTGTTGTCGCGGTAAAGCAGGGCCTTTAAACACATGTTTTTCGAAAGTTCACTGACAAAGGATATCCTAACCGTTTCCGCGCTTTGAAAGGGGCTTTGAATTCTTGAATTAGACATGCATTTCAGCGACGTACACACCGTATTTTCTCATAATAATGCATCTTGCAATTGTATGCAAACTTAATGAAAGCTTGGCGCTATTAACCGCCCTTCTGCAAAAGAGAGGGCACATTATTCAAAAACTTTTCACCTCGTATTCGCGAAATGTTGTGAAGAACAACATTGAAATTTTCCACTTTATTTTATTACGAGCGCCTGCACGGAAGGGGTATCCTACAGGAACAAAATGCATCCAGTGCCCACAGTGTGGGCCTATGCATGGGTGTTGACGCTACCGTTATTAGGTTCCGCTTACTGTAAATATTATAACCGGGAGCAACTGACGAAGCTCGACGTAAAAAGGGCATAACTTTGCATTTTTCTGTTCTCGTTGTTTTCAACATTTAAATGAATTACCTGCATACCACGCATTTTCTGAGCTGGCGTCAACTCGCTTAACAGATAGCATTGCGTTCTAATATACTATTCCTAAGGCGCTGCACGACTGAGAAGTCACTGGAGTTTCAACCTGGTAACGTTTACCGCTTCAGCTGTGTCGAGGAAAGCGAACTTAGCAGACCAGAGGATCTTTCCAGCATTGAACGAAATATCATAGGTTCAGAGGTTCAGAGAGGTTCAGAGAAATTGCGAGGGCTTCTAAGTGTTGCTTACCAGTCGTATGGTGTGTTGTCGAGGCTATCTGCAGAGAATCAAGCCAGGGCATAATTAATCATAAATAATTAATAAATAAATAATATTCTAATCAATCAGCTTCTTCATTATAACTTACTTAATAATTCATTCACTAGTTAATTTATTATTTCTTTTGAGCAATCATTCATTAATTCATTATAGTAAACCAACATATCGGTTTTTCCAGGAGTAAAAATTTCATCCTTGCCCTTAACAACAGTGTGACTACAGCGCCCATGTTGCTGCATTTACAACATTGCAAGTGTAAAATTTTCGGGTGCAGAAAAATTACAAATAAAACTAGCCCAAAAAGCAATACGCAAAATGCAGAGATTTCATAGAGAGGACATACCAAAAAAGCATCGCATACACAAAATAAACACATCTTTCACGTATAGAGCTAACAAAGGAATACATGGTTAATTGGAGAAAGCATATAATGAAACAACATGCCATAAGCAAACGCCACATGATACGTGAGCCCAGAGCTGACTGCAACAGTGGAGTTTCAGTAGTTACACAAGCGATGCAATGTATTCACAGATTGTAGCGCATTGGCTTTGTTCAATATGAAGGGGTGTAACGATCAATATTTTACTTCAACATAGTGCACATGCGCTTGCCATAGCCGTTACGCACCATTGGTATGAAATCGAAGCAGACAAAGGCAACGCGACTGTGATAATGAACAGGAGCGACTACGACGAAAAAGTGCACGCCCTGCTTCCTGACGGAGACACGTATACTCGCCTTGACAAAGACCTGGCGTCAAAACTACAAAGGGATCTTCAGAAGCTGCTTGCTGACGTCTTCCGGGTCATCCCATCCCAACATAAGCCACTTTACTACAAGCTCTTGCGCCACAACGGACCTGCCCCGGCTATTTACGGCGTTCCCAAAATTCACAAGCCCGGAACTCCGTTACGTCCATTCGTGTATTTCACCCGGTCGCCCCCCTCAACAGGCTTTCTGGCTACTCGCATCGCATGATGTCTCCTCTGGTCGGTCAGAGTCACTCCCGTCCAGAATTCAAGCCATTTCATAAAACAATCCAAGTACCTCTCGCTGGACGATGGTGAAATCATGGTGTCGTTTGACGTGGTGTCACTCTTTATCAGTGTGCCAATTGATTTGGCAGTGAAAGTATGCAAAGACGCACTGGATGCTGACTCCACGCTCCCGTAAAAAACGCCCATCGACATGCCCGACCTTGTGAGGCCTTTATTCTTCCGTTTATCGAACACGACTTTGTGTTTAAGGGTGTTTTCTAGAAAAAAGTCCACGGTACAGCCATGGGGGCTTCAATTTCGGTAATAGCTGCGAATTTGACAATGGAGTCTGTGGAACAACGAGCGCTTTCGTCCTTCACTCTAGCCCCGAAGATTTTCCTTCGCTACGTTGACGACTGCATTTGCATCATTGAGAAACGAGATTTGGACTTGTTTGCGCATCACTTAAACTACATTGAATCATCGCTTCAGTTCACAGTGGAAAAAGAAAACAACAGGGAGTTGCCCTTCCTGGACGTTCTAATTAAACGCGATGGTACTAAACTATCTTCTGCTGTGTTTAGAAAAAGACGCACACGGGGCGGTACTTGAACTTCAAGTCGGTGCACCCTGCAGCGCACAAGATATCCGTGGTGTCTTCGTTAATGCAACGTTCCCGCACTATCTGCTCCATAGCAGCTGACCACTCGGCTGACGTCCAACGTGTACGTCGCGACCTCTGTGCAAGCGGTTACCCGGATGCCTTCGGGACTTCGGTGGAACACAAGTTGGATCGCGCCTCTGCAGCCTCGCAAAGATGCTCAAAAAGACGCAGCACGCCGTACGTGCCGGGAGTGAGTTTTAACTTTGGCCCGAGTCCTGCGAACATATGACGTGATGTAAACGTTCTTACCCAGAAGCTAAAGGACCCTCTTGTGACAGTGAAAGATAGATTATCAAAAGAACGATTTTTCGGTGTTGTGTATGAAGTTTTATGCGCGAATTGCGATAGAATATACATAGGCGAATCTGGAAATTTCGAAAGACGGTTAAAGGGGAATAGCAATGACATAAAGAAAGGAAAAGTGTCCACTAATGCCCTCGCGGAACGTACAATCGTCTAACCATGAGATAGGCTGGGGCAAGGCATGTGTTGTCGCCACCGAGAAGGACTTCACCTCTAGGCTGTATCTTGAATCTATAATGATACAGATGAACAAAAACACTCTGAACCGCACATACGGTAATATTACCCCCGCCTACGCAAGGTGTTTAGGTCACGTGCTTCAGCCTACTTAAACCCTTAACTTTCTTGTTTTTAGTGTGAACAAGACTGCCGTTCGGGGGTCCGAAATATCATGGTCTTATTTTCTCTTGTGGTCGGTGTCTTCTTTATTATGTATTTTAATGTCATTCCCGACAAGACGGGCGAACGTCGAAACCCGTCGAAACAATTTGTATGTTAAAATCGTAATCTGACTTACGTCTTTGTATCAGACCGCATCAGGTCGCGTGTTAGTTTCTTTGCCTTGAAATGTATTACCATTGGAGGTTAATCGAAAAAAAAGTCATGTATGCAGTAAAGTGCGTCAATCGTCCGTTAACAAAAGCTCAGGTGATCTAAATTATTCAAAAAACCTAAAAACCTCGTTACATCGTCCCTGACCGGCTTGGAGAAGTTTCGCCACGTTAAGCGAAATCCCAAAGATAAAAACTCTGCTAGGTAACTGCGAGTGAGTTTTGCAAGGACAGTAGAAAACGTACCACAATTGCGGTACAGAACGTTGGACAGAGGCTTATGATTCATTGATTGATTGATTGTGGGGTTTAACACGCCGTAACTACACAGGCTATGAGGCGCGCCGTAGTGGAGGGCTCCGGATTAATTTTGACCACTTAGGTATCTTTAACGTGCGCTAAAATCTTGAACACACAGGCATTTTTTTTTATTTTTGCCTCCATCAGAAACGCGGCCGCAGCGGCCGGTAATCGAAACCACGTCTTCGAGCTCAGCAGCGCAACGCACTAGCCACTGAGCCACGCGGCGGGTTGAACAGAGGTTTAAGAAAGGTCGTACTAGACGGGAAAATTTCTTTTCATAGCTGCTAACGAAAAGGACAGGGGGTGGGGGTATAAATAGTTTGAATTAACAGTGAAATAAGTAATGCACGAAGCATAGGCTTGGGTGCCGAAGCCCTGAAAAAACTAGAAAGTAAGTTTTTTAGACATAACTGGCTTGTCATTTATTTCTGTTTCTTTGAGTGTTTCTGCACCGCCGGCCAACTCATGAATTTGGTTGTGGGAACAATTAGCCAACATAGATATATGTATACTTCGGCATAGGCACTCGGATTGTTCAGCTCCATTGGCGAGCAACGCTTACATAGGAAGTGTAACTACATTTTTTACCCTTTTTCCTTTTCATCCCGAATTACACTTGTTGTAATATGCTGGTTTAAAACTTTACGGTGGTCGTTACTTTTGGAACGAACCAGTTGAAACGTCATAGTGGGAAAGCTGCATCTCAAATTGTGCAGTTGGATAAAGGTTTCAACGGTGTTCAGACAACACGCCGCCCTGACTAGTCATAAATGTCTGGGATCGGGGAGCTTAGAATGGCGTGGCCCAATCGGAAACTTAGTGGGCTACGAACTGCTGCGCACGAGCTGTTGCTCTGCTCAGATACACAGAACATCTGTTGCTGACGACATACTCCAAACAGCAGCGCTACTCCGCCCTCGTTTTTGAAGCCAGAGTTGCAGCATCATTATGCAAAATCTTTTTGAGAGCGTAGTGTTTTGTCGGGTGCTCTGTTACCGTTACTCTGAGAAGTGCAACTAAGACAAACAACAAGGAAAGTGTTTTAAAACTTATTTAAACAAAGCACTTGTCAATTACAAGTACTTATGTTAACGTTTGCCACCTACGAGTCCCACTTAGCTTGTGTCTCTTAATGAGCCTGCCCGTATTCAAGCCGGCATCCCAGGGAAAGGTACCAGGGGCTTATGCATATGTTTCTGGTATTTTGTACACAATATCTTGTGAATTCTGTGATGTCCGACTTTGTGCGGTTGAAGTATGTGTTCTTTTCCATCTAAACGTTGGGTTTCTGCGTGATTCTGGGTCAGGTTCCTCTTAACAATGCTTCAGTGAAAGCTTATCTACAATAAAAACTAGCTAGCTTCATGAAGAGCGTTAATAGGGGGATCATTAAGTGGAAAGAAGAATATTTGATTAGAAAAATATTGCCCACGTATTTTTTAAAGGCACCGTATGGATCGTACTGGCTGCCACAAAATAAAACAGACCAAACGAGCGGACCGCAGAACTATCGGCGCGACACCTTCCGGCGCGGCGCCTGCTGTCGAAATGGCTGAGTGCCCATGCGGGTCCTTCGCTACTCAGTGCGTATCAGTTTTTTAGGTTTGCCAGCGGCGCTTAGTTTCTCTCGAAAGTAGCACACGGCGGCGCCTTACGCGGGAGGAGGAGCGAGCGGTGCGTTTCCTGTTAGGGACCGGCTAGCGCTGCGGTTGTAGTCCCGCGCAGCTACGAAGCAGCTTCGTCAGGCCCTGTTTTGATGCTCAATCATTCTGTTCCGAGTAAATCGCCGCACCGACCGTGTTACGCTTTGCATCCGCACAAAAATGCATGATTGGTGAAAACTCATTTTATCTTTATGTTAGTGTAAATTGAGATAACGGGTTCATGTGAATTTTTAAAAAGAGAAAACGACATGAAATAACAAAAATACCGAGTAATATAGATGAACTAAAAAAATCAGAAATTTCTCTCTTCTGCACCGGCATCAGGACCCGGAGACATAAAAGCCCCAAACAGCAAACCGAACCAGGAATAACAAAAATCCTAAAAAAATCCAACACGAAATGTCCTGCATATGCACAAGAATGCCTTATCGGCTAAATTAACAAGCTACATTGTTACAATAGTTTAAATGCACATACTTTGTCGGGGAAAAACAAATTTAAAATGAAGAGCAGAGACGCAAGAATGCTCGATATTAGCAAGAAAGGAACGAGCTTTCGTTCCTGTTTTAGAGGAACGTGTACAACACGGCGAGGTACGAATTCGAACTTGAATCTTCTTATCTGCTGCGTGACGATTATGTTTCATTTGTCCTACTTTTCACTGCTTTTTTCCTTGGTCTATGCTTCCCAATCCACAGATTATACTTGGGCCACCCGCATAGTGGGACCAAGTTACAGAATGGATAACAATAGCGCCTTCGGTGCAAAAGCGTCGGCGTATTTTTTTTTTTTCTGGGGTAAATAATACATTTGCAACAGAAATGCAAACAAAAGGTAGCTGGGTGCCCAGTAGCCTCTTCCAAGTCGACCCCAAGAAGGCTTTCATTGCCATTAGTATTAATGAACTCACAATCGATGCCGCCCCGCTTGTCTCGGGACTGCGATCCCGTGCTTCCACACATCATCCATTTTGACCGGCCGGCCCTTCATTTTATTGCACCACTAATGTGAAACAACTGGAACCCGTGTTTTACTGCAACTCTCGCTAAACAAATGCCTCCAAGATGGTGTGCTCGAGTGAGTGAGTAAGTGAGTGAAAAACGTTTTATTGAGCCGGTGCAGTGGGAGTGGTTCCCAATTTCAGAAAGCCATGTGATGAGCGGGCAGCCATCGCTCTGGAGGAAGTATTGTCTGGACATCCAGATCGCTGTTAGTCGCCAGGTTCTCCCACAGCTCATGGGTGGATGCAAGGAGGGGGAGGTTGTTTTGCTTGCACTCTTAATATGATATGAGAAATAGTGCCAGGTTGTAAACAAGACTTCAATTCGGCAGGAGATTGCGCTGGTAACACAAGGGGCCGACTGGGTGAGGGGTATTCTTCCTCATGGGAATTGCTATCTCAGCAGATATGAACGATGCTCATCGGTACAGTTTTATGATAAGTAACATGGGCTCCCTACGGGAGGCGCGGGGTTGCAAGTAGTCCCAACAGATGGCAAGCGCTAACCTTACCGCTTTTTACCTCGTTCCGTCTTCTCCTTTAGATTTATGATAAATGACAGGGCTCCTACGGGAGGCGCGTGGTTGCAGAAAGCGGCAACAGATGGCGAGCGCTATGCGATCGCGGGAAAGTTCAACTGAATTCCACGTGCGGAGCACTGTAAATTAAAAAACCTCGCTTGCCTTTCTATCCGCATGTTAGGACAAAATCCTGAAATTGATTTCTGGGCAATTAAATTGGCAGGATTTGCAAGCAAAAACGAATGGGATATATCAACTGGCTGCGTGGTTATTGGCGAAGGTGTAAAAACACAGTGTTTTGCCGAAATCCCGCTTGCCTCTATTGGGCGGGTGTCATAGAAAAATGTTGAAGAACAGTGTTTAGATACCTGAGTGAGTTACCCATCTCAACAAAAACCAGCTCAATATCTCAAATGGCGTGCTATTAAAAAAGTAATATCTGAAAATCTGTGTTACCGCTTTTCCTCTCGCCATGGCGGAATTTTTAAAATTTTCGGCATTATTGACCTCCAGCAGCGTAATCACAATGTGCTCATGAAACCTGGAGCCGTTTGAAAGAGCAGTTTGGTTAGGAGTGGACATCACCTATTAGGCCTTTTTGACTCGTCAGCCGTGTCATTTGTAAAAATAATTTGACTCTTTTTGTTATCTGCATTTGTATGAGTAACATATGCTAGCAATAATCAGATGGATAAATGTATCGCTAAAAGATTTATTCGATAATCTTTAGGAACACCGTTTTTTTCCGCAATGCGGTATCATCTTGATAGTGTTGGTTAGAGCGAAATCCAAAAACTACTTTGTAGATATTCCTAAGGGCTACATATATCAGCAAAAAGCGCATGAAAATATGAACGGGTGAAGGAGGTAATCACGAATTAAGGAAAACACAATTTCATCCTTTCCCTCGATTAGGAGTACAATTTCCAAAAGTCCCCTTTTAGTGAGACTCGGCGCCATGTGGCAAATGTACTCCAGAAATTTCCAGTCTCCAGATATAGCAGTTTTCGCTGGGCGTTGATGAGTCAGTCAGTCAGTCAGTCAGACAGTCGGGCACTTCCTTTTATAGGTATAGATTGGGGTGAAGAAGCTTAATGACTTTCTGGACAAGTACGGGAGCGGTGGCTGGATATATCTTGGATATATTTTCTTGGCAAAGGACATATACCGATCTTGTTTTTTTGTGGTTGTTGTTTTTTGCATTACCGTACTGTATACATGATTATTGTTATTTTTTGGATAAAATCGCCGTTACCTTCATTACACTAATATCAATACACAGGACACTTTATTTTTCGCATATGAGGGCTAGCAAAGAATGAGGCAGTTTGGATGAAGGGCGTGACCAGTAAATGTGCGGCGAGGCCAGACAGAGCAGCTTCTTCCTGGTAAAAAGGATGGTGCGAACATCCAGCTGTTGCGTTGCGCGCAGCGACGGAGTAAAGGAGCCTAATCTTTAACCCAAGGAGCTAGGCTTAATACGACGAATTTCGTAAGCAAGGCTCCCGTTGGGGAGCCGAAACGTCTTTTTTTTGGGGGGGGGGGCTTATTCAGGGTGGGTGCCTTTTAGCTCCTTCACAGTGACGGAAGGTGGGCAACGATCGGTTTGCTATTTCTGCCTTACAATGTGGTGAAAGAACATCGCTCGAGATTCATTTGCTTCACATGAATGAGAAGCGTTTGCAGCTGTAGATATTTATAGTTGTGAAGCTAAACGGAGCACCCTCCAGAGAAAACATTATTGCGAGGCAGCAAGTATTTGAGCGGCTCAATTAAGACAGAATTGCAACAGGACATTAGGGCCCATGAAACGCATATACCGTATAGCTAAGCCCTGCTGCCGCTGAATTAAGGCCTATTTTACAACATGAAGGTTCTGCTAAGAATGTCTACAGATATACCTTGCGGGTAAGAAAAGTGTACAGCATCCTAAAAAGCGTCCTCGAGCACAAAACTCTTCATATTAATCATAACTACTTGATCTTAAGACTATGCGCTGTCGCAGCTTTTAGTAGGAGCATCGGAGAAGAAAATACACAATTATGTTAAATAGAAAAATTAAAGACAGCTCTCTAATTGACATTGCACTTTTGAGTGAAACCAGCCCGACAGAAACGATTGATTGATTGATTGATTGATTGATTGATTGATTGATTGATTGATTGATTGATTGATTGATTGATTGATTGATTGATTGATTGATTGATTGATTGATTGATTGATTGATTGATTGATTGATTGATTGCGGGGTTTGACGCGCCGACGCTACACAGGTGATGAGGCACGCCGTAGTGGAGGGCTGCGGATTAATTTTGACCACCTAGGGATCTTTACCGAAAACACGGGCGTTTTTGCTTGCGACAGAAACGGAAGCAGAACAATGAAAATACCGTGTCTCGAGAATGTCATTCCAGCCTACCAAGCCTGCAATACTTGCATTGCACTGCCAGCAATTACCGCTCACAGGCGATGCCACCCCAATGGACAAAGAGTGCCGAACTGAGATAATAATTAGGTGCGAGTCAAAGCTAGGGCTCCTCACTTGAAGCGCACGTGGCTGCGCCAAGAACTCTGGCCGTGGTCGAAGCAGTCACCGACCTTTCTTTCATTGCGGGCAGGATATCTTCCTTTCTTCTTCTGAATCGCCTCTTTCCAAACAAAAAAATGCACCAACGCCTTGCCATGCGCTTTACCTGGACAAAAGACTGAACCATAATTGACGCTTAGTTGAGAAATGACAGTCCCTTAATTGTCGAACAATTGAAATTTCCGAAAGTTACTTTAACAACTGTACGCACGAGTAGGTATGGTCGGGGAATCCACGTGGAGGAGAGCTACACGGCACTGACGCGGAACTGATTGTTTACGTGCGAACGCGTAAATCATGAGTGATGACGCTGCGGCCAGAAAGGCTGTTGTAAAGCGTTCCACGAAGAATATCGATGTTGCTAAAAACGCGGGAGTGAAAAGGTGGACGCTCCTTTCATTAGGTCACAAAGGAGCTGGGATAACTCGTGATTTATTACGCGCTTATCTTTATGACAGGCCTTCATGACTTATTACCGCCCTTTATATTCGTGCCTAAATTTGACATTATTGGTTTGTAGAACGTGACAATGCACGGACTGACTGGAGGAGCACAACGTTAGCTAGTAGAGTTCACGGGCCAACGCCCGCAAAACGCCTTTCTAGCATGAAATGCTTTCGATCATGCGACAATGTGTCCAAATTAGCACATTTGGAAGTAAGCTTGCTGCTCGTGATCCACTTGAACTCGATGTACCCTCAGGTTCTTCTCATTAGTCGAGACCAAGATATATAGCTACTGAATATGGCTGATGCCATTCGGCACTTATCGAGTTCACCTTTTTGCGCACTGACGGGCAGTAGCACCATACGCGGTGGCTCAGTGGCTGAGCCGTTGTGCTGCTGAGTTCAAGGGCGCGGGTTCGATCTGGGCCGCATGGCTCTTTGTTTTATAGAAGCGAAAAGCGAGAACGCCGGCCTGTCGAGATTTCGGCGCAGGTTAAAGATCCCTAGGTGCACGGTCAAAATTAATCCGGAGCCCTTTCCTACTGCGCGCCTCATAACCCACTTGTAGCTTCGGTGCGTTAGACCCCGCAAGCAATCGACATGCAGTCGCAATAACTTAAAGACCGTCGTCCGCGTAAATACAAAGCCATTGTACGCAGCTAAGCAAATACGCTCGCCTGCAAAGCTCGAGCGACATGGAACTGAAAGTTTTGAGAGTGGTCTCTAGTGAGCATGCGGTACCCCGTAAACACGACTGCTGGTTGTTTTTTGCGCTTAGCCCTTAGCCTTTGCTTCAGACCTTGTTTTCGCTGTAAGAAGTTCAGTCGGCTGTGCCGGGACGGGAAACAAGAGCGGAAATTACTCGGCTCAGCCCACATGGCGCGACAGCACTCCGGGCAAGGTAATCCGACCTAGACTTCTCGTTCTTTATTTATTTATTTATTTATTTAATTTTTGCTGACTAGCATGATTTTTGTGGCATTTTTCCTCCGAACACATTCAGGCATTTAGTGTTAATAAAGCAATCTAAATTCGGGGTGTCCAGGCACCCTGCTGTCTTTTTATTTTCTGTGGACGCGAAAACTAGCAGTAATCGGTGTAGACCCGTGCATCACGATTTAAGGGGGGGGGGGGGGGCGGAAGGTTTTGCTTCAGAGCACACTGAGGGCGGGAAAACAAAATGTAAAGACCACATACAGACATCTGGCCACTACAGAAACGCTACCTTTTGCGCACCGCTTGCCACAAATGGGACTTCGTTTTCTAAATTGGTAAATACCAATTCGGTTTCGTTTAATCAGAGGTGTTACAAAAGGCGAAAGGAGCAACTGGTTCTGATAAATAGCGATTATAAAAGTTCCCTCAGCTTTCTCGCAATACTCAAACTTACTAACGAGAGTCACTAAGTGATTCTCATAGATGAGCATCACTAAGCTCACATGCGGAATTGTATAGGTGGCTGCGCTTGTGTCGCGCGGTGGTGTAGCCCCGAGCTAGCACATCATAGGTTTCGTTGTCTCACCATTCGAAAGACGCTCCTCTCCGTTTTCTATCTGCCAACGCACGGCCGGGCTGCAGCGGTGGCGTCCGCCGCTCTAGGGCGGCCGGGGCCGACGCTGCTGCGTTCGGGACGCCGCTCCCGCGAATTCCAGGTAACGCGGCTGGCATAATCTCTGGTTTCACTCTTTGTAGAGCCACGTGTGTGAATTTAAGTGACGTCGCATGGGCAATTGTTGTGGGTTCCGTTTAAATCTTTCCTTTCAAGTCACCTTCACGTGGATTGGAGGAAATTTTCTTTTCTAATATGTGCGAGCGTTCACGAAATTGATAAATTGACGCAATGAAGTATCAACTGAAAGTACATATTTCTGGCGGTAACAAAATTGCACATCTTCAGGTTTACGCCCTGTTTTTACAACAAATTCAAGGAGTAGTGGTTGTAGCAAAGTGGTTTATTGAGCGGTATTAAGTGAGATTGGTTCCCCATTACAGAAATTCATCAGACGAGTGGGCACCTGTTGCGCTGGTGGTCTGTAATTTCTGATCATGCGGATGCTTCACACGACCAGGTTTTCCTACAGATCAGGAGTGAGTAGGGAAATGGGAAATAAGCAAGGCGGAGTGGTTATTGTACTATACAGTGATGGTATGTAAGGTACCGGGTTAAAGAAGCTGAAATCAGTCGGAGATTGTAAGAGGGTCGAGGGGCATTCGGTTAGGTCGTACTGAGTGAAGAAATGTATTGGTTTGTAGTCTGGGGGGTTGTTGATTTTGTATTTATTTATTTTTCTATTTTTTTATTTATTTGTTTATTTTTATCTATCTCTCTATCTATTTTCTATTTATTTATTTATTTATTTATTTATTTATTTATTTATTTATTTATTTATTTATTTATTTATTTATTTATTTATTCATTCAAGGCAATGCGTTACAGAGAGGAGCTGTGCAAAGGTTTTAAAAAACAGTTCAAAGAAATGGAGGAATATGAAATAAGGTACGCGTGTATGGTCGTCTTGATGTTAGTCGTGTCGGTGATTGATGCGACGGAAGCAGGGAGGTGGTTCCAATACGAGGTTGTTGTGGGCACGAATGTGTTAAAATGAAGATTTGTCCCCCAGCTCGGAATTCTAACTTTGGAGTTATGATCAATGTGGTATGAAATGCAGAATGACGGCAACAAGAGAAGGCATAGAATGATTAATCTTGTGGAAGAGGCACAGGTGCGAGGTACTGCAGCGGAGTGATGAGCTGGGTAGTTATAAGGTTGATGTCATGTAAGTTAATCTTTTCATACGGGAATAATTTGACAAAATTGAGCGTGCACAGTGATTTTGAATGGTCATGATATAGATGTTAACGTGTGGGTATTATTCAGATGACCAAAATTGTACCTTAGGTCTTAAAATAACGTTTTAAAAAGAAATTTCAACTGCATCGAGGCAAGAGAGAAGTTACGGCGTAAATAGCCAGGAGTGCGGTTATTTTTAACAATGTCAATGTAAGCCTTCTAGGAAAGGTAGAAATTGTAGCACGAAGTAATCTGTCAGAGATAACTTTGCTGAGGGAAAAATTATAGAGTATGTAGTTACTAGTATCACAGGCTCGATATGAAACTGTCACAATCTTGCATTTAGAAGCGTTGAGGTTCATTGTTCAAGTATTGCACCAAGAAGAAACGTAGTCAAGATCACACTGAAGGGCAAGTTGATCAGGAAGGGTTTTAATTTCCCGGTAAATCACAAAGTCATCCGCAAAAACTTTATGATAGAAGAAACGTTTTTAGGCAAGTCAATAATGTATACTAGGAACCGTAACGGGTCAAGAACGGATCATTGCGGGACACCAGGAGTTACGTGTGAGGCAGGGGTGTTGCATGCATTACCAGATGCAAATCGGGAGCGATCTGTGACAAAGGCCCGAATTTTAACCCCCGAATTTTAAAGGCCCGAATTTTAACTTACCTTACCCCATTTCTTCACCTTACTGAAGGAGCCCTTCATGCTCCCTTACAGTGAGGCGACCTTACAGCTCCGATCCTCATTTTTAAAGCCTCCCTCAACCTCCCTTACCAAAGGACGCCCTTACTCCCGTCAAGGAAGCCATTCGTGCACATGGGTGCGAGGGTAAGCGCAATTTGTTCTTAAAATGTGCCTTTATTAGCCGTGATAGGCATGCAATTTGTCGTGTTTTACACTTATACGAGCATATATATTTAGCTTATTGCGCAGTTCTTGAAACAAGTTGTACTGGTCGGTTACTACAGTTGGTGGTAAGTCAAATCTAGTCTGACAACAGTCTCACGTTGATTTTTGTCAATATCGCATTTAGCGTCGAAACGTGCGAGCCAACGTTTTGTGCGAGCGTAGCGCCAGTATAACCATGCCCGGAAATGTGGATTACACTGAAGGAAAAAAAAACTTCTCCAAGAACTGGCGCTAGAAAAACAAAAACTTTGTGGAGTGCAAGAAGAGCAACGCCATGTCGCTGCGAGCGAAACCTAGCGTGGACGCGGCTTTGCGACGAATACAACAGCATGCCCAACATGCGTCCGCGGAATGTAAAACAACTCCGCGTTATTAGCGTTTCCTCTTCGTTGCGTTTGCCAGCCGCACGCACTTTGGGAACAGGCGCAATCACACCGCCTGGGTAACTTCCCAGAGCACATTGCTGACCGTGGGCTGCGAAACGTTGACGAGGTCGCGACAACCGTCAACCATTAAAAGAAGTTCCACATGCGAGAAAGTACGTGTTAGTGCGATGAAAAATTGTGCTAGGGATCGTTGTCAGCGCTTATTTAAAAGCGGCGATAAGATATCTGCCGCGATGCTAACACTGCTAACACTACGCTGACGGGCCGCGGAGGTTCGTTGGTCCGACCAGTCAATCATCACGGCGCGCGGTGCGCCGAGCGGCCAAAAGATGGCGCAACCTGCGCGGAAGCATCGAAACAGGCTACAGCAGATGTCTTGGTCACCGATCGCTCAAACGGCAATTATAGCTGAAATAAACTTTCACATGCGAGAAAGGGGATGATAGTGTTGTGAAAAGTTGCGTTAGGGAATGTCATTTGCAGTTGCACAGATAGCGGCGCAACAACGCAACACCCGAGCCGACCCGAGCAACGCAAGCCGGTTGTGGGCTGTAGGGGATTCCCCGCACGCGAGCGCGTTGCGTTTGGGTTTCCCTAACGTCTTGGGGAACTGCCTAGAAACTCGACCAGCGGCGGAAGTGGGGCTCCCCTTCTGTCCGAGTTCGCGCGCAGGCAGAGTTCCTCCAGCATTTTCATCACTGCTGCCTTGGAGAAACGGTAGCGGAATGAAAACTCGTCGTCGCTGTACAGCTCCATCGGGTTGAGGCGGTCTCGCGGCTGCCTCATCGTGAGCGACGGATATCTGTACACGTCGCCGCACATGAAGTCGTCCACCCGCAGGAAAAACCGTGCAAAGTCCGCCCAGCTGTCGTACGAAGCAATAAACGTTCCTCGCGCAGCACCGCCGGACGGAGCTCCCAGCGTTCCGCACGGCCTAACGAGGCGTGGGCAAAGTGCTGCGGAGAAGTGTGCGTCCAGTTGAAGGAGCGGGGTAAGGTCGCATCAAGGTAGCCCGCGAGCCACCTTGCAGTAAGGAGACATCAAGGGAGCGTTTCCTAAGGACGGCTCAGTAGGGAACGTTCCAAAATTGAACTAAGGCCTCCTTGCGAGTTCTAAGGCGACCTTAGTAAGGTAAGGAAGGTTTTAAAATTTGGACCAAAGAATTCAATCCATTTTATAATTTCGGTATCAAGATTAAGTTTCCTAAATTTTAACACAAGAAGTTGATGGCATACCGTGTAAAATTATTACGGTCAGTTTATAGTTCACGGTCAGGGGGTGGGAAGTGTTGTCTGTCGGAGCGGCAATACTGAGTATTGCCTCGGAAGGTGACATGTAAGGGGGACGATACGGTCTCCTCGAAGGCCTGGAAGGAGCAGCCGCACAGCTATTGCAACAGCACTAAGCTGTCGGTGATGAATTGTGTAATGTCAATCTAATTTTACCATGGTTTTACACTACATTGAATTCTACAGAAAATTTTACCCTTCGGGCAAGCTGCTTTTTTTACCCTTTTATTGCTTTAAGTTCTGTATTGTAATAGTAAACTTAATATCTTCGGTTAGTTTCGGCCACGTTTGATATCATTTTTTTGGCACACGTGCAAATTTTCGTGTAAGCGCCTTTGGGTTCACTTGGAAATCTCTTTTCAAATGTATTGCAATCGCACAAATGCGTTTTCATTCGCTATACAAGACAGCGAGGAGTCATAGTGGCGATTAACTGGGACGAAATAATTGGGGGCTAGAAAGAGAATTAAAATGTGAACATTCGGTTTTCTCGTCTTTATTTTAGGCGCCAGCTATAATGCCGGTGAGAATGCTCAATTTCAGTGCTTATCTTTAGGGAAGCTCGACGAAAATCCCATGAATCTGAGGTGATTTTCTTTTTTGAAGGTTTACGGCCGCGTAAGGTATACACTCAAGGGACAGCAAAATACGCAGAACTTCCTCAAACTCACATTTTTTTCCCTTTACGCTGTACTCACTCAAATTCCTTCTCAATAAGCTCCTCTCTACTACCCAAAATCACTAATCCTTATCATCGCGAACTCATTTTTAATTGTGCTGCCTGTACTCAAACTTATCTGTACTCACTTGAGCTCATACTCAGTATGTACTAACGAATAGTTCTCCTACCCAATCTTCACCCACTCGTTCTCGTCTGTACTCACTCGCACTCATGCTCTATCCGTACCCACGAGTAGTACATGTACTCAATCTGTACTCACTCATAATCATACTTAATCAGTACTCACGAGTATTAGTACTAAATCTGCACTCACAATTTCTCGTATTCAAAAGTATCTCTACTAATTAGCTCAAGTGCAACGACTACAGATTGTGCACTTGTGCGCTAAAAAGTTGGTTATTAAAAAATGCAGAGACGATTGCGGTGCGTTTTTATATAGTTGCAAACGCTCAATATCAACGTAAAATGAGCTATTTTAGTATTTAACCACAAAAATGCTTTCTTATCTGGATGACCTTTCTTTAAGGCTTGGGATGTTTCATTCCGAGGAAGGGCAGGCACTCCCGTTCTAGACCACGCTTAGCGGGCTGACCCAACACAAGCTATCAAGTTTCACGGCGTCGCCTGGCATCGTGCCTCCTTTCTGCCTCTCGAGAAATGGTGTCAGGTGTGCTACCAAGGTGCTAGTAAAGGAGCTTACGGCAAACAGCAATTGGGGTCCGTTAGTCGAGGCCAGGAAAAAAAGCGCATATTTGGCGCCTTGTGTTGGTTGTTATCGTAGATTTTATTTTTGCTTTCACACTCGCGCTCGCGGGGCTGTTGGGGCAACAAGGCGGAGCAGCGAAGAGAAACAAAAGCGTCATCTTGACGCCTCGCCCTGCCATTTTTTTACGGTTTACTTTCATGACGTGCGCTCACCGTGCCAGCGCAAAAGCGCGGCAATGTTTGAATCGTTGTGCGCTCCTTTGTCCAAGTGGATGGTGCAGTGTCGATACCGGTAGCTTCACAACGCGCACGTTTTTAAGAGAAGCATATATGGCGACGGTTCCATGTATATATCATGTACGGGAATAAACGATTCCGAGGCTCCACGTTTCTTCGAAGTCCGAGGTGGCCTATATCCCGAGACGTTGGAGACGAACGTTCCGGTGTGTGTGCTACTAGCTCACGGTCACCGCCAAAGTTGTGCGTCTTTCAAAACATGGTTTGGACCTGAAGCGTAGACACTTCGCCACTTCGATCTTGAGTAGATTGTTTAACGATAGGCACCATTTGCAAGAAAAAAACATGCCTTAGACATAACCCTAATGCTTATACGTCTCGTCACTCGGATATGCATTTAGAATCCATTAGTTGTGATTAGGTGCCATTTAGCAATATGTGGAGTTAGTGGAGTTAAAATAAATGTTTGTGCGTTTATGTATGTGCCTTCCTTAGGGATGACCGCAGCCAACGCTCAAGAAAACTAGATTTGCTGATGCCCTCTATCAGAAGTTTGTGTCACCTCTATGTCGTATGGCACAAAGATTTGTTAGTCGTTCATCTTGACAGAGTGGAATGGCTCATCATTTCTGCACAAAGCAGCGTATACTACATTGCACAATCTCGCACTTACTTGTGTCACAGTTCAAGCGGCCTTTTAATGCGAACAATATTGAAATACCATTTACGGCATTTCTTGCGATCTATGCGCAACTAATATCAATGTAATTGTCAATAAGATAATCGGCTTTAAATCAGATAAACTTATTATCCTCAAAGCAGATTAACTCAGACGAAGTATACTTTCATCAACAATTCGCGTAGCATTTTTAGCGGCAATGTAATTTCGCCGATGCCATCACGTGTAACTACTACCCGAAAGAATCCTAGCAACTGCCGGAAAGCAGTCTAATACGTAACGTCCTGTACGTAATGCACGCAAACACAGCACCAAGACTTTTTTTTTAGTAGCGTGTCCAGTTGCAACTTCACAATTTCTCTTGGTTCTGCCGCATACCCGCAGCTCGACGTCGCCTCATACAGTGCACCGGCAAGCGACGTCCACGGAAGAGACCTGGCAAAGATAAAAAGCGGCTTCAATATAATGCTTACAGACTGATTCGTTCGCATTCTCATAGAATATGCAAACTTACGCAGCGATCTGCAGCACAAGCGCGCACATTTTTATTGTGCCCATATAACGGCGGTTCTGTAGAATGGGGCATGATTTACAACGCTTCGTAATGTGCACGTCGACTGTGTGAATCTGGGGTATACAATATTTTTCGTCGGTTTGAAAGGGCTCTGCGGAGGACGGAGTGAACAGGCGGATCCTTTACCGGCGGTTTTGCGCCGCCTCGCACGAGAACAGAGCGCGGCCACGAAATTTACCGCTTACGAGCCAAAAATGCCGAGCGCAAGACGCTGAGACTGGGAAAGAAACGACTCACAGCCACGACAACATGAAACGCACTCCTTCCTTGTTTTTTATTTTTTATATAGACAACCCTAAATGCCCTCTGGGGAGGGTATTAGATAGGGTAAGAGAGGTTACGCTGGTGTCATGAAACCTACAAAAGAACAAAATAAACATAAGTTCTAAAAATAGCAAGAGTCAGTTATATTGCTAGAGTGGAAACGAATAGGAAAAGTTCAGTAGCATAATAAGAACAGCTATTGGTACAGTAAGTAGAACGAACTACACAGAGTATTATCACGCGGAATATTACCACACGTCGTTCAACAACGCAAGAACTTAGTGAAAAGGAGGCAGTGAAATAATACATGTTTTACAATAATATTTTGCTCAATGCATTAGTAAATTTTGTGGCATTCGGTTAAGTAACAATGTTTGATGGTAGATTATTCCACTCTACCGTGGTACGAGGAACAAATGATTGGGCAAAAGCAAGGGTACGACATCTGATGTGTTGGATTTTGCATGAATGATCTCGGCGTGGAAAAAAGGATGTGGGTTTACAGATAAATTTATTATGAAGGGACACATGGTAGTATAGTTTATGAAATAGTGTTAAGAGAGATATGTTGACATGATGGGATAAGGCTTCGAGTTCAGAATGATTTTTTAAGGCGGTAAGGCTGGTATAGTGTAACTAATCATAAAAGATGAAACGGACAGCACAGTTTTGCAATGCTTCTAAGTCATTTATTAGATATGCCTGATGAGGGTTCCAAATGACTGATGCGTACTCTAGTTTAGGACGTATTAGTGTAATATATGCCACATTTCGTAAACGCGCGGGAGCATGTCTTAGGTTACGTTTGAGGAAACCAAGAGAACGGTTACAGACGTGAGGATATGGTTAATGCGATTATTCCATGTCAAATTACTGGTTAGATGCACACCAGGATATATCCATCACACGTAAGCCATGAGCTTATTTTTAAGGAACATAGGAGCGGTGGCCAAAACTAAACGCTTCGCCGAACACCATCATTGCGCGGCTTTGAGCATAGCTGCGAAGTTATAGCGCAATGAGGATATATAAGCAAACTTGAAAAATTATTCCCCCCCCCCCCTCTAAAGTGGAAGTATGTATTGCATTGATTTGTGAAACTTCTCGTGCCGTATAAGGCATTCGTGCCATTTAGCTTTTGCCCGGGAAAATCCAGATTCGTAATTTTTTTACGTGCAACGCAGCCACCCATACGTTTAGTATTCAAAATCTCCGTTGCGACGTGAAATAACCCTGAACATATGCCCCACAACAGCCGAAATGCGCGGAAACAACCGTCGTGGATGACATTTATTTGCACAATAATGACAGTCGTTGTGCAATTTTATTCACGAGTTGAAATTGAAGCGTGCGATCCATAGGACAACGAGTTTCTTTCATGTGCGTCCGCAGACCAAAAGGAGTCCGTAAGGACACTTCGCGGTGTCCGTGGGTTCGTGAAGGCGCTCCCACTTCTCTTTTGTGGCATGTCACAAAGCGTCTGCCGTAGCGTTGGCAATGTTGACGCGGGATAGGTGGGATTTCATCATGCCCTCCCCCAGTTGCTATGGTGTTTAGGTCAGCGGCGTTCGGTGGCCTTTCCAGATGGGACACTTGTCTCTCATCCAAAAGCTGAATGACGCAGCGCGCGTTGTGAATCGGGCTGCGATCGTGCTGCGATCCTGCGACCGCAGGAAGCACCCATCCTTGAAAAGTCCGCCGTAGACATACGGAAGCAGCACGTCGCGGATGATTCCACTGTAGTCGGGCGCATTGAACAACCCGCCTGTGCTGACAAGGGGACCAGACCATCTTTGCTCATGGCTCCCCAGACGCTCACTGCGCAGCGACCGCCGGAGAGCACCTTTCGTGTGTCTGCCGGAAAGTATCTGCGGAGAAAAAATGCAACCCATCTTTTAGGGGGAAACAGCTTAATTTCATAGCAGTAATTTTGGTAAAAATTGCATGCATTTAAAACTTTTTATATTGAACGTGATTTTGCTCACAATGGATATATCGAACTCTCCCCGCGGGATTTTTCGATCTCCTTAGGCATGCGGTAGGCTTTCCCTCAATAGATCGGCGCGCACCGGTGGCGCGGGTGTCGCTTGCGACTCCCGCGCGCGCTCGGGCGCATCCAAACCGGCCGTGGCAGAGCGGTCCAGCTCCACGCGTGAATGCCGGTGAAGCCACAGAACAGGTGAAGCCGAAAGCGCCACATTGGGCGCTGCGGGCTGCGGTGTCACCGAACTTCAAGTCCGCGCCACTCGCTGCGTGCACTTGCTCGGTTCCCTGCGTTCGCCGTTATTCGCTTGTATCCATGCTTGTCTCCGCTCTGTCGAAGTCGCCGAGGACCCCGTACCGCTTCCGAACACGAGCGAAGCCGTCACTGCCGTGGCCCTGCTACGGCGATACTGCAGTGCCATTGAGGGCAGCAGTCTTGTGCTTGTCGACTGTATGGATACCGTGGAGCAAGCAGTCACCAGCAACGCGTTGCGCTCGAAGAAGCAGGCTGCACTCACGCAGTTCTTCCGCCCCAAATAAATTATTGTTCTCTTTCCGAGGAAGTGTCGTGTCAATAGTGAACTGCAGGATGGTACGAGCTCAGCGTTAGCTCGTGACTCCGTCAGCAAGATTGCTCTCATGTAGTGTTTTTTTTTTTTGCTTCACTTTCTATATCGAATTTTTGCTATATCGAAATGTTTTACAATCCTCGCGCTGTTCGATATAAGCGGGCTTTACGTATAATCAGACCTCGTCGTCATATCATTTGCAAGAGGAGCGCCCAAACTTGGTGACTTCTGGAAATTCCCCGTGCGCATCCGACTGTCGTTCAAACTAGCATTGATCGGTGGTGCGTTTTCCACATTGTTTCGGTATCCTATTGGGATGGTTGAGAGGAAACTTCTGCGATTTCAAGCAGCAGCAACCTAGTCTTCAACGCAACTCACGTGTTCAACAACATTTCATCGAACACACACACACCGATGAAGAACGAACATGACCAATCACAGAGAATCCGCGCGTAAATCGGCGTAAGAGCGATCGTTGTTCGGGTTAGCGGTAAATGGGACGTCCGACGCTGATGACAAATGGAAGAGCGGGCTTCCTTTCATCGGCGTCTTGGGAGGTGAGGGATAGTGGATCGGCGTTAATTTGGCGCACGCCTCCAGGTGATCGAGCTCCGCAGGGTCAATTCCAGGCTGAGGCGCAAGTGGGATTCGTTCGTGCTTCCCGGTCGTCGGGCCGCCGCTGTCTACGAGGCGCCGCTCGACGCGCTGGCGGCGCTAGCCGACGACACGATTGGCGCCCAACGTGTTGCCCCTCTCTCGCTGGCGCTGCCGCAGCGCCCGTGGAGGCGCCTTTTCCCGAGCGGCGGCCGCTGTACAGTGGGTGAAGTGCACCATCAGAGAGCGTTGGTTCCCCGCTCCTGGAACCGCATCAACGCGGGCTTTGCAGCAATCTGTTTGTTACGGCTGCTCGAGGACAAACTATTGGTTGCTGTTTTTGAGGGGCCTTTCCTTTTTATAGGGCTGGGGATTCGTGCGTTTCCCTGCGCGAGCAAAAACGCCTTCCGGCAAGGCCAACCTTATTGCGAATACTCAGAGGAAAACGGCAGTAACTCTTGTTTTCTTTAGACTTACCCTACGAAAATTTTAGTAGGGGGAAGCACCTTAGGGGCTATGGCTGTCGGCGTCTCATGCCGGCGTACTCATTCCTCATTCACCTCATGTCGTCGTCGTCGTCGTCGTTGGTCACGATCAGAGGTCGGCAAACTCACTCATGAGTCCACTCACTCAGACTCATTTGGACTCAAACTCACGCGTGAGTTTGAGTTTGAGTGAGCGCGAGGCTAGTGTGGCATGGTGAGTTTGAGCTTGAGTGAGTTTGAGCCGAGTGATCACGACTGAGTTTGAGTCCGATTGAGTTTGAGTCCATTTTGAGTTCTGAGTACATTTTGAGTTTGAGTCCATTTTGAGTTCTGAGTACATTTTGAGTTTGAGTCCATTTTGAGTTCTGAGTACATTTTGAGTTTGAGTCCATTTTGAGTTCTGAGTACAATTTGAGTTTGAGTCCATTTTGAGTTCTGAGTACATTTTGAGTTTGAGCTCATTTTGAGTTCTGAGTACATTTTGAGTTTGAGTCCATTTTGAGTTTGAGTCCGTTTTGAGTTCTGAGTACATTTTGAGTTTGAGTCCATTTTGAGTTCTGAGTACATTTTGAGTTTGAGCACATTTTGAGTTTGATTACATATTGAGTTATGAGTACATTTTGAGTTCTGAGTAAATAGGAGTTTTAAGTCCATTTGGAGGTTGAGTACATATGAGTAGCCTAGCAGGCAGCTATGGTTGGCTGTTAAGTTTCATGCGTCACTGTGGGCTCGGAATTCAAGATACCTGCGGGTATGGCACCAATCGCGATCTGCATGATCGGTTGGGAGGGAGGCGGTGTCTGATTTTTTTTAGTTTCTTGTTGAATTTTTATGGCTCTAAGCACTTGCTGTATACCTAATTTTCGCGGCTGGGCGCGTGAGTGATAATTGA
>NW_027526295.1:157306160-157741160 GCF_048455015.1 Haemaphysalis longicornis | reverse complement strand
TCCAACACCTCACGCTAGAACGTAACGCGTACTAATAGAACACAGCAGGACACTCGTTTTCCGACGCCTTGCGCTAGAACGCTTCGTTCTTCAAAGGCACGAGACTTTTGCATCACAGCTGTATACCACTACACCCCAACGCTTTCATCTCCGTGGGCAAAAACGATAAGGCGCGAAAACCAAAGACGCCGAGCGCTAATCACCGAAATTGCATTATGGATGATAAGGCGCCTGCTAACAATGGGACCCCTCTCGCGCCCACCATGTGTTCCAGGGAAAATTATATATGCTTGGTGATTATTTTTGGACGCTACGCAGGATCTCGTAACTACCAGTGGCGCTTCACCGGCGCCCTATCAGAGAGCGCTCTGGGACAAGAAAGAGAGAGAGATAGAGAGAAGGGGGCTCTTAATGTGAACTGGTGAGGCCAGCCGTGCTAGTGACAAGGCTTGCTACGCCCGATGGGGGGTGTAATGATTGCAGCGCCGATGGACCCCCGTCTTGACGATGACCCCCCTCCCTTCTCGTGGCCTTGCTGGGTCTCCCCATCCGGTGTCGGAATGTTGGGCGGCCTCCGCCGACGCCAGCGAGTCGCACCCTTTGTTGGGCCTCGCCGGCGGCTTTTGTGCGGCGTCGGGGGAGGCTTTCCTTTCATCTTGACCTTCGGGGACGGCCGGGGGGGAGCGGAGGTCAAAACCCTTTTTGGCATGTGCGCTGCTGTGGGGGAGGCGGCATTGCTCGCGCCCTGCGCGCACACGCTTCGACGAGTTTGTTCCGAGCTGCGGCCCAGAGTGGTCGCACCAAGACTTGCTCCCGTGGCGGTTTCTGGGGCGGTTTGGCACCTTTTTGGCCTCCGGGCCCCCACGAGGGATCGTGCCGCGATACCCCCTTGCGCGCTGCGGCGCCTTTTAATTTTAATCCAGTTTTCATTGTCTTATGTTATGCTTCGTCGTCTCTTGTAAATACGTGTAAATAGACTTCTTTTTCTTCATCACCTACTGGCCTCGTCTCGTCATCGGGTCCTTCACCACCCTCCACGACGACACCAACCACCTTCACCAACGAACCTAACTTTACTGGCGCAGCCGACAGGATCGTGGACATCTTCGTCGCTTCAAGTGACGAACTCGTGAACGAAGTGTGACCCAAACGTGACCGCGAGAGTAGAAGAAAAAAGTCGTCTACACGCAAGGACAAAGACGAAGCAGGGCGGCTGCGAGCCGCCTAGAAGACAACGTACGAATGGATTAGTTTTCCTGCCGGGAAGACTACACTTCAGGACCTTCCGATCCCCGCGGGAGATGAGTGGGACTGACGTGTGTGGTGCAGCGGAGCGGCCATGTCATCGACGGTGAGTGGTCCGTCTCTGCACCTTTACTTTTTTTGAAGGGACATCCTCATTGCCGGGGCCCGCCATGGCTAGAGATTACGAACTTGAAGCCGAATGCGCAAAAACGCGAGAGCTTGAGCGGCTTGTAAGGTTGGCTGAAGCGGAATTCCTAGCGCGTCCGGGAAACGAGAACGTTGTGCGGCCGTGCTGCAGTTGTGGTCAGACAACACACTCGTCCGCTGACTGCCGCCGTTACCGCTATCTCGATCGCGAAGCCAGTCCACCCCCTCAGAGGGAACGGTGGGTTGAGGTAGCTGATTCCGAGGCAGGGGAAAGGCCGCGTCTGGTCACTGCGGCAGTGTCCGGGATCTCTAAAAGACGGCCATGCAAGGTGAGCAGCCGGCTGGTGGGGCTGAGGGTCCCCACTAAGCCGTCCAAGCTAAAGCTCGACAGAGTCAATGAAATTGCGGTGTTGAAAAGGATCTTCACCCCTGATCAGCTGACCGGGCCGGCGAAATCTGTCTCACTGGCTTCCCGTGAAGGCGCGATCGCGAGCCCCGCGGTTCTTCCCCCGTCGAGGGCTATTGTCGGCGGCACTTCGGCTGCCCAGCCAAGAGTAGCGGAGTCGGCAGCTCAGGCCACGGGTCAGGCAGACACGCTCGCTGCGAAGGCATGCGCCGGGAAAGTGGTGGCGGGCTTGGTCAGCGATTGTGCGGGCAAAGCAAAAGAGCCAGGCAATACCGAGGCGTCTCCTCTGAGATCCACGGCGGTAGGAATAGAGGCGGTCGGTCAGACAGCCAACGCCGACTTGGGTGCTTCAAAATCTCTGCCGTATCGCGACCGGCCCTGCCCAAAGGGTTTGCTTGGGACAGACGCTACCGCGGACGGCTGCGGTGGCAAAACTCCTGCAGGCACTGCGGCTGACGGCAGAGTACGGGGACAGGACGGTGGTGCCATGTCGAGAGACCCGGACTTGCACGCCATTCAGCTTCCGTCTGCTCAAACTTGTGCGCGAGCCCCGGCATACCCGCCGGTGCTCCCTTGCTTTGTCAAGCCATTGCACAGGAGAAAGAGAGGCTTGCGTCGTGCACCGGGAGACTTCTTTGGTCCCCCCAGGCGTAGACGAAGCTCAGCAGCGTCGAACATGGTTGACCGCCGCACTGCTCGGATATCCTTGCCGAATCATGCCCGAGCCTGCTCAAACAGGCTTCCGGTGGCAGTAGCTCCCTCGGACATTCGCGGTTGCAAAAAGACGGCAGGCACCGCGGCGGCGGTATGCATTGGGTTTTATATGAGAACGAAGGTCGACAAAAGGGCAGCGGAAAACAACTTGGCATGCGCTGGAGGGGACGGTGTCAAACACGTGCATGAGTTGGGAAGCGTCTTACTTCGGCTCCTGGTCATGCGTGTGGCTCTGGCATTGTGGACTTCCCGCACGGGCTGCAGAGGCGGATCGCCTGACGCCGCGGCGAAAGCCGAACATCGAGATTTGTGCAACATCCAGGTGAACTCTCACCTCGAGGCTGCACCCGATTAATTCGAGTGCTACTGGCGGAAGGAAAAACTGTGGCGCACTGACTGAACTCTCATGAACGGTTTTTTTTCTTTCGCTGCTGTGGTTCTCTTGTTTTTTCCCCATAAGCTTGCGGGGGCGATAGCGTTCACCTTGCGTTTTGTTTCATAGTTGCATTGTTCTTGTCCCTGCCGTTTTCCTTCTTTGCTCCCCTTGGTGCTCGTGAGCGAGTACACTTTTGTTGTGCCTTTGCCGTTGGGGTTATATTCAGCACGCGGTATTCTGCTGGTTTGCATGATGTTCCCCGGGAGTGTTATGCATTATTTGTTCCTTCCCTTTGTGTAGCAGTTCACTTTGTGCTTTGCTCGTATGCGCAAATTTTCCTTGGCCGCAAGTGCATACGGTCCTCAAGGGATATTCCTCGCGGAGTTTTTTGTTTGTTTGTTTGTTTGTTGTTTGTTGGGTTATCCGCGCTGTAATCACTTTGTTTTGGAGCCTGTAGAAGTCCAAGCAGTCCTGACACAGGCTTTTGATAGGGGAGCTGTAATGATTGCAGCGCCGATGGACCCCCGTCTTGACGATGACCCCCCTCCCTTCTCGTGGCCTTGCTGGGTCTCCCCATCCGGTGTCGGAATGTTGGGCGGCCTCCGCCGACGCCAGCGAGTCGCACCCTTTGTTGGGCCTCGCCGGCGGCTTTTGTGCGGCGTCGGGGGAGGCTTTCCTTTCATCTTGACCTTCGGGGACGGCCGGGGGGGAGCGGAGGTCAAAACCCTTTTTGGCATGTGCGCTGCTGTGGGGGAGGCGGCATTGCTCGCGCCCTGCGCGCACACGCTTCGACGAGTTTGTCGAGAGCTGCGACTGCAAGCGGTCGCACGAAGACTCGCTCCCGTGGCGGTTTCTGGGCGCCAGAACACCACGCATCTTTCCAGCCAACCGTGCGGCGGTTTGGCACCTTTTTGGCCTCCGGGCCCCCACGAGGGATCGTGCCGCGATACCCCCTTGCGCGCTGCGGCGCCTTTTAATTTTAATCCAGTTTTCATTGTCTTATGTTATGCTTCGTCGTCTCTTGTAAATACGTGTAAATAGACTTCTTTTTCTTCATCACCTACTGGCCTCGTCTCGTCATCGGGTCCTTCACCACCCTCCACGACGACACCAACCACCTTCACCAACGAACCTAACTTTACTGGGGGTGACTACAATGATGAGCGGTAAATATTAGACATTAGGGGTACAGCAGGCGGCAGACAAGAAACGTTAAAACGAAAAACAAGGGAATGCTGCCAGCAGAGTCCGGACATGAAAATACATTTGAAAAGAAAATCTTTAATGTAAATTCTGAATCAAAATGCAAACTAAAGGGTGCAAAAACATAAATTTGAACACCAACCCAAGAAACAAAATACACGAACACCACAGCGCGATAGAGTACATATCGTGAGACACTTGCGCAGTCTATCATCTCAAGAGATTTGTTCAGATCAGAGTCTCGTAGGAACCGGAACAGAACTTTTGTACCGAAGGTATTGTCAGAACTACTTACCCAGGGCCCAAGAAGATGGCAAAGTTCGAGCATGCCTCCATGACGTACACGAGACAGGGAGCTAGCTCCCTGCAGTTTTTCGCGCAGCAACGAATCGGGGGAAGACGCACAATACGTGATTTACAGTCTGTCACACGGCACACGTCCGGCACAGGGGGGAATCATCCCAACCTATCTTAAACTTGACTTACAATATTTGAATACACTTATACACTGCATGCTTCACTCCTACCCAGGTTTCACGTTGGTGAAGATAGCGCGGTTTTTAACAGTGAAGCTGTTTAGCAAATCGTAATTTTTCGTGTCCGCAGTTAACAATACCAAGAAATGCGCGCACATGAGCGCGGGTGCCGCGGCGACTTCAGGCAATTAAACAACCAAGAGAATGCCCAGCACTCGCGTGTGCGTGCCTCGCGACGACCGGCCAGCGTTCCCTGCTCACGTTTGCCAAGCCAAGGAAACCCACTTAGGCAGATTGGCCAAGCTTCCAGAGACCACCCGGCAGTTAAATAAAGCAAAAAATTCCCTCGCACTTCCCCGAGGGGGAGAGTGTGTAAGTGCGAATGCACGGTTGTTGATTGCGCGATTACGGTGGATATCGTGATCTTAATGACTAGTCGAGAGATTACACACACGCACACAACTACAAAGAAAGATATTTCACTCGTTATTGCTGGTACCGTTGCCCGGTCCGCCATCATCGTTATCGAGATGCAGGACCAGCGACCGCTCTCGACGACGGCGCGCGCTCGACTAATACCCTCCCGCGCCACGATGATGATGATGATGATTTCTATTGGTTTCCCCTTTGTATCGGGGTGATGACATGTCATCTTACCAAAAAAGACTAATATACCTATGTTTTACACTTTTGGTTCAATACTAGCGCTGCTTAGGGCAGGCACAAAAAGCTTATTAGGCACAAAATACTTTTTTTTCTGTTACAAGTGGTAACCGTCCTAGGCAATATTCCCCTCTCTGCTTTTCGTCCACCAGCATTCTAATCTTCTTTTCGTCCCCTCGACAGCCTTGAAGTTCACTTCCTCTGTGATACCTTTAAATCCTAGGGCTTCTGACAGCCCAATATTCCCTTCATGTAGATTTGGATGGATACCCTCACATTCTAGCACGCGGCCGCTACACGAGCGCCCTCACGCGTCGGAATGCGGAGCGCCCGCTACGCGAGCGAGAGCTCTCCCGCCCGAAGTGGAGAGGAGGCGCCCAACACCCGCAGTCACTGAGCGGAGAGATGAGGAGGAGAGTAGCGCGCGCCCATCTTCCCCCGTTGCTAGGGAAGACGAGGAGCGCGCGCACCCGCAGCTGTTGCTATGCGGACGACGGCGGCGGACGATTCAGGCTCGCTTAAGAAGTGCATTCGCACTTAAAAGAAAATGCTGAGCGGTCCTGTGTGCGTACCTCGCGTGGACCGCCCAACGTCCCCGGGCTTGTTTGACATGCCAAACATACCTACTGAAGGAGACTGGCCAAGTTTCGGCTTATGTTCGGCTTATAAGTTCGGCTTATGTGTTCGGAGTTATTAGTGCCCCCCCAGCCACACAAAAAAGAACTGCAAGTGTTCGCCGCAATCATGGCAACGCTTGCTCGGAACGAGAAAGACACGTCATAGCGAACGCCCCTCCAAGATGATGTCCTACGGCTATCACTTCCAAAGAATGCAAGGAGCTCACACTTATAGCAACAATGATGAAGTTAAGGTCGTTGTGCAGCGAAGAAGGAGCAAATCGGCTGCAATCGTGCACTTAAACCTTCGTGATCACCGTGAAGGTTGCGTAAAGCTTCGCTACATTCAAGTTTACGTGTTAGTATGAGCTTCCTTCACTTTTTTTGGCAGCAGATCTGTTGATGCTTTCTTCTGTCCATGCGGATCGTTAACAGAAAATTTCGCTCGGCAGAGTGTAGAGGGGGAAAATGCTCGGCCAAGACGTGCGAGCGAAAGTGACGAGGAGGCGAAGAGCCCACGAGCAGGAGGTGGGAGAGCGCGCCACACGAAAAAAAAAATCGCTTCCCACGGTCGGAATCGCACACGGGTCCCTCGCGTTATGAAACCGGCGTTTATGCGTATGCCCTATCATCACACACAATGCGCAAAGACTTTTCCTTGGGTTCGTTGGCGCGGACCTTGGCTTTGGACTTTGGCTAAGGTGGACTTTGACTTCGGCCTTTGGCGGTTTGGATTTTGGACGTTATGAGGGTGGATTGTGTGGCCTTTTATTTAACTCAGTTTAGATGGGGAAAGCTCAGCTTTTCAACCATCTTTCTGTTAAGAAATAGCCAGACGTAAGAAAAGCCAATTTCAATATAGTGAAGACAACCAGCTCCGCTATTTCCTCAGTCTTCGCATCTGAAATGCGCGGGTGGCTGAAGTTTTTTGCCATTTGTTTCGTATTGCCCGGCGGATATAGGTAAGTGGTCTCTTCATGCCTGCAACTCCAGCCACCCTTTGTACCAGCCTCCAAGAAATCATAGAATTTTCTCGTTGAAATAGTTTTGACTCTGAATCTGTATTTCGTGTTTTTGAACAAGTACTGTGTTGATTTAATTTGATACCGCCATCATCATTGTCACCGCCACAATCTTCATAATTGTCGCCATCATCATCATGTATGTTGCCGAAGTCCTCCCTCACAGCTTTGTAATCACTTCCCGCTGCGTCACCTGAACAAATTCTATGCTCTTCGTCCTATACCACCCCTCCGCCCAGTTATTAGACTTTCCTTACGTCCGCCGAGTTATTAGACCTTCCTTACATCTCATTGAGATTATTGGTGCCAACGTCTTTCTCTGGTTGTCCCATGGCTGTCTAGCCGCTGCATTGAGTTGTCAATCATTTCCATTGATGATTCTATGGTTTAACGCGCCGACGCAACGCAGGCGATGAGGCGCGCCGTAGTGGAAGGCTCCGGATTAATTCTGACCACCTGGGGATCTTTACCGTGCACTGAAATCTCGTACACACGGGCGTTTTTGCTTTTACCCTCCATCAGAAAAGCGGCCACCGTGGCCGGGAATCGAACCCGCGACCTCGTGCTCAGGAGCACAGAACCTTAAAGGGGCACTGACACAAAAATTTTGCTTCTTGTTTTTTTTTTTTGTTGCGATAAGTAGCTAGTGACCTACTTATAACCTGTAGAAACCTCATTTGCTTCAGCGTGCGAAGGTTGTTTAATTAGAGGCATTTTCAATGCGGCCGGTCACAGTTTCGGTTTCAGCGAGTGCCGCGAAACGATGGATTTTGTGTGAACAAAGCTGACCACGTGACCGTCGGAGGGATATCACAGAGCAGAGCCGCCGTAGCACACTCGAATCCGCATCGACGGCAGTTTCTGCGAATGCCCCCACGTACTGATCTCGTGAGGCGCTTAATTAAAAAGCGACCGTGGATGTGACGCAGGCGCTGCGAGTGCAAATGCTACCGCGGCTAACGAACGACGCGCGACGCTCGAGACGGTGGGTGGCAAGACGCGCGCTGGGAGCAGCCGGCCGGTCTGCCTACAGGTCCGCCTAACAGATGTGTTCGGCTTAGCACTGCGGCTGATATTCGAGTGCCGTTCTCGTAAGCGGTGCAGATGACAATTTTTAATGCAACCCGCCATCGCATCATTAACTCCTTTCTCATGTAAGCCATCATGGTCGGGAGTTGGGGACAATTTCGTGCAGCGGCAACAAGCTATCACTCGAGCTACGTGCGCCGGCCTGGGCCACTTCGCGGCCGTGGCCGCCGCCTGCACAGCGACCGTGCGGCTAGCGCAGTGGGCTTTTCGTGCCTCCGGCGCGTTTTCGCAGCCAATAGTAATAAACAGTAATAGAAACAGAGTGCCTGGAATCGCTGTAGAACTTTGGTCGCGGCCAGCTGCCCGATTAGCTGACGAAATCACGGCGCCTCCGCCGCCAACGATCGGGTCGTTCGCTCTCGAGAGCAGAAGCTCCGCCCTCCGGCCCTCCGATTGGAGCGGCGAGCCGGGCGAGCCGGCAAAAAACGCCGGCAGTGCGGAAGCGGCAACCACAAACTCGTGACGTGTTTGGATGTTGTTTATTTACACAATACCCTCGGGATGTCGATTGCGCGTGGTCCTCTTCTGGCTGCTCGGTTGCGTTTCGCACACTTTAAAATTGATTTTAAATATGTTCTAGGCTGTATTCGCCGCTGATATTTTGCAGATGATGTATATGTGTTCCCACCAATCTATCTCCGAAGTTATCTCGCCTTCAAAATTTTGTGTCAGTGCCCCTTTAACCTGTGAGCCACCGCGGCAGGTAATCATTTCCATTGAATGCAGTCTCTTCTTTCGAGTAATGGAAACACACACACAGGTGATGGGTAATTTTTACCTTTGTAAACAACATGAGTGCAAAAGACCGTAGTCCAATGGCGGATACAAGGGGGGGGGGGGGGGGGGAGGGAGGGCGGGGGAAAGCCGAGGGGGGGGGGGAATTGCACCTCCCCCTCCAAAGCAACTAAATAATCTACCCTCTCCCCTTCCGCAACCCCCAACATTATTTTTTCGGCAGGTGTAATTTTTTAGACCACAGCCGAGAGCATCATTGTCCGCGGCGTGCAAAGCACCCCTGACTTCTAGCTTTTGATTAGGGGAATATTGGCTAACGCAACCACCGCCTTAGTTGGAGCGCGCTAGTCGCTTTCCCCACAGCCTCCCCACAGGCAGCGAGGAGGAAGCCTTTTTTTGAACTGGTCACATGGTTTTCGGCCGCATGTTGATAAAAAGAAGCAATTGGTGCGTCACTGAGAAGGAAATGTAAGACATATTGGTTGGCGGTGCCCTCCTCCCGCATCCCATCAGAATTATGGGACCGCCCCCTCAATGTAGGCACCACCTGGATCCGCTCCACTGGTAGCCTGATGGGTCTGTAATTCTTATGCTCTTTGTACATCGCCCTTGTGGATTATGATCACGTTGTCATTTTGTTTTCCGTGCTAGACGTAGTTAGAAAGTAGTGAAGCCTCCTGAGGCTAATTTTACAAGCTGTTTTATAACATAGCCCCTTCAACCTTTGGCTATCCCGCAGTCTCCTGCATATGTAGCATTTTCTTATTGTATTCTTTCGTGTCTTTTCAGAGCTCCCGTTCCTGATGTTTGTGCAGTTAGCAGCGTTTTCTTGCATCACGTTAATACCGTACAAATCAGGATGCAACACTCTAAACTTTTTTTCCACCCATATACTCCCTAGAGGTTCTTTTTCGCCTGTCCTCTAGTGATCCTCCTTGTAGGAGTTTTTTTACTACATGGAACAGGGAGGTTTTGTTTACCTCCTCAAAACAGGGTGTTTTTAGGTGATAGAAAGGAGGTAGTTAGGGAGTGTTAAGAAATGTTAGGGAGAATTTAAGGAGATCAAAATGGAGTATTCTTTGCTTCCTCAAGGCGTTTTTAAGTGATATTTATGGACTTTTTAGGCGGTTGAATAGGAGCCTATTATGGCTCCCTTGGGAAGTACTTATGTTATTTTAGGGGCGTTTTGAGGAGGTTCAAGGGAAGCATTTACTTCTTTTGCATGGAGTTTTACGTTTTGTAGGCCTCGCGAGGGGAGTTTTTAGGAGGTTCAAGGGAAGCATATATTTCTTTTGAATGGAGTTTTGCAAAGTTGGGGCGGTTTTGTAGGCCTTCCGATAGGAGTTTTTTCAAGGCGACAAGGGAGAGTTTCTAGTTCCCTGCGGGAGTACTGATTTCACACGGTTTTTCTCGGTTTCAGGTTTATTTCAAACGAACTTTCGCATACAAGTTTACATGGTACATGGTGTACACAAGGAGGCTCCGAAGGGCGACCTCCTATAAGAAAGCAAAAATGGTAAATTGCTAAAAACACGCCAGTTAGGAATGGAAGACAGCAATATAATGCTACTTGAACAAACCGTAGAATTAATATTACTACAAGAACTGGAAATACGCGAAAAACAAAGATAGGCGCAAACACAACCACATGGTAAGTGAAATCATTATATAATAATAGCGGATCGAGAACGCGTCAGTACTTATCAGAACTTATCAGAACGCATCAGCACTCAGTACACAAAGTGAAAAAAATGGTTGCAGTGGTTTACAACAACAAAATATTTTCAGTTGGTGGTGAAATGAGCGATCTGTGTGCTAGTTGAACAAACTGTAGAAACAATATTACTACAAGAACTGGAAATACGCGAAAAACATATAGGCACAAACACAACGGCATGGTAAGTGACATCATTATATAATACTAGAGGATTGAGAACGCGTGAGTACTTATCAGTACGCATCAGTACTCAGTACACAAAGTGAAAAAAATGGTTGCAGTGGTTTAAAACAACAAAAAATTTTTTCAATTGGTGGTGAAATGAGCGAGAGCTGTGTAACGATTTGATATTGAAAGGTAACGAGAATTTTGTAGATGGTAAAGGCACAAGAGATAAATGATGTAGGAGACAGACAGCAATGAGATGGCTATGGATAAATGAGTAATATAAAGAACGAGAAATATGCTGCGGAAAATACCAGTGCGTTTTGATAAAGACACAAATGCGCCAAGAAAAGTGACCCAGTCTGAGGGGTTAATTGCAAGGATATAGAACAGAATGGGTGGTATCGCGACAGCTTCTTCAGAGTGAGAAGAAGCAGCCATGTAATTCGTGTTTTTCCGATAATTTTGAGTGATTCATTTGGCACCAGTTGCCAACATTATTTAGATAATTGTTTCAAGTTATATTAGTTTGTTAATATTATTGCTTCACTAAAAGATAGCTGTATTATCAGCATACAGAAGGGACCATCAAATATCCCCTGTTCAGTAAAAAAAAAGAAAACGTCAGAAACATAATACGAAATTCTTTAAACTACTATCCAATGATTACAGGATTGAAAACAAATAAAATATTGGTGAGGGATATTGATGCGATAAAAGTTAATTAGTTCTAAATCCTTCACACGTGGTTTGGTGCTGGCAAGGTCCAAAAAGGCATGTTCCACAAACGTTAGAGCTCTGTGTGCCTTCTTGGGATATTGAATGTTGAAAACCCAGAACGATGCAAACAGACTACACAGTCCTCCCAGTAAAGATGATGCAGTCAAGACACTCTGGCCATCGATGCGGAGGCTAATTTCCTTGTTCGCGGAATGCAGGCAGGGAGTCAAAGGAACATCTACCTGAAAAAGCAAAAAAGAAAAAAAAAATTCCCCACATGTAAAATTCAAAACAGACACTATGGTTAAATGAACTTAATAATTCGGTACAGTAATAAAATTGTTATGCCAGGTTCCCTGCGAAGATTCAGTACTTAAATTAGGAATGCAAAGGCTTCATAAAACCAGGTGCCAGTACATTAACCATCGTGGCTTTTGCAGCAATAAAAAAGATATTACTTCCGCACAATATACTCGAGCACAACTTTAAATGACAGTGAAGTTAAAATGCAAGTCTCTCTAGGTTGATAGATTAGCTCACGGAGAACACTATTATACCCCTCTTACACCTGGCTTTTTTTTTTAAATAAGGTTGAAACTAGCAAAAACACGTTTTCACCGGAAGGGCTTAAGTGGCCTGACGCGCACAACTTCTTTCTTGGCTGCCGCTGGATGGTGCTACTCGTCCATACTTGGGGTGGCAGTACCGCTTTCCAAGGGAGCATGCGAGCTACACATGAGAAAATCGTTCGACGCCAAAACTTGCGGGGCCTCAAAAGGCCAATGTTTTTCTTCAGTGAAGCGTAAATACTGATCACAGGTCCAATGGAGAAACATTTTGCTTAGTGGTCTCGAACGGCAAATGACAGGGGAGTTTGGGGAAGCATGAGCGATTTGACCGGAACTGACCAAACTGCTTGGTACGTGGTAATGTTGTATTCAGTTGCTTGTATACTGCTATTAATCACCGCTGCTTCACTTGCTTCCGGTTTATCCTGATGCAAACAGCGACTGCAGTCGTGTTTGCGTCACGTTTGATGAGCAGTTGAACAGCGATTTCTCAGCACTTAAGGCATCTTGGCACTAAATCAATGCTGAAATGGCTATGCGGAGGTCCGACTTCCGTTTGAAATCAACTTGCTGGTTGTCTTCAATGACCCTTTAACAACAAGTTACCCTTATGCCTCATCACTGCAACCGATTGTTCCTCCGTGTGGTGCAAAGTGTGTTACTGTGATTATTTTCAACGTGAAACGAACCGTTTCTGTGATTTGTAGGACTGATTCTGCTATTAATTACTGCAGTGACAACAAGCTATGAAAGAAAATCCCGCCATCTCCACGAAGTGAATGATGATGAGAGGGGCGAATCTAAAATGCTTATCAGCAGACAATGTGACGCATTAAGTGCAAGCTGCTTTCATAGTGTGTGCATTGACATTAGGATATGGCCCCCTGGCAGAATGATGCGCTGCGCGAGATTTTGCCGTACCTAAAAGGGCAGGCAACTCATTTTTACGGAGTATAGGATCTGTAAAAGGGTTGCGAGTTGGGCGAGTTGGTAATTATGCATTGCGAAAAATAAACTGCGCGCAAATTAACGAGGACAAGAACTCATGAAGACGGAACAAGCGCACACTCGCAACTAGTTTATTATTGCACAATTCAAAGCTTTATATGCCCAAGCGCCCAATTGCCGCGCCCCCAATGCGTCACAGTTCTCGGCGCACTCAGCCGAAAATACTAAAAAACCGTAACAACAAAACCACAAAACGAACTTTGAGGCGTACGAAAGGCGAAAAATCAGCAAAGATAACCGCATCCTACATGGATTAAGACCCCCCTCCCACCCCCAACACGCATTCCCAGAAGAAGCACCGAAATAGCGCTCAATGTGCGTCTAAATATGCGACTTCTCGATTAAGCAGAGCGATAGAGGGATGACTGATACATTCGGAACCAGCTTTTCTGATGTGGCTGGCTTCTACAATTTCTCGCGTTTTCTGGTTCTTATGTCGCAAAAGGATGGCTGTGCGCTCAAACACAGGGACACAATCAGGTCTGCATGCGCGGTAATGAGAAGATAAGTGGCTCAGGTCACGTTGAAAAATGAAAAAAAATATACGGTACTTTTAGACGTCGTACGCTCGAGTTTGTGACAACGTACCCGTGTGCGGCTTTGTCCTGAAGTTCGGAGAAATGCAGGCGGGTTGTGTTATATTTCTCGTCTTGCATTACGCTTTCTTTTATATATTAGCGCCCTCTTTCCCGATCTCTCTACCTTCCTTCCCGCTTCCGTCTGACTGCGCTGATTTTCGCCAGCACGAAGTAACCGTCACGTTGCTTTGAAACGACGCCGCGCGCGACAAACGATTTTATCTCGAATGCCCTGTCACAAACCGGCCTACAAAAGAACGCGAACGCATACCCCAAAACCCACAAACAAGTAAAATAATACGAGTGTGCGCTTTTTTCTTTGCCCGTGCGTGTACGAGCTGTGAGCGGCACGGGTACCCGGGTACTTCGCTGTTAACCCTATCCAAACGTTTGACAAACGCATCGACTGATGAAAGACCACTTACCAGCGAGCTGTCCACACCTGTCGCCGTATCCAAATGCTGTTTGCGGCTGTTCCTCGTGTGACAGGAGCACATGAAAATGTTTCCACCAAATGGCACTACTAGTCCTTCACAAATACGAAAAAACGACGGCCCAAGGCGAGGCTTGAAGCTCCGGCCGCGCCGAGTCACCGGCCGCGCTGCGTTGATAGCACAGAGGCAACAGAGGTTGTTTACTGGTTTACATCCGGGCAGCCAGTCGTGCCGCCAGGGCAAGTTGAGTCGCTGCAGTCGGGTGCGTTGGCGCGCTGGCACGAGAATTTAAATCGTCTATGTATGCGCAAGCAAGCGAAGCAGATGAACATTGCAATTGTTTGCAACGGCGATAACTGCCTCTTCGTTAGCAGCAGAGTTTGACAACACCTATCGCCAAAATAAACAGATTGAGACAACACGGCCGCGCTCTCTGCCTGTGATCGCGCTGGTTGAAGCATCTATACGGGTATACGTACGGTATTGGTTTTGTAGCTGCGTGCAACCGTCGCGTCCTGCTCACTCGTTCTAATTAGCATTAGGCCACGGTTGAAGTGCTGGTGCACGGAGACAACAGAAGACTAACATGGCGACCGCCCGCTTGAGATGATTACCTCAGATAGGGCGTTTATTTGCGGACGTGGTAGTATACAAGGAACGGAACGCCATCTCACAAATGGTGTTAAGTAGTTCTAAATCCTCCCTTTTGCTACCCGGATGGGCAACGGTACTACCATGGAGGTTCGTCCACTTCTTTAGATCATGCCTAGGGAGTACATTTTTTGCTATAGGTACTTTTCAGGGCACATTAGTTGATTAAAACTCCATTTCCGGCTAGTTTGCGTTTACAGTGAACCTTCACGCTAGTTTTGCTGTCTGATTCATATTATTCGTTACGTTGCAACTTTCGGCTCTCAATACGTAAATGCTATCGTTGGCAACAGTAAGCTTATTCCTACTTGCTCCTAACCTTCGTGTTTTTTTTTTTTAATGCCTGCTCAACATTTCCTGCGTTGTAGGCACTAGTGTAACGAAATTTGCATGCATATTTACATTGGAGCAACTCTGCTATCTTTATTTGCTCCCTCGTGCATGGCACTCTCGTTTTCTAGCATTTGTCAATTTAGGTATTTGTTTCTGACCAGTCTCATTTTAAGGATCGCTTATTAAAGCGACAGCATTAAACAGCCCCTTGAGTGACAAGGGCGGCGTCGGCGTTATCTGCAGCAGCGAACCGGCGCCAAAATTTCCGTTGGCTGGGAACGCGAGTATGCGCCGGCCTGATTGCAACAAGTAATGTGACCACATTTCAGTAGCGTCACCATTTCTAAGGAGCCAGCCGAACTGCTCGTGACGCAGCGGGATGGGGAGACGCCGGTATGTGCCGGTTACGCCCAGCGGCGCATCAGTCCCCAGCAAGGTAGGGTGCGGTGGGGCGGCCGCTGTTGCGCAATGCCGTCATATCGGTTAGGAATCACGCCACCCTCAGAGCGTTCAACTAAGCCGTGATACTCTCTCCTGCACAACTGATAACAAGTGCACAGGTGCGCTCGGTCTTTTTTCTGCCGCTGATTCTTCGATTGGCTTAGTTTGGTCATCATTCCCGGAAGATGTCGCCATTTAGTCTGAAGCGGTGTCGTAAACTCTCGCGACCTGTCCCCAGGATGGGATGAAGTAGCATCGTCATCAGCAGCCTCATACAATTTGTAGTGAAGGAGCGCAGGGAGATGGGGGTGAAACTATGAGAGGAGCCTTACGTCCAAAACCCCGGTGGCAACGAATAGCTCCGGCCTAGCCCCTATGAGTGAGTTCTAATTGATCATGTAGATAGTGGCTGACCAAGTTTTAGATGAACAGTGTATGCCGCTCTGTGTATGCCAAAGGATGGGACAGTTTCATGTAGTAATGTGGATAAGACTGGTTTTGTCTTTGAATCTGGAGGATTCCTCATTGTACTCTTTAGGGGACATAAGTGCTAACGTGGACATGTGTTGAAGGTTTTTGTGTGCATTTTTATCAGTGTTTGTGCATCTTGTGCACACAAGATCATTGTGTGGAGTAGCTAGAGTGTGAATTTTTGATCTTTTTCGTAGCAGACGTTCACTGTAGGATAGGCAGAGAGGCCGTATGAATGGTAGGACTCGCAGCAGAAGGCAAAGTTCCTGGCATGCGAGTAAGCACTTCCATTTCCCTCCAGTCCCTCGTGCCCGGACACCACGTGATGTTATGTATTTTCGTCACTCCCTTTGGGAAGGTCCGTTTGGTGCTTTTTACTATTCTGTCGGCTATTATGCTCCGGATGGCCCTCGTAGAGTCAGTGATAATGTTTAGCCCTCCATTATTCTCTCCCTGTCCTTGTTGAGGGCAAGGGTAATTGCGGTGGTTTCAGCTTCATATCGACGTTCTGGTTTGGCAGTGTAACACAGTCAATTTGCCTTTAAAATTTACGACTACCGATGTGGAGCACCCGTTCGTGCTTCTGTTGGCGTCTGGGTACTACTCGTTAATGTGATTGCCGAATTTTTTTCCAAGGAAGCTTGCAACTATACGGCCCCTGTGCACACCATGCGATACATAGTGTAGTGCAGGCTGGGCTTTCTTGCCCATGTTACATTCTGTCGTCGTGTACTGCTCCAATCCTCTTTTTGTGAGATAGGGAGGGTCTTTACCCCTTTGCGTAATTGTGGATCTAGTCCCGTGAAGTAGCGACTGTAAACACGTATGTCGGCGTAGGCACAATGGTAATGCGACAGCTGGGGGCAAGTGAGGTGAACAGATCGATAACGGCCAGGGGATCAGGCACGAAGGGTTTTCGTTTCAGCTGCGAGGTTGCTCCTTCTCCTTCTCTGCACACTCCCTAAAGGAAGCATCAACGAGTTGCACAAGCACCCGTTAAGGTTCGTACGTGGTATATCGAGGGTCCACCGGACCCCTTGCTTGGCTCTAGAGTGCGCCCCGAGCGTGCCGGGGTTGCCGTTTTCTATCCAAGCTACGAAGAGGGCCCCCGTCTTATCAGCTGCCACTGCAAACATTTACAGTGTGTAAGCCTGAGCGGCGCACCAAATGGCTCAGTCGATGTCGCTGAAGAAATAGCCATTGCCCTGACCGCCACTTCCCGCCCTGAACCGGTTACTATCCTCACCTATGAGCACACAGCCTGCCGAAACTACCAGATTGGCCGCATTTCACTATCAGCACTACTCATCCTCAAAAACTCCTCGACAACCCCTGATATCCACCTCGTCTGGGCTCCTGGACACGCCGCCATCCAAGGCAATTACGCGGCTCATGCCGCGGCTCGCGATTTTATACACCAAGCCATTGCCGACGGTGGCCAATGTCTACCCCCTCAAGGTCAACCCCACCCACTGAGAGGCTACGCAGTCATTCTCTCCCATTAGAAGCGAGCTCGCCGCAGCCTCCCACCGCCACACTGGCGCCTCTCCAGAGGGAAAGCTACAACTTGGCGGCGTCTCCTGACGAATAACTACCCACATCCTACCCGGCTCCACCTCATCTTCCCCACCCAACAACATCCCCTCTGAGCTTACTGACACATTTTAGCACCCTCTACCATGTCATATCGGAGTGCCAACAAATTCCAGCCTTGCTCCCACTTCCCAACCCCACCTTCGACCAGTGGAGGGCTGCCCCGGCCAGCCCAGACCCGGATATCGCGTGACCCGAGCACGGACGGCCAGCCGAAGTCAAGGCTTATCGGAATAGGGATGCCTTCCACGGGGCGAGGCCCTCATATCAGCCTCTGCTCGATAAACAAAGATATTTATTCTCTCTCTCTCTCTCTCTCTCTCTCTCTCTCTCTCTCTCTCTCTCTCTCTCTCTCTCTCTCTCTCCTGGTTCTATGAATGTATAGTCTATTGGAATCTGTTTCGACACCACGTTAAAGCGACTCGTCGCAAAGTCTTGATGTTTATGGTCTGCACGTCTGCTTTCCGAATTTTTGACGTGCGCTGTCTTCCGACGACGAGCCCCTTGCACAGGGCTCTGTTTTGCGGAATAATTCGTGATTTAAGGGTTAGCGTTTCTCGGCGTATGACGCAATATTTCAAAGCCACGATCGAGGGGGGGGGGGGGGGGGGGGGCGTTTTGGAAAAACACCCTATTCTGAAAGTGTGCGTTGTTTCCGTTTACGTAATGAAAAACCGCGATTTCGCGCTGCGGGAAAACAGGACGCTCCGTCACCCTTATTTTGAATCTGCGGGTCGAATTGCGGCAGGCTGAAAACAAAGCGCTTCCAGCGGCAATCCTGAAACACGACACGTACATTCATGAAAAAGGGCGGCAACGTAGGTTGTTTTGAGGCGCACGCAGTTTTTCCCGAAGGGATTCGATCATTCTGGATGGTACGCATCATGCTGGATGTATCACCGTGCAACTATTAAAACCAGGTTGCATGGGCGTGCCAGTCTTCTTCCTTAACAAAAATTAAAGTCCCGCTCGTCTCTATACTATATTGTGGTGCTTGGTCCCTATTCAGTTCTTCACAATTTTCGGTGCATGTTTGAACAGTGGTTAAAAAAATTATGAGCCATTTCACTCTTTGAACTTTAATAAACAGTGCAGCTTTTTAGAGGTGACGCAGACTTAAGGTATCAATTTGCCTTGTTCAACCAGGTTTGTTGAACGATCGATGCCCGCTGTTTTCGCGCCGATATCGCTCAGTGAACGTGCTCACAAATGTACCGCAATACAAAACAAACACGCTGCTCTACGCAGTCGGCACTCTACGCGCGACGCGCAGTGTATTTGGATGCAGCAAATACCTCGTTCTATCATTCTCCAATCGCACGCGCCCTTACTGTTGACTAGGAAGCTTCCCCTTGGAACGAGTAGGCAATCAGAGGTTTTTACTTCGTAATCACACGAGGGCTAGCATATCCTTGGCTGAGCTTACAGGTCAGGTTGACACTACGAGGAACGAACTGCTTTTTGAATTTGGCTTGAAGTAATAAGCGTTGATTCAAAGGGAGTGGAAAACCTGCACTCGTTGGAGCAAAAAGGCATGTCTGACACCTATTTTGAAGCCCATGCAGAACGGCTGTCGGAGACATGACCGTATGCCATGCGTTGTTCTCGGACCAGCGCTGAGGCACTCGCCAGTAACTAACTGATGAGGATCAGTTCATCAAAGTGAAGTGATTGTAAGCGATCATGGTGGTGGATAATTAAGATGAAGACTCAAAGGATGGATTCTCCACTATCCCCCCTTTCCCCCCCCCCCCCCTCCACCCATTTTTCAACGAATGTATTGCGAAGTGGTAGACCTAACGCGAAATCCTCGTACCTCCCTCATAAGTGTTTACATATTATTAAAGGTGACTTTTTGGCAAAGCTTGGGTGAGTAATATCGGTATGAATTCTAGAAAACAGAACAATGTAATTTTGTAAATTACACCTGCTGAGTCAGTGGTCGTTCTGAAAGTTTTCGTACGTCATTTTCAGAGGTAGGTGAGGTGATTTCAGCTTCAACCACGGCCTTCTAATAAAACTCTTAGTGTTTGAGGTCTCCTCCTGTTATCCAAGTATGCGCTCCGCTTCACCCCAGTACACATCGATGGTTTAGGCAACTTGTAAAGCGCACGCACGTATGCACACCCACACACACGCACACACATGCCGAATTCATAATTAGAAAAAGAGAGCAACACTTTTAACAACTCGCTAATGTGGCTTCCGTTTTATGCTGGCGCTAAGAAAGCGAAAATGTTCAGGAAGCAAACAGCTGTCACGGGCTTGGCTCTGACATAGACATAGCCCTTCATGAATGTATCAATGATAAAAATGTTAGCTTTGAACCATGTGCTTCTTGAGAAACACTTAAAAAAATATTGAAATTGAAGTTTCGACTGCTTATCCTTTTTTTATGCATTCGAACTTTTATACTCGTGAGCGCGTAGAAATTTGCGGTAGGCTTCTCGATCACGAGAACATCCAGCCTCAGCGACTAATGGGTATCCGTAAAGTACCTGTAGTAAACTACTTTCATTCCGTATCACGCATTTACGACACAAACAACGACATGACTTGGAGCCGTGTAGAACAAGTGGGCGTTTGTATCAAATCACCATTGTTTCAACAAAATAGGAATAACAACATGAAATAGCGATGCATAAGCAAAACAAAACTGAATAAAAACGCAAAAAGTACATAACGTTGAACGCACAAGACAAGAAAATTAAAAAACGAAATTTTTATTCCACGTGATCGTAGAATGCAGATGACTCATTCTTCTTGTTCCTGCTATAATGCCATGTTTTCTTCTTTTACGGGAAAATGGATTTGCGCAATTGCGTAAATGTTGACGATGCTGTTCCCGTGGCGAGACCCATCGGTTTCCCTACAGCGAATTGCTTCTTTAAAAACATCCGTGGCGGGTTATAATGTCTCACTGATCGTATCAGATCACACAATGGAGAAGGCGTACTCTCAGTACTGAGGAAGCTCGGCTTCAAGCCAAAACCAATTGCGTTTCGCTCGTCCTAACAAATTTTCTCGCTCAATGCACCGTTTTTTTATTCGGCAGGCGTAGCCTCTTTAGATTGACAAAACAAATTCACCGTGTATCTTGCTTCCTCTCAACCTGCCATATTGGGGGGGGGGGGGTGATAGGTAGTAAGAGATATAATCTCATTGTATACCAATTTCACAGCATTTTCTGCAAGGCAAACGTTCTTTTTCATCTTCGGATCGACAACGCCAGCTGCGCCTGAGCAATGAGCCACCGGATCAGACCGCAGCGCGGGAAAGCGTCCCTGGGAATTATGTTCGTGGCGGGTATGTCTAATTGTGTATCCCAAGAGTTTAAAGCAGTGTCAGGTATAAATGTTGTCGAACACCCTTACGAAATCGTCCTGGCTACATGGCTACGCCATTTGCTTATATCAGCTGTCAACTGAGACTGCAGATGAGGAGGAGGAGGATTTGTCTGGGCGAGTGGAATGTATTCATACTACTGAAGTGCTTAACCTTGTTATTGGAATGCCTTACTACGTATGTGGGTATACTCTAAAAAATATAGCTTCCGCCCTTTTCCCTGCAGCCTTGCAACTTTGCTCAATATTGCAGTACTCTAAACCGGATTCGGCGCTTCCAGTTTTCCAGGACCAACGGGGGGACCTGCCCTTACGTCTTCCTGTGGCTTCTACCTCGAATCGTGTGAGTAAGCGCAAAATGAAGAAGGACGAACGAAGTGAACGGGGCACGGCGCTTAGGACACGGCACTTCGTTCGTCCTTGTCAATTTTGCGCTTACTTACACGATGAATGACCAACTCGCCCAAGAAACCATTCTACCTCGAACATTGAGTGAAATTCACATCGACCCAGGAAGCATTTTCAGAAAAAAATATTGGGTTTCCTGGCCAAGTGAACAGATCCGGGTATGTTTCTGCGCAGACAATATTTGTTCGCAAACAATGCGGGGAGTATGTTTCTTTTTTTAATTCCCCCCAAATTCTGCGCAGGTTTAAAACGTCGAGGACTATGCGGAGTCTGCATATGAGAAGGCTAAAACTGTGACAGCTGCGCCAGAACAACGCTAGCGAGCTTTGAGGTAGCCTTGACCCCTTCAGAATCCCAGCATGAGCACCTCGAAACGTTGCACAGAAAAGGGCTGAGGACAGCAATTGGAGTTCCTCAGGGAACTTCTAATGAGAAGGTCCTACGGCAGAGCCCTTCGTCGTATACACTCCGCTTGCTGGCATCGCAGGAGATACTCACGCATATAATGCATCTAGGAGAAAACAGTGCTGGAAGAGCAATAATAAGGCGGCTTCGCACAAGGGCGGTTTCTCACGCGAACACTGTGGTTAAAATTCTGAGAACTTTGTGCCCTCATTGGCCATTAAAAACTCAGACCTTAATGTCGCCATGGTCTTATGAGAGCCTCCAGTATCAGTTACGCGTACTTGACATGCGAGCCAAGAGAAACACACCGGTGCCAGATTTTTGGTGCTTGAGCACCTGGAGAACATTTATCCGAACCACCTTCAAATTTATACGTATGGCTCACTCAATCAGCACAAAGGGGCTAGTGCAGCGGCGTGTGTCATTCCAGGTGCTCAAATTTTCTGGGCACCTCGACTGGACAGTGTAGAAACTGAGTGTATTGTCATCGCGGCTGCTTTGCGGAAACTTAAGTCATGCAAAAAGCAGGAAGTTGTAATTCTGACACATTCGAAAGCAGCCCTACAACTTTTTCAGTTTAGGATCCCCTCCAGAAGGGTCTATCAGCCCTCCTTACGGCTTGTATGAGAGCTCAGCAGCAAGGGTTTCCATGCGCGTTTTCAATGAATTCCATCCCCTGTTGCTGTAAAGGGCAATGAGGCTACTGATCGGATGGCAAGGAACACTCTGTCATTTGCACCGGATGTTAAAGTTAACGCCGATCACTGGAACGACTTCAGGAGAGCACTAGTCGACCATTACAAGTCCTTTGAAGATCCCTACCATCAGCCTTGAGTAAAAAAAGGACTTGCAAGATACGATGTAACTTTGCTCTACCGCATCTTTACGGGGTCGGCGAATAGTAGAGCTTGGGTATTAAAAGTGGACCTAGTGCGATCAGCCCTGTGTTCATCATGTGCAGTGCTAGGGGATGTGCACCAAGACGTTATGTGTTGCCCAGGGCATGCTGCCGATCAGACGGCAATGCTCTCGGCGATTGGAAAGTTGGCAGCTGCATGCACCACTCTTACCCGCTTTGTCTTCCCAAGGGGACAGTGGATGCTGCGCGGGGAAGTGTCGCACCTTCTAGCTTCCTTCAGGAGACCAAACGGGTGGACTCATGGTGAAGTGACCATAATATTGGTAGCGCTCGGGAGGAGCAATTGCGGGTACATCTTTCCAGGCTAACACCGCCTGATAGAACAACACAACCACCACCACTACCATTTTGCGCGGCATCATTCGTACATTTTGTGTGAAGTATGCAGGTCGCAACGACACCACCTTTCAGGCTACCGAGTCCACTAATGCCGTCGCAATTAAAAAATAGTTCAGTGGTATTCCTAGTCGGAGAGTAGTTAAGCCCAAGGGCTGGGTCCCACTGTCAGAGGTGAACCTTGCACTCCGCAAGAGTGAGGGACATCCCATTCCCCGAGTTGAGGTTGTCCGGGTTCTCGGTATGCACATCGAGTCGAACGGTTGTAACAGGCACACCATAGCCAAAATCACCGCTAAGACTGATAGCATGATACGGTTAATTACTCGGGTCTCGAACAGTCGAGGAGGTATCAAGGAGGACAATCTCTTGAGGCTCTTCCATGCATTCTTGATGAGCCACATCACGTACGTGGCGGCCATGCACTGCTGGCAGAATCACGAAAAGGCTAAGCTCAATTTACTAATTCGTAAAAGCATCAAGCGCGTGCTGGGTATCCCGATGAATGCCAGCACAGAAAGACTCATGCAGCTCGGGGTGCACAACTCTTTAGAGGAAATCATCGAAGCGCAGCACACGGCTCAGACTGCCAGGTTGTCGTCTTCACCCGCTGGCAGGGAAATTCTGGCGGTTCTGGGCTGTTCTCCATCCTTAGAGGAGGAGCGCGAGGTTAGCCTTACTAATTGCATAGAGCTGCTATAACTATCTCCCCGTTTCCCCGCAACGTGCACCCGCAGCACAATGCAGGCAGGCGAAGGGCCAGAGGCGAGGCCCTACTAAAACAAGTTCGCGACGACCCGCACTCCGCGTGCTTTGTGGACGCCGCGCAGTACGGCCGATCGGCAAACTTCTCGGCAGTTATGGTAGATCACAGTGGCAAAGTTCTCAATTCTGCGTCTTTCAGGAACACCACCCCGGCTAGAGCCGAGCAGGCCGCGGTGGCTCTTGCTTTACTTGACGACAGCCGGCATCGAATTTACACCGATTCCCGCGCAGCCGTTAGGGCCTTTGCGTCAGGTTCCGTTTCGGCCGAGGTAGCTCACATCCTAGGAAATAAGGTCATTTCCTCACACACTATCATCTGGTTTCCCGCTCACCTAGGGTCGCACTTGTCATTAACTAATCTCAATAAGGTCGCCCACACCCGCGCGCGCGAGATAACACACCGCGCCGGGTCGGACGGAGGCGATTCCTCGGGGATTGGTTGGGAGGTCTTCAGAGACACTTTATTCACGTTCAACGAGATTATTCAGCACTATAAGCTGGCCAGGCGAACGTTTCATCTTCCGCACGAGAAACTATCGAGGCCGCAGGCAGCCACACTCAGAATGTTGCAGACCAGGTCTTATCCTAGTCTATCCACTCTCAGCTTCTACACGGACACTGTTGAACCGGACTGCCCGGATTGTGGCGAACGTAGCAATTTAGATCATATGCTCTGGCGGTGTCCCTCACTTCGGGGCCCTCAACGCATAACCGAGGAAGAATGGCGCTCCGACTTGGAGAGCCCTGATCTAATGCACCAGCTAAGGGCCGTCCAGAGGGCCCACGACGCGGCGGTGAGGCTCGGCCTCCCCGTCCCCACGTGGGAGCGGCCCGCAGCGCTGCCGCCCTGAACGGCAGCAGTGCTCCTCAGGACATTCAATAAAGTTCATTGTCTGTCTGTCTGTCAGTGGTATTCAACTTTGTGAAGATAGATGACCAGGGGAGCTGGGTGTATTGCAGTTTTCCTAGGGGCAAACCAGACATGAAACTGGCTGTACACCCCCGTCCCCCAGGGGAAGCCCATGGCTTGACAGCAGACGAGCGTTCCACAATATTTACAATTTCACTGTGAACTGCATGAAAGTAAACGAAACTCAGCGCAATGATGGGGTCGCCATATCGCTTGATTAAGATGTAATTTCTTTCTGAATAATATCAACAAAACAAGTTAGAGCCGTTTTCTTTAACGCCAGTTTCTCGGTAGACGTCAATGCATAGACAGCACAGGGCAATTACGTAACGTTTGCAACTTCACTGTAAACAAGCTAATCATGACAAGAAAGCGAAGCTCGGCGTAATGGCACAGTCGTCATAACATGATTTTCAGTATACTTTTTCGCAATATGCCTACATTAGACAAAAAGATACAAAGCAATTGAGATAAACATGAGGCAAAACGTTTTTTTCTTTGTTGATGCGGCGCTTACACAGATGAACATCGGCCACTGCCGGAGGGTAGCTATACACAGCTTCGCTGTAAGAAGCAGCTAGACAGAAGCGCGTAACCTCTAGCCGTACTTCTCTACAGACCACTACCCCAGCCTGTAGGCTATAAAGGCGTCTCCGGCCAGTGCGCACTAAGCAGCGAAAGATAAGGAAGGACATCCCAGAGACGGCATGCTGCTTTAACCTCGTCTCTCGGGACACTGGCGTAACGTCTTCCGTTGCCGTCTCTGCCCTCGGGGCGAGCGGTCAGTGCGGAGAAACGCAGCTAGCTCCGGCGTTATACGGGCGCCCGGGGTTCGTGCCGCCGCGCAGACACCTACCCTACAGAAAGTGCACCCCCTACGCGCTGCCCAACGCGCGGTACCTTTTCCTTCAATATACGTTCGCCCGTGCCACCTTTCCCGCTGACATTTAGGACACGTAGGCTACGTAACATTTACCGGCACTGGGAGAACCCAGGCACTGGGGTATAACCGAGTGCTCCCCGTGTAAGCGTTCTCTACTTGCTCCGCAGATTTTTTTTTGTGCGTGTGCATGTGCGTGAGCGCGCGCAAAACTTTTGATGCCAGTTTCGCGCTTTTATGTGTATCTTGTGCACCACGTGTAGCGGAGGGCTGAGACACACATTCGGCAACCGAGCGATTATTTCGCTGACAGCAGTTAACTGCAGGTGGAACTTTAATGGCCCGGAAATTCCTTCGTGCAAAAGAAAAAAAAAAAAAAAAAAGAACGGTGCCGCTAGAAACAAAATGTAGGAAGGACATAGCAAACCGACTAGTTTGGAGCTAGCGGCGCTGTGTGCGGGTTTTTCTTTTCTGTCTATGCACCTAGGGCTATTTTAGTTTTTTTTTTGCGAGAGAATGAACTAGGTTGAAATCTCATTTTTCTGTCACTTTACGCTTCCTTAATCTCTTTTCATATGCCCTGCAATCCTTGCCATTCCGAAAGCAGAACTTATTTTCCCTCCCCCTCCCCCAGAGAAACACGCGCATGCACTTGCATCAAGCATTTTTTTTATTTTGCCTACGACACCCAATTTAAGTATTTGTTAGTAATAAAGCTCATAGACCAAATGCGAGGACACGTACGAGGATGAGAAGGAGTAGAACTTTTATTGCTTTGAAAAGTCTTGAGGGTGAAACCCTCTGTCCAGGGCGCCATTGGAGCAACCCGCCATCTTCTCCCGTTCGATCAGCTGCAGCTGTCTGATAGGGCAAGAGCTAGCGAGTTCTCTCTCCCACTTCTCTCGGGAGGGGTTCGGGATAGGGTCAATGTGGGGGTTAACTTGGCATTCCCATGCCATGTGGTAAAGCGTGGCAGGGACGCCGCAGTGTCTGCACAGCGGATCGTAGAGGGTGGGTTGTATAGCGTGCATCCTCGTAGGGTGTGGTGTCATGAGTGAAAGAAGAAAACAAAGAAGACGCAAGGCACGCGACTCGAAGGTCATCGAAACCGGCTACGTCGCCGAAGGCTCGCGACCCCGGCACGAGCTTGCGCCGGCGACCAACCAATGGGACGCGGCCAGCGACAGCAGCTGGAAGGAGAAGCGGCCGAAGAAGAACACTGCGCGGCGGTCGGGCGACCGGACCCGTGCCGTGCCCCAGGAGGTCCTCCACCAGAACAACCCCCAAGACATCTTCTCCACAAGCGAGTCGTGTTGCCGGGCAACAGTGAAAAAACAGCGGCCCCAATACAGCTGCGTTCGCCACAACGGGGACGGGAGCTCGGAGCGCGCTGCACTGCCACGGCATCGACCCACTGCGTGAACATTTCAACGCTGCCACAAACCTGTTCCGGTAGTATCCACGTACTGCGTCGTTTACCTTTATTCCCGGACCGTGACTTTTTCTTGTTTCTTCAAACCCGCTTTGGTTACCACTTTGGTAATAGTCTCTATTGTTCCCCATTTGTTGTTAATTCCGCTTTGCTCTTTGTTACATTGTTTGTATGTTTTTTTGGGTCTCGAGTGTTATAAAAACTAGTCTCGTTCATAAAGCTCATTCTTCTATTTAATATTGTTGTCACCGAACCTGACAGTGGGTACGTGTTCGTCTGGAGTTGACCGAGAGCAGCCTGTTGGCGCCTGGTTAGTTGCTCAGAAACTGGAGGGTATCGCATTCGGCCAAGCCGGTAATGCTGTGTGATGTCCTTGTACGTGAGAAGGGGGTATACTGTCCTTTCCTCTTCTAACGGTGCTCGGCTGACCAAATCTCGAGCGAAGGCTTGCGCCGCCTGGTTTCCGCAGAGAGAAGAGTGGACTGGGTTCCAGATTATTTTTATGTTTCTCCGAGGTGGGCGTTGAAGGATGATGCCGTAAGCATTTTCGGAAATTCTTCCTGCCACATAATTTCTATATGCTGCATGGAAGTCCGTGATTATGGTGGATGCTCGGGTTTGGGCGATTTCGAGGGCGATTGCCGTCTCTTCTGCTGGCTGCGTCGTTCCGTTCCGTAATGTTAAACTACTGAGGAGGGAGTGGGGTATGGCGGTTACCGCAGGTTTTAATTTATACCGGGCATAGTCCGCAGCGTCAGTGTATACCACTTCCTCGGATTTTCTGTACTGAAGTTGAAGAGCTTCTGCCCTAGCCGCTCTTCGTGCTTGATGGTGTTCTGGGTGCATGCTCCTCGGCAAGGGGTGAAGTTTCGATCTTGTCCTGATTTCTAGAGGGACTACGGCCGCGTCTTCCGCCTCCGTGAGAGCATTGAGCTTCAAAGAGGCCAGAACTGATCGACCAGGGCTCGTGACGCCGAGCCGGACTTGCTGTGCCGTGAGATGGGCTTCGACAATTTCTTCTATGGTGTTGTGTATCCCTAGTGCTGCAAGACGCTCGGTGGACGTTGCCGGCGGGAGAGCTAAGGCTTGTTTGTAAGCTTTCCTAATTAGTGTGTTGAGCTTTTTTGTCTGCTGCTTGGAGGATCGTGTAGGGGTTACGTAGGCGAGGCGTGAAATAATAAATGCTTTAACGAGCTTTATCGTATCTTGTTCTTTCGTGCCATACTTTTGGGTCGATACTCTGCGGATCATTCTCGTTATCTGAGCAGTGCATGAGTCCAGGTTTTGATGTGGGCGGGTGTTCTTACCGTCTTCTTGATAAGCCATGCCAAGAATTTTAATGTGATCGGTGGGTTCTATGCGTATACCGTCTATCATTATGTAGAACGAGGAACCTGGGTCATGACGACGTTTTTGCAACAGCAGGAGTTCGGATTAATGACCACTTCCCTCCCATGACCACTTCCTGGGGTAGTGACCACTTCCCCTTCCTTATAACGTTTCGTGGCAAGAAGACGTGCACCAAGCAAACACTATCACGACTAAACTGGGACACCTTCCGCGAATATATCGACCAAAAAGACCCCCCTGCCTCCTTCGATGATTTTGCGAATCTTATTCGAACTTGTACCCAAGCAGCCACCGAAGAAATCGAGTGCTCTTCCGACACACCAGCTCTCGATGCCCACCTCCCAAACCTTTGTAAATAAGTGCACTATCTCATACGACTGTACCGCTCTACCGGCAAACGTCATACAATCCTTGTCCGCATCCGCCGCCAGTATAAACTCACCACGTCATATCAACGTTGTCTTTCCAATAACCACTGGAATGATCTCTGTGCCACACTCGGTCGTGGAAAAGGCCTTCGGGCTCTCTGGAAAATTCGCCGAAGTCTTCGACCTAAGAAAAAACAGCGACTTCCACTATTTGCTACCCTCACGCTCACAAAGGCCCAGTCAGCGTTGAACATGATTATTATGGCTTTCTTTCCCCACGCCCAACTGCATCCCTCTCCTCCTCTTCCACACATACCCATTTCATCGCCACAGGACGATCTCGACCTTCCCTTCAACTTCAATGAACTTTACATGTCCATTCACCAAAGTAAACCCAAATCTGCCCCTGGACATGACGGTGTGACCTGGAAACACCTCCGCAACTTGCCAACCCGTGCCCTTGTTGCCTTACGTGGCCATGTTAACCGCTGCTGGAAAAATGGTGAAGTTGCGGAGCATCTTAAGCTCACTCTCATCTTCCCTATTCCGAAACCCAAGAAGCCTGGTACCGGCCCAACTGACCTCACCAACCTCCGACCTATCTCTCTTACTCCTGTTTTCTGCAAACTCATAGAAAGTCTAATCACTAACCGTATCACCCATTACCTCGAATATGTCAAACCATACTTTCACCCTGCGCAGACTGGCTTCCGCCCTAACCTGAGCACTCACGATAGCCTTTGGCTATTACGTCGAGTGAGCAATCGCTCCTATCACAACCAATCTCCTCCCGACTTGATCCTAGCAGTTGACCTACGCAAGGCTTTTGATAGCGTCAACCAATCCGTCATACTAGAGGAACTGGCGCACGCCTACCCAAGCACCCGGGCACAAATCTGGATCCGCAATTTTCTGAACGCTCTGCCAATACGACTTCAAGGATCTCACCCAGGCTGGACTCCTCACACTTACTATCTTGACCCCGGGGTACCTCAGGGATCCATAATTTCTCCGATACTATTTAATCTCGCCATGGTGAGGGTCGCTCGAAATCTCGAACGTGACTCTGCTGCACGATTAACAATATATGCTGACGATGTAACCATACGGACTGAATCAACCGACTTTTCATGCTCTGAAGACATGCAAACTGAACTCCAAGCCTTGAATGCTCCTTAGCCTCTTTTGATCTGGAATTAGCCCTCGAAAAAACCGAATTCTTACCCGTATTTGGCCACAAGCCCCCTTAACACTATAACCTTCCAACTCTTCTCCTCGCCGGTACTCCTATAAAAGCTAGTTTTCAACCCATACGACTACTCGGAATCTCAATCGGACACAAAAACAGCCCGTCCATATGGCTACAGCAACTGAAAGCAAAATGGAAAACAATTCAACAAGCCATACATCGCCTCTCGAACAAATTTGGTGGAGCCAACCAGAAGGCAACCCAAACTTTAGCCCGCGCTGTCGCAACTGGTACCGTAACTTACGCAGCCCAAACCTGTGACCTCAACAAAACGGCCATGAGAACGCTTCAACACCTGCACCGAGCCACTCTTCGGACCATCAGCGGACTACAAAAACATACTCGTCTGGAGAACTTGCAAGCTGCAGTTGCTCTTCCCCCAGTGAAAAATATAATGAAAGAGCAAGTGAATCAATCCCTTCATAAGCGCACATTAACTGATCAAGGTGTCTCTATCATCGCCTGGGACAATCTCAAGCCGCAGAACCCCCCGACATCCCATCGCCTCTTGGTGGAGCCACCCTTCTCTCACGGATACTACGGCCACCCATCCGGTCCCGCGCAACGCCCGCCCCGTCCGCGCTGCCCGCATCAATGCTCTCCGAAACAGTACACTCCCCCACGAAATCGACATTTACACCGACGCGAGCATTTCTCCTCCGCTAGTTGGCACCGCATGGGCTACACCTGACCTCCCTTCCATCCAAGGCAAACGATCCCTTAATATTCCATGTGCTACCATCCTCGAAGCGGAACTCCATGCTATTGTTCAAGCCATAGACTACCTCATGTTTGTCTTTCACTCTTCCGTGCCTTCCCAGATACGCATCCTGACGGACTCTTTGGAAGCCCTACAGATTCTAAAATGTCCCAAGACGACTAATACCATCGCCAGCAAAATCATTCATCCGATCTCCATCCTGAAATCTAGCGGAATTCATGTTCACATCGACTGGTCACCTGGACACGAGGAGTCATCACCGGGGAACTAGTCAGCCCAGTCGGCTGCGCGGGAGTGTATAACCTCTAGTCCTCCGCTGCTACCCGACTTGGCGGCTCCACCTACTGAGACATTACCACCAGCGATACAGCTTCTACGTTACAAAAAGGAAAAAAAAAGACGGCCTCAAGGCCCTGATTCCAACCGGCTTTTTATCCGCGCTGCCCTCGCTCCCAAGATCAGCCGAAATTTTCATGAACAAATATTTTGCTAATGCTAGCCTTACCCCTGAGAACTTCCGTAAACGGTACACTCCGTCTCTACCGCCTCGATGTCCCTTCTGCACCTCCCCCACTCCCGCCAATCTCCAACACCTATTTTGGCACTGCCCGAAGTTCGCGCGCTACAGAACCTTCAAGCCTCCTCCAAATACAACCTCTCTTTACATCGACCCTCGTACACTGGAACCGTCCATGCTGGGTTTAATTGCACAGTTTTCCCTAAAAAGCGGTCTAGCGCGAGCAGTCTAGAGTCGTGAGCCTGCTCTCCTCACCCCACGCGACCACTCCAGCATTCTCAAGGAGCCCACCTGCTTTGCGTCGAACTGTACGCATTTAAGACGTCCCAAGTTACAAACCCCCCACCTTCTACTTCCCCTTCCTCCACTTGACGTAGAGTCTTCCTGCCACAATAAAGGCTACCTCCTGCTCCTCCTCGATCGTATGCGCCGAAGTCCTCTTCGCTCTCGCACGGTAGAGAACGTTTTCCCAGGTCTTTGCAATGCTTCACAGCTCGGCTATTTTCGTTTTCATGTGTTGTGGTTGCGTCACTAAAATTGTAATTAAGGGCACTATACGCTTTGATTCCGACAACATTTAAACACGTTACATCCACTCCATCAATAGTTTATACAAATCGCTATCATATATACAGCTTTTATTACAGACTTGGTAGCCTTAGGGTCTCGCTGCATTTCCGACAGAAAACTACACATTCTACTGTCAGAAATTATGATACTCGAGCATTGTTGCTGCCGAGGTTCAGCGGATATAAAATTAACTATGCCTGTCCCTACAGCGCGGTTTAGCCCTAACTGCTGAGAAATACGACGTGTGCTTGTGTTGCAGTTTTCCCTCTTCTTTGCCGTACATTTCCGCAATTTGGTATAATCTGCTGCACTGCACGCAGTGCAATGCTACGTTCCGCCATGTTATTGCTATATTCTATGATGGGTTTATTTCCTGTCGCAGAATATTTCTTCCTCCTTTGTGCTGCCTTGTAGCTGGATATCCGGGTAATCAAGTTTGTGTAGCAACTGTTGTCTGCTGTAACTCGGAAATTCTATTTTTTCATTGAACTTCCCGCACTTCACCCCTGTTCTTTGATAACAGCTGCGAATTGCGCCTCTTTTAGATTTTTTTTCTGGATAATCACAGTTTAAAAAGAGGGCGGCCATGTCTTGCCGTACGCATCGAACCCCGCAATAATGTCTACTTATTCAATGCGGTGTTTAGCCAAGATTGCCAAGCAGTTCCTGAACTGGCCTAGTTGGTTCTGTCGCTAACACAGACGAAGAAGTAAAACACATGGCTATTGAAGCGCCGACTACTAAGTAGTCTTTAAAGGGACACTGAAGTGATATGTAAACATTGCGGGATTACTTGCGCAAATTGTAGTCCGGGGTCCCCAGCCCATGTTACGACCACTCTGGGCGCGTTTACGCGCTTTTATTTAGTAGAAAACTAAATTCGAAAATGCTCTCCTCCTCTCTTTACGCTCGCCCATTTTCTGCGGTGTTTTCGTGTGACGTCGAGAGGAGCCGAGCTCGCAATTGGCTGAGCTATTTGCACGGCTCCCCGGCCTTCAGACAGAGTCAGTCGGCCCAGCGTTTCGTCCGCCGGACGCCGACGGGTCGTCGCAATTCGTTCGCTCAGTTGAAACGAAGCCAGGACACGTTTGTGAATGGAAGAATGGGCCTTTCTTTACTTGGTTAGTTTGTACACTATCTAGCTCCAAGTCAAGGTCGCTTCACACAAGCGCGCGCTGCACAAGCGCACATGTGACGCTTCGCTGACTGGTACGCCAGTAGGAAAATATAAGGCCTCTTGAAGGCGGGAGAAGAGTCAGCGAAGTCAATATAGGTACTAAGGAAATAAAATCAACTGATATTTTTTACCGTACAGCGTAAAAATAGGGTGCAGGAAGCACTTTTTTGCGCTGGGCGAACAAGCACAGCGGTCAGCAGCACGACTACGCATCTGCGAACGCTTTTCCGTCTACGAAATGCAATTGCTAGACGTGAGCTATTGCGGAAACTCGGGGGACGCTTACTGCACGAGCACAATACAACAAATAGTCACCTAAGCTGCTGAAATGCCAAAACGAAATAAAAATGTAAACTTGTTGTACAATATATACCTTATATTACCGTTACCGGCGCAGCCCGCCTAGTGGCCGAGTTGTCTAAGGCTGCAGGTATGTCGCCGCCCAGTGTTTTGCGAGTCACGAGTTCGAGTCCCCGCGGGTACGTGCTTTTTTTTTTTTTTTTTTGTAAGTTAACTTTTTTGTTTTCTGCCGATGTTTTCTACATTGAGTTCACCTTTGTTTGGGCGGCAACGTTCATGGGTCCACGAACTAGTTCACAGAACGCGCGCAGGCTGGCACTGGCGCGCTAGCGAGTTCTCGTTGGCGTGCTGTCCATAAGCACCGACTGCTTGCGGGCAGTGGGCACAGGCCAGAATGAACAGACCCTTGGCCTGGTGGCCTGGTGCGAACACGCATTTTACGGTACAGGCATGAGTGAGGCAAGCTCCAAATAGGGGGGGGAAGCGCATGACATTTGTGCGTCTGCGGGTACTCGGAGGGCGTCCATGCACTGCGTAGGCCTCGGCTAGTGAATGCTACGATTCCAAGCCGTCCTGGGAGGCTTATCTTTATGCAATTTTACAGCTGACAACATGGCAGAAGCGCGGTACGATGATTACTGAGTTATTGAGAATGCCCATCCAACAACGCCACAGGTTGTGTTTTACAGAACCGAAACCGAAACCGAAACTTGTTTGGTTGCTCACCTTGGGCATCGTCCAATCACGGTCCCGCTCCTCCCAACGTCACAGCTTTAGTTGGTGCGGCCGCCGCGAACCGCGCATGGTAGTTTTTCTTCTTTGGCGCTTTGTAAAATAATTACCGATTTGTCAACCGGATAAACGATGAAAAGTGGGCTAATTTGAGCCAGTCTACGCAGTGCAAGCAAAAACGGGAGCTTGACAAATTCACTTCAGTGTCCCTTTAATAACTACGGCAGGGTTTAACTTTACCTTTCCTTGTCGCATGTGTTTGTATGTCTTCATATAAGCTCTGTAGTTAGTAGGCGCTAGCAAGTAGGCGCGCTTCAGTCGTCTTGGGCTTTTATCCGTCCGTGTTCGCACTAGTATTGGCTTAACACCTACCAAGAAACTAGTTGCGCGCAAATTTTCATAACTAACTTTTTTTATATATAAACTGATATCATCTTCGAAATTAGGCGGAGTTCGTCTTCCGCAGTATTCCGATCGCAAACAGTTGGGACTCGCATCCTTTTCTGGTTAGCTTCTTGCGGCGAAAAAAAAAAAGAAATGTCCCTATGAGAATACCTCGCAGTGGTCACCTTCGAGTAACTTAACACTTAACAATGCGCACTTTAACACTACTCATTCAATCGGAGGTAGCATGGGAGTGCATGCATGTGTCAAATAAATGTCGGTACCTGCACGGATTTTTCCACGGGGGTTCGCCTCTCATTACGCGAGGCTTGTATGGATGGTTCAGATTAGCCTGATTTAGGGCTTTAAGGGGACAAAGCAGGGTCCCTTCATTACCGTAATTAGAAGAATGCACTACGCTCCGCGTGCCACGCGTGCATCTGAAACTGGCTAGGATGAATCAACTAGCCTGCTTGGTACCCCGTTAACGTAGCTTCAGCGCTGCATGACGCATCACAGGAGCGAAATTGAATGCCCTCGAACAATTGAGCGCAGGCAATACACCACAACTTCCTTTCAATAATGCCATCCAGCTTCTGATCTGGCTTTGTCTAGCTTATCCTTCTAACTCCTCCCTAACCGTAGTAGGCCAGCTTAATATCCACTTAAATAAGTCGTATGGCATGCTCCTAGCCCTCTTTTTTCGTGAAGGGAAAGTTGATTTACCTTTTTCAAACGAAGTGCAGCGTGTATTAACGTTTAGCTGTCAACATCTCTCTTTGTTATTGATCGAAGCCGGTACGTCGCGTTTTATTTGCTGCCTGAATTACAACGCATTCTTGCAATATGTTACGTGATTCAGCTCCGTCTAAAATCATGCAGTCAGAAATCACAAAGGCTATAAGCAATCCTTCCCGTGGTTCGTAACGTATACGCATGTGACAAATCGTCGTTCTGGGTGTCTTGAAAAGCAATGACCGCTATAGAGGCAACATTATACCTTGTGTGAACGAGGGTTGGATTCACGGCCTTCGTTATTGGTAACGCTGCTCGAACTGTAGCCATCTCTTTGTCTCAGAGCCGGCATGTTCATAGCGCTCGCTGCGTTCCGACCCTGGAACCATTACTTGCTTATGTTGTCAAACATTTGTGTCCCGGTCCCAAGGCCTCGCATAGTTAGTTTTCGGAGCTTTTTGCTTCTCAGAAAAATGATATTTTCAGGTGCAGAACAGGGCTGAAGCCAGTCACGGACGCTTTCAGAATCACGTGACAGAGCCCTGGTGATGATCACGTGATTTTTTGTTTGCAAGCACAGCGGATTATATCGACATACCTGTATTTGGTTCACAGCTGTTTGTCCGGTCATGGGGAATGAAATATCAGGCAAGGCATGACGTGACCTTTAGACACGATAGATTTTCTTGCCCTGTTTCGCCCGCAATTCAAGCTTTCGGGCTTATTCATTTGCGAGAAGTACTTAAAGTGTAATAACTGGTGTGTATTTTTAGTGTTGAACAAAATCTATATTGTGCAACAAATTGTGCAAAAATTGTGCAAAAATATTCTGCAAAAATTGTGCAACAAATTGGTGAAGGGGTATCAAACAGGATTCGAAGAGAGAGCTACGTCCTCCACCTTTTCTCTCTTAAATGCAGCGAGATCAGATAATCTTCTGGCGTACTGAACTCAAAAAACGATTCTTGAAAAACGATTCTCGAAAAACGATTCGCTACTGTACCAGCACCCAGAATTTTTGATATCGTCAAATTCCGACGCAATATACGTGCATCGATTTAAGGTCGTCGCAAGTTTACAGTTTCTATGTTGGGTCTTTTCCTTCTCTCTCTCTCTCTCTCTCTCTCTCTCTCTCTCTCTCTCTCTCTCTCTCTCTCTTTTTACTTTTGAACTTTACGCTGTTCCTCCATGTGTAACGTGTGCTTTACCTCGATCCGAATTCTTTTCACGCTTTTGCTCGCAGTCCCTGGTTTGATTTCCAGCAGTTGCCAGATGACTGCGGATATCAGCCGGATAAAAAACGGAAAAAAATAGAAAATCCGCTACCACCCAGGTTCTGTGGAGCCGTAAGGAACAACAGGTGGTGCGAATTCCTAGACAAACCTCTACGACATGCCTTAATGCATCCCAGATGCTGTCTCGGCGCTTTCAAAAGAACTCAAAGTTGAATTTTATTTTGGTAAAAGAAGGCACGCCTATTTGCTTGTTTTGCTGCAAATGTCTGCGAAAGGCAATGATTTTCAAGTAGCCCTGCTACGCAAAACACTCTGCTCTCTCCCTTCCAATCCCCCACACTGTTGCTTTGACTCTAGTTCCTCACATGATGAAAGCAAATCCGAGTTTGCTCGACGTCATTCAATTCTCTCTTGTTTGCACTGCTCGCGCGCCTTTTATTGAACTCTTTTTATTCCAATGTTTTTATTCCAATGTTGGGGACGTCTTGTTCTGTATAGATAATTTGCCTACCTTTGCTGGGTTGTTATTTGCTGCTGCGAAAACCAGTTCGGCGGGTACTTCAATGCTGCTCCTGCCGTTATGTAGTCAAGTATTGCTCCGTATATGCCTAATGCTTTTGTTTTGCTGCATAGTATTGACATATGATGCATGCAATTTTTTTCGTAGTTTGGAAAAGTCTTCCGTAGAGAATTCTAGATCAAGTGTTTTTCCAATGTTTGGCTGGTTGGCTGAATCTAGTGACAGACAGACAGACAGACAGACACAGCAAAATTTCGCGTTTAGTATGACTACCATCTTTTAGGAAGACTATCGTATTTAAAATGATTGATTGATGACGAGCAGTCGTTACAAGACTCATGAGCTTGATTTTCTTTCCGGATCGTTCTGTACCAAGCTAAGACACATCAACGCCCTCTAGGTTAGACGAAAGCCCCGTCGCCTTTGCTTTCTCGCAAAATGATCGGAGGGTGTCATCTTGGTATGGGGATGTCTTTTTTAAGCTCCAGAATTTAAAAAAGAAACCCAGAAATGTGCTGTCAATCACAGTAGGACGACCTAGCCCTGCGGATGCATTCTGTGTGTCTAGACAATGTTGGATGGAGTCATTGACACGCCCTGCTTCTATTCCAGCCAACATGCCGGTACGAGCGACAATATTTGCATTGTGCGCCGGGGCGTCCTTGCTTCTAGCGCAGAGTCCGCCTTTGAAGATACAGACGGCGATGCGTGTGAAACCACGGTGTAGTCGTAGTTAGACTGCCTGGTTTTGTAGTGCCGTTCTTGGCGCGCGCTTAATCGTTGACCAAGCCTTACCTAACCGATCTTTTCCCCATCGCTCTTGCCTAAAATCGTATCTGAATGCGTAGCGGGGTTTCGCACGCCCATAAACAACAACTGGCTGGATGTCTTGCGTCGAACAAGAGCACGTTTTTGTTTCTGCTGCCGGTGGCATCCTTGCCCTCCGTAAGCAGCCGGTTCTGCAGATCGCAGTCGCTCCTTTCAGCGTAACTGAGGGGACAAAGTATTGACTGGTGTAGTGTCGCAAGTAAAAGAATTGGTTTCAGAATTTCCCAATACGCTTGGCGTCGCGACAGCGTTTAATGGACGCGGGTCGAAGAAGAATGGCAACGTTTGAGCGCACAAACGCTTCGACGAACAGTGAGGACATTGTAGTTGTCTCTACCCTAAGCTGCATGGGAGGACGAACCACAAACAAGTTGGCTGTTGAACTGAGGGGAACTTGGCACAAGTGCACTTAGCGGCAGGGAGAAGTCCCAGCTTGTTTGCAGTGACTGTTCCTAGAGAAATTATTTTTTTTAAAGATACCGGCAAGAAATTTAGGAAAAGCGACTGGGAGGAATCTCGAACCTGGAGCAACTATAAACTGCCTACCTGGAGATGCATAGCTTGTATGTAGGAGGGACGAGGCAGTACTTCGATATATGCGTTCGATAGTTAAAGTTTTAAATGCATGTAATTTTTACCAGAATTTTACAAGGGTTCGATATAGGCAATAATTCGATATATCCGTGTTCGATATAAGTGGGCTTTACTGTATATCTTTTTAAGGAAAGGAAGTGGACAAAAACACGACCGCCAGGTGGGATCCGAAACCACGATTTCCAGAATACACGTTTGGTGCGATGACCACTACGCTACCAGCAGGGCTGGGCTCCCCTCCACTTTCTTCGTTATCTATGTCGAGGTGCATGGCGGTGGAAGCCAGCGCCACTGCGAGAGAGAGAGAGACAACTTTATTACGCAATAATGCGAGAGTGGTTCCTTAGTCCAGGAGCCCATGTGCTTTCCAGGCTGCCGTCTACTCGGCGTGAAGAGGATCTTCTTTTTAACCCCTGGACCATGGCTCGGGCGTCTACGACATGTCGGGAGCGGTCGACCAGCGTTGAACACTCTTAAGCTACCTATGGCACCAAGACTGCCAGAACAGAGACCTTCGCTATGCATATAACGAAGCAGAATAGGAAATGAGGGACTCGTTCAATGAAGACAGAAATAAGTGTAGGCAGTAGACAAAGCCAAGGAAAGTGAAGGGCAAAATGTGGTAGGTCATTTTATTATTCTTGAAACACATATATATTTAGAAAGAAACAAAGTGGAGAAAAATATGCATGACGGATGGGAGCCGAACCCATGACCTCCAGATGCCGTGTTCGCTGCGGTGACTACTACGATACTGGCGGGGCTGTGCTCCCCTCCACTTTCTTGTGTATTTATGTCAAGGTAATTATCAACTGTGCATGGGGGTGGTAGCCAGCGCCACTCCAACTACTCGGCGTGAAGAGTCCTCGGCGTGAAGAGGACTCGGTGTGGAGAGGGCTGGGACTCGAGCGTCTACGACATGTCGGTAATGGTCGATTAGCGCGGAACCCTCTTGAGCTACCTTTCAAACCAAAACTTCCAGAACAGAGACCCTCGCTATGGACATAGCGATTGAGAATGGGAAATGAGCGACTCGTTGTATGAAGACACAAATATGTGTAGGCATTCAAGAAAGCCAAGGAAAGCAAAGGGGAAAATGTAGTAGGTGATTTCATCGTGAATCGTGCACACAGCCCCGCCGGTAGCGTAGTAGTCATCGCACCAGATGCGTATCCGCATCTGGTGCGATGACCACTACGCATTTGGTCCGCATCTGGTCGTGGGTTTGAATGGCACCCGCCGGGCATGTTTTTCTCCACTTTTTCTTCAAAAAATATATGTTTCAAGAAGAATAAACTAATGTACCACATTTTCCCCTTTGCTTTCCTTGCCTATCTTGACTGCTTACACTAATGTCCGATGATTTTTTTCCCTAAATGAAAATAAGATGAAAGTCTCTGCGCCACAACATGGTAATGCAACGAAAACTACGCTGTTTTAGCCGGTACGAGCAAACATACCATACATTCAATACATTTATTTTGACGTTGTTTTCCCTTTCAGTGTGGGCAACCTAGGCTTACTTGGAGAAAACTGAATTATTTATTATCCGTGAAGCGAAAAAGCAAGGGATGCTTCAGCTGTGAGTAGTCAAAAGGGGCTTCTTATGAAAACGTCCGCCTGCTTTCTCCCGAGGTGTTCTGCATCCAGAAATTTTCACCAGAGGGGCGCAAGAGTTGGTTGAATTGCAAAGGGGTCAAATAAACAAAGAAACAAACCAACAAAGTGAAGCCCGTGTTTCTCAAGACAACCATCTGGACGAGACTACCTCGCCACGTATGTGTGTTTAACGCAAATAGCAAGCAGAAATAATTTAACTGGGACCGCACAGTTCCCGCAACATTTGATCCGCTCCATGCGGACGGAAAAATTGCAACGTTCGATGCAAAGGTGAGAAGAGAAAAAATATGAATGAATAAAAATAAAAGATATACGCTGGATAGCAGTGCTCGCAAAATACGCGATGTGGAAATGTTGCCTCCCAGTCTTATAAAATACAAATGAAGGCAAGTTAATTCGATATTGGTATTTTTGGCGCACGATACTGGCGGCATAATATTTTACTAGATTACAGGAGGCGGGCAAGGAAAAACGTTTGTTCTAGACCACGTCAGCGCGAAACGCACCTGATGAGAGTGGCTTTCTATTCACAAGATTCTATATGCTGCCTTGGCCACCTGGTTCCTGGTGACCAGCCGAAGCTGATCCTACAAGGCGTGGCTAGTGGTGGGGATGGAAGCGTTCATCTCTAAGGAACTAACAGCTGACGCTGAGGTTATTTATAAATTATAACGGAGCTCTTCTTTGTATGCCTAAAAATGCTTCACAGACGCCTTCACTGCCAAGAAGAGGGAGTACCACACTTCTTATCGGTGTGGTTGTGGAACGCCACCTGTTCAACGAAGAATGGTGGGCACACGTATACCTTTAGTAGAATGGAAAGTTGAGCTAGTTGGATCTGATTCATGTTTGACGCGCAGACAGACGAAACACAAGAAGAGGACGACACGAGAGCTAGTGTTGTCCTCTTTTTTGTTTTGTCTGGCCTATACCTTTGTTGTCTTTTTTTACCGTGGTGCGGATTGTAGGTAGGCTCACTTCCATTTTAAAGACGATAGTCTTTCTTGGGCTACTTAAACCCAGAAATTTTGGTCTGTCTGTATGTCTGTCTGTCCGTCCGTCCGTCCGTCCGTCTGTCTGTCTGTGGCTCGATTCATCCACCCGGCCAAAGTAAAATTGACATTGCGTAACAGTCTTATATACTCACAGCCACATGTAAACGTCTAAGCCCGGTTTAGATGTTCATACTTGTCAACTTTGTTGAACAAGAACAAGACATTACGCAAATATAAGACAGGAAATTAGTAGACAGGGGATATTTACAGTGTTCCTTTATTAAAAAATTCATGGATGCTTGGTTTTTCGATAGCAAATGATATTCTACATCTACTGCAGAAAACCGCCGCCTCCTGGCGGCATATGAAGAATCACGCGGCAACAGGAACGAAAGGTTCCACTAGCTGGGTTCCACGTTCTGCTTGGAACCCACGTGGAGCAGGGCCACGCGGCTCTATAAACCTTCTAGTCGGCCGCCTGCATTCATGCGCGTCTCCGCCGTACTGCAGCGCTGGCATCGAGGAACCCGGCCTGTAGCAGTAGAACGCGGTAAATTCAAATCACCTTGCGCAAACCTTTAGTGTGTTTACCTTGGAATGAGCGCGACGGTACAGGAACAGCATGAGAGGTGAGCGGGAAAGCAAAGGGGGGGCATTTCCTTGGCAAATTTCTACAAAGACTATCGTCTTTTGACGACATTTGCAACGAAAGGAGCAGATACGTGGCCAATTTTTTCCTGTACGTTCACAAATCTACTTGCGCAGAGACTCATCTCCTCAATATTATGCGAAAGTGCGAAGCTTTTGTGAGCGTGTGCGTGTTTAAGTTTTTGTCTTTGCAGGCGTTCCATTGCAAATGGGTTGGGTTCGTTCGTTTGTTCGTTTCCGCGAGGCGTTTGTTAAGAACTAGGCACTCGTGTGTGTGTGCTTGCTTGCTTACTTGCTTGTTTTCTTGCTTGTCTGTCTGTCTGTCTGTCTGTCTGTCTGTCTGTCTGTCTGTCTGTCGGTCTGTCTGTCTGTCCGCCTGTCTGCTTGTGTTTGTTCGTTTGTTTTTTGTTTGTCAGCATGCTTCCTTGTGTTTATTTGGATACACACTTGCTCTAACTCGAGATGTTGCCGTAATGTATTCTGAATTTCTCTTCTCTTCGGTAGTCGGAGCCCGACTTTCTGCAACAGTTCGTACCTTTGTTAAAATTTCAGTGTCACCTCAGCTTCGGCGGTCATTCACCTTCATAGAGTGGAATGGCTCATAATTGTTTTCCGATATCTTAACTCCTAACATACAAGACAGCGCGAAAACACGAGGACTAAGAGTTAAGAAAGCACAAGCAAACAGTAGTCTGTGCTTCCTTCACACTTAGCCCTCGTGTTTTTGCGCTGTCAACTGGACCCACTCCAGACTGAACTTCTTACACACCGAGAAATGATTCCACACGGGTTGGTATCATTGTGCATCTAGTTACTGCGTCACAAACTTCACGTAAACATTTTGAAGCATCTTGAATTTTCAGACACATAGATACTGTTGTTCTTATCGCACTCGTAAAGGAACATTAAAAACCCGATATTGCTATCTTATCGCTGCACTAAACGTTATTTTCAATATAAGCCTTTCACTGAACCGTAATAATAATTAATTAACATTTTATTTCTTTAGAAACAATGCTTTTTATAACATAGCCCCCCGAAATAACAACTCACTTTTAAAAGAACTTTCGTCATTAAAAATGTTTTAAGCTTATACAATTATATATGTGATTATTCCAATACATCAAATGTATTGCGCATGTAGGAAGAAATCAGAAAAATATCACATGGAAATGTTTAATGGTGGCAGATAAACTGTTTATTAATAAAGGAAAGCGGGGTTTCTCAAAATTGACGTTTGGGAGTCAAATTCTACCGGCAGCATTAAAAGCACCTGGCGAGTTTGTCTAGTGTCATTATCCTTACACGTATCTAGAAATATCTTTCCTGCCCGCGACCTTCCCCAACTTTTTCCTAGCCTTCGGCAGAGGCCCGAGAATATTGCCACGATACATGCGGAGCAAGCATTTCCACGCAATTTTACCTGCGGTACTCGCGCTTTCGCTCCTTGACATGCTTTCTACTGCTACTATACTAAGTATTTAACATTTTGATAATTGTTTACTGTTATAAGCGCTCAAACCATGATGCGTTGCATGCATACTTATATGTTCGGGCTTTCCCACGTAAATTCTGGACAGCACCTCACTTCGAAGCCTCAACACACGGTTGAGGGCGGAACCTCAAAGGAATGACTTCCTATTAGCATCCTCGTATTCTTCCGCGCGCGCTCCCCGCAAGAACTTGGTAATAAGCTTGTATTATCTCACTTAGAAAGGGACAATGACTCCCACGCACCGGGCACAAGTGGAGGCGCTGAATGAAGTCTGCAGAAATAATTGCCTTCCCGCCGTACATCTCCTATGAGAGCGCTTTTGTGGGAAAGTGTTTGTTGCGCAACCACCCCAGAAAAGGTGCCCCTTTCGGTGTAAGGTCATCCATGAAAAAAAAAACATCACTGTCTGGAACAGCGCTCGGCTAGGCATTGGCGTAAGGACTGTCTCAAGACCGGCACACGATGATGACGGGATTTATTCGGGAACTCGTCCCGACAGACGAAAAAGGCAGGCGAACGGCAAAGAAACGGGGTGGTCGTGCGTTGCGCGTGCGTTCGGATTACAGGCGTCTGGAAAGCTCGGCAGAAATCCCGAAGTAATAGGCCAGCAGAAGACAATTCTGCCAGCGTCGCCGTCATTGTAAGGGAACGGTGGATGCTATTATAAAACCGGCTTTCGGGGCATTGCGGAGCTGAGATCTCAGTACGCACGATTATTGAACGTTGGAATTGTGGCACTTGCGAAAGGAGCTGTGGAGTCAAGTGGTCACGGGGTCACGGTTTCTGACTCGTGGCCAAATGATTTCAGTGGAACCCAGCTTCGACGTCGATAACAAACATTGCGTCTAAGGTGTGGCAGTGCTTCAGGTACGCCCACTCGATGCTGGCTGGAGCACTTGCGAATGACGAGCCTTTATTCCTGCAGCTTCGTGCACGAAAAGCTGGAGCCACGAAATGGTGATTATTACTGAGGACGCTGAGTGACTGAGGGGATAAACTTTATGTGCCCAGTTTAACTGCTGTTAGTGGTCCACCGCTTTGCCTGGATGACGGCCATGTATCCGGGGCTCTCCGGCAAAAATTGGACAAGTGGTGCCGTGCTGCTATCGCCGTGTATGCAACTGTCGAACTGCGTACACTGAGACCAGCATGATGCGGTGATGTTGCACGTAAATACCCTAGGTAGTGGAGGAGAGTACAGCCTCCCTGGTAGCCTAGTTCGTATGGCACCACACCGATATTCCGGAAGTCGGGGGTTCGGGTCTCATCGATGGAGAATGTTTCCCTCCAGTTTCTTTCTTTTATATTAAGAATTAAACGTACTTAAAAAAACAAATAATATGCTTCCCCTTTCCCATCTTTGTTGTTCTTGACTGCTCGCCTTTATTTCTGTGTTTATTCAACGAGTCCCTGTTTGACCGTTCTGATTCGCTACACAAAGAACGCCATATTACTTTAAAGACATACCATCGCGACGACACCATGAATCACAAGAGTAGTTCTTAAGTGACTCTACTAAACTCGAGTACAAGTTAAGGACGGCAACCGCTCGTGCAGTGTATCACTTCCACTCGCTCTGTGAGTGTCCGCGCGACCCCTTCGCCCCTTTCCCCTCCCCTTCTCACTGGGAGCAGGCTCTGGGGAGCTCTGACCTCGCAACGCAAGAAGCCGTCACGGACAGAGCCCTGGACGTCGCGGGGGCCCTTTGGACCTCCGCCACCCCCCTACCCTGAACCCAGTGTAAAATAAAGTGGCCCTACTACTACTACTCCGCCGAAGCGACAGACTCGTGACGTCATCGCGTGCGCGCACTTCCACAGAAACTTGCGCTAATGCGTGACATCGCATGCTTTCCTCACATAGGTGGTTATCTTCGCCGCAGTAATTTATAACCAGATTAAGCCTGAGAAATTACGTAAATGACTCGATTTAAAACAGGCGGATCGGTCGCCGATGATCGCAGCGATGATCCGATGAAACGATTGCTCTGGTCGACGGCACGTGGAAAATGATGATTTACTCCAAACGAACAATATGTATAATATGTAAGCTTGATTTACACTCCACATTTACAACTTTCAAGGCTCATGATCAAATTAAATAGGTCAGGAAAGGCCCGTGTCGAGCAGGGCTCGCCGCTCTTCTCTGTTTTCCTCCACCTATCCAAAACATCAAACTCCTCGGTTTCACAGCCCACAACATGGACGTCAGAATGTGAGAGTGACGATGGCGTATTGATTAGCCCACACTCGGCCACTGATTGGCCACACTGATAAACAAAGCTAGGTAGGTGCGAAATAGTCACGTAATCTACCTCTCACTCTCATAGAGAAACCCGGAGGTATTCCGCAAAACACAAGTATAGCACACATGAAAACCACCCTTCTAGAAGCAAACCTAGCGCCGGCCATCGGCTGTCGGGCGGTTCGTCTTAAAGGTCATGATTGTGCCACTCGCCTATAATTGTGGCACACGCCGCCAAAATCCATTTCCGTTGTAACCACGTGGAGCGCCTAAGAAAGTCTGGTCGCCTACTCACTGATGCATCCCAGCCGCTGAGTCGCCAGGATCAGACCTGTGACGAACGGAAACTTCGCTTAGTAACTTTGAGCGCTGCAACTGTTGTAGCCAGAACGCCTTCCTATACCTCTGACCCCTTGGCTGACCTCCAGCTCCTGTCCGGTTCGGGCATTCTCGTGGCGGTAATCGCGGTCGTTAAAATGCAACTGTCCCCCTCCGCCGGTTTCCCAAACGAACGCAAAGGAATCCTCCTTCGAAAGCTAACATCGCTTTCAACTATTTTGGGGTGACGGACGCGTTTGTTAAGCCCTCTCCGGACCCGCTCGTCGGGTGAACACAATAGCGCGGCGAACAAAAATGAAGCGGATTCTCCTTACGCCGCTCGCGCCCAAGACAGCTCGGCCGGCATAAAAACAAACACCATACAGGTAAACCAGCTAACCCCAGAAAGATAGACAGTTATAGAGTAAACGTGTTTATTGCGAAAAGGAATGAGGAGGAGTCTTTAGTCAAAGACCCCTTGAGCGTTCCCCACCTCAACAGCCCTAAAGACCAGCAGGCGCTGGTCATTGAGGTCGGAGCTGGTCAGAGCTCTCTGCCTAAGCTCGTGAGAAGAAATGGAGGGATTGCGCGAATGTAGTCCGGCCTGCGCGCAGCCCCCTACCATATGGAAGAGCGTCCCGGGGGCTTCGTAGAAGCGGCATAGCGGGGAATATACGGTGGGGTGCAATATATGGTATTTAGTGGGATGCGTGAAAGTATTCTAGGGTGGACGGCGCTGCAGGCCGTCCACCCCTCTTTCGTTAGGTGTTTATGCGGTGCTGGGTAGGTGATACGTCCCAACTTGTAGTGCTGTGTTATCTCGTGATACGTGATCAGCGGGGTTGGCCTCTCCTGCTGGCTTGCCGGGGCCTGGCGGGATAACTCTCAGGCCAACAGGTGCGCGGTTTCGTTTCCCAGGACGGAGAAGTGGGCTGGTGCCTATATGATCATGATAGATCTGTCTGGTTGTCGCTGGCAGATGATTTGGTGGGTTTTCCGGTGAATTCGCCCGCACGAGAAGTTGCGGCACGCTTGCTGCGAATCTGTGACGAGTACGCTGGCTGTAATTTCCGTTATGGCGAAAGCGATGGCCGCTTCTTCCGCTTATGAGGGGTCGTATCCGGGTAGGGTTAGGCTGCTAACGTGCTTATTGTGCTGGAGAACCACGGCTGTCATTGCTCTTATGCCGGGATAGGAAGACGCGTCCGTGTATACTGTGGAAAGATATCCAGTTGCCGGGCGGTTTTAATTAACAAGTTAGGGGCCGGAACTTAACAACTCGTGTCACATTCAAAATACTCGCAGTAACGCACTCTTTGCGTCGCGCGGAGGAATACCCAGCTTCGGTGATTTGGTGCGGAGGCAATTTGTGCTGTAGTTATTAAGTTGTACTCGAGTATAGTGCACGTTACGACTGCCTGCGTACTCACAAGAAAGGTGCTCATAACACGGGTGAGTGTTTGGCAGAAAGTGGGCTAGGAAGCACATTTCTCAGTACAGCTAGATCAGTTTACCGGAGCAGCAGCAGCAAGAGGAACCACTTAATTTGGCTTTCGTGCCACAGCTTGATACCGCCTTTCTTTTTCCCACGTGCGCCGACAACTTCGCCGCTCAGCTGCCCCTGGAAAAGTAAACCCCCAACGCCACGCCCTCATTATCATCAATAATGACGGCGCTTATGGCACCTCGTGTTGCTTGCGTTAGCGAGTCGATAAACAGCGAGGTCCGTGTTAATGTGTGTGCAAAGAGTTCTTGCGCGTAGTCGCTCGCTGGCATGCCCGTAACGAAAATAGAACACAGAAGACGCGTCAGCAAGGCCCGTAGGTGTTCTGGACTGACGGCTCCACCGAAAGAAAAAAAGAAAACGCGCAAACAACAAGCTTCAGAAAGCCGTGATGTTATGATCTATTTCATTATTATGTCTGGCTTCCGTCTTTTCTTCTTAATCTGCAGTGAACTTCTTTCTCCGAGCAAGCGGTATAAATAGGCACCATGGCGTTTTCCCAGAAGACACTCGGAGCAGTCGCTAAGTATGCGCAGGCCCAACCGTTGCAGCAGTAAAGGCGGATAGAAAGCAAATGAAAACGTCAAGAAAGGAGACGCCGCGAACCGTTCCCCATCACGCGCATAAACACGAGGTCGCAGGTGGCGCATCGCACAATGCGGGGCCTTCCATGGTTTACCCAAGCGCTGGTAAATCAAACAAGCTCTTCCCCGCGTCGCCTGCTACGGTTAGTGGCACTTGACAACAAGACGGGGAAAAAGCTCAAAAATTACATTTGCCCATCCATTTAGGAGCAACGAGGGGTTACGCTGGAGACGTTCTTTTTGCTGCGCTTGAGGAGGGGGTGAATCAGCGGCGGATTTTCCAACAACATAGGCAGGAGGCCTGGGGGATGGAACGCGCGCTCTCTCGGCTTACCGTAGCTATAGAACAAAAGGCAGTGAAAGCGAGCAGTTGTTTCGTCTCCTACCCTCTTTCTTTCTGTCTTTCTTCCTTCAATTCACCTCTTTCACATGAATTATAAATTTCCTTTTGGTTAGTTGCGTAGCTCCAGTCTCTACATGGAAACATAAGCTAGACGAACTGTAACCGTATCCCCGAGTAGAAGCATTGTTTTGCTCGATGCTTTTCGCCTGAGGGAGTCAAGCCAAAGTGGAAAGATGTACAATAAACATTTGTGATAGCCAAATCGCTTTATTGGACGATTTTCACAGTTCAAACAGCAGTGCGTGAATGGCAGATGATGATCGCTTTTGATTGATTGATTGATTGATTGATTGATTGATTGATTGATTGATTGATTGATTGATTGATTGATTGATTGATTGATTGATTGATTGATTGATTGATTGATTGATTGATTGATTGATTGATTGATTGTATACGGTTTAACGCGCCGGCGCAACGCCGGCGATGAGGGGCGCCGTAGTGGATGGCTCCGGATTAATTTTGACCGCCTGGGGATCTTGAACGTGCCCCGAAATCTCGTACACACGGGCGTTTTTGCTTTTTGCCCCTATCAGAAAAGCGGCTCCCGCGGCCGGTAATCGAGCCCCCGACCTCGTGCTCAGTAGCGCAACGCCTTAGCCACTGAGCCACCGCGGCGGGTCATCGCTTTTGATGAAGTACCGGCTATAATAAAATCAATTTCGCGTCCCGGAAGGACCTTGTTGTAGTGATGGTTTGCGTTATATTGTAGGTGGAGGTTATATGAGGGAGTCAAACTGATAACTTTGCCTGTTTTCCTAAAACTTCTTTTGACCATCTGTTTTCTGTCAACTTTTTCTGAGCATCTAAAATTCTTTAAAAACATTGGCAATGAGAACGAGAAGTTGTTAACTTAAATTTGGTAGCCGCGGGATACTCAACCTAGATGTCACTACACTTCTGTAGGCACATCAGACAATCAGCAAAGTCGCTCAGAAGATTTCGCCCACGTTTCAGGCGTTATTAAAAGTCCAGCCATTTCTCCTGGTCTTACGTAATTCACCGGCATTCTCAATTTGCATCGTTTCACGTAAACACAGGCAGTTCTCTTTTTTTTTATTCCACGCATAAACCTTGGCAGTTGCCCCTTCTCATGATCAAGCATTGTACGCGTTAAAACATTGCTTAAATGCTGGATTCAATACAGCGGGTATGGAGAATTGTGAACCGTAATCGGTAGATGTGTATACGGAACTCTCATATCTATTTTAAAACAAGAGGAGACGGTTCGGGCATACGAAGATTTGGCGCACGGTAGAACTGCCGGGTGGACAAGGCCATGTCATTGAGTTCCAGTACAGCGCATCTCATCAACCAGGTGCGTCGTCAGCGCATAAAATTCCCTGTTTGCCTTGCGAACTTCTAAGCCACTGCAAAATACATGCGGCCATCGACGCCCTTCTTCGTTCAGAAGCGCTTTGAGCAAACGCGGCGAATTGTATTTGCATAACCTCCACATGACGTTCTCGAGACTAGTTCGCATTAGGGGTATGCAGGGTATGGTTAGAGCAAATCGCCGCATTCGGTTTAAAAAATCGACTAGAAGGCTATACATTTTTCTCACCGGCCCTATAAAATGCAACCGCACGTTAGCTGCAGGTTGTTCCAACTTCTTTTGAAATCAGACACATTGATTCATACCCCTGTGGACTTACGGGTATTTACGAACCAGATGAAAATTATTCGTAACCGAAGAAAGTAAACTTTGGTGCGATTGTCTGTGCTAAAAATGTCCTCGAATAGAGCTCTTTGAATGTCAATTAATATTTATATTCAGTGTCCACCTGTTTACGTTGGCGTTCAGGCCGCATCACAGCAATGTAATCGAACGCTAGTCACGCCATCTTACCTTGAAGGTAGGAAATATTTTAGATACACAAAAAAAGAATAAAGGGAAAGCCGCTTAGAAGAAAATTATTGGATATGTTATAGTAGATTCATAGTAATGTGTTAGCGTCGCATTATTTAAGGTCGAATTAAGTGACGATCTCTTCGAAGTTGCGTCATGTATTCTTTCTCCGTCAACACGTACTTTGGGGCTATTATGGAGATTATTCTGACGCTGTATGAAAGGTTGGAATTGCATCTGATATGTGCCCTTTTTTCGGCTATGCATTCACCATACATTGCTCGCAGAGCCTCGTCTGCCTGGCGAACTTGAGGATCAGCCCAACGCGAACGCCTTGTTCTCGCTTCAGTAGCTCGGCCGGAACTCAGCGTTTTCCCTACGCCGTTTCCGTGCTCGCTCAATGTGCGAAGCGCCAAGACGACCAAACAGGTGATCGAGTGCCGGCGCCCCGCCCACTCGGTCTCACTACAGTGCAGAAGTTCAGAACGGCAGTATCTCAATCAGTGAATCACTCCGCCGAAGCGACGTCCCCATATGTCAGGGCGCGCGCGTTTTGATGTCTAAAGATTTTATTATATATAGAATGTCGAGTATGCACATGGTTAGGATATACAGAAGGAGGTTCCAATGTCACAGACTGCAACGAGAACTACTGAATGGAGATCGCGCTTAATGCGTGATCACCTGCCGTTAATGCGCAGCACTTAAGGGTCCGCCACTGTGGTTTGACGACGTCGTCGGCCTCGTAACCTAGTGAACGAAGGAGACACCGGAGAAAGAAGGAAACCGGAGGAGGAAAGTGTGGCGAAAGTGTGCTGGGTTGGGCGGTATGCCAATGCGGCGCGAGGCGCCGCGCGGCGACGACGCGCTACGAGATAACCAAGAGAACGAAGGCCTCCGCAGGCAAGCGGAGGATGAAAGCACGGCGATAGTGTGAGGGGGAGGGCAGTAAGGCAGTATGCCGAGGCCGTTCCACAGAAGCCCAGCACACGCTGCGTTCTGCACGTATATCGGTCCTTCAGCGTCCTCCTCGTTCAGTGGCTCATCCGAACCACGTGACATTTGCGCGGGAGGTTCCAAACACGATTTAGAAAATGATCGCTAGAGTCGACGCGCAGCGAGATAACGGCAGACTAGCGCGTGCCGCCGTGAGTTCGCTTATCATGCGATCACTTCCTCAGCCGCAGCAGCTATGCGCCGTGACCGAGAAGACTGCAGTTTGGGCTGCACACAAATTTCGGATTAGGGAGTGCAGTAATCGTCCGCCATTTTTTCTCACTTAGTTTGTCGTCGCTGCAGCAATTTATAGGCGGGTTAATTCTGAAAAATCCCCGAACTGACTAGCGTCCTGCTCAAAATGATCACAGTAGGGTGCGCTTCGCGCCGCAGGAGTTACAGCCGGCTGCGGTGATAAGGCGCAGTGGCAAGTTGTGCTGTCGTTCTTAAAGGCCAACTGCACTCAAAATTTCGCCCTCTTGAAAACCCTCTTTTCGTAAGTCGGCTTAAAAAGAAAGCAACATGCAAAATACAACAGATGAAATACGCGCGTGGACGCCACAAGCGGCCAGCAAAAATCGGTGATTTTGAAACCGAAACCGAGGTCAGCGCGGCCATTTCAGTGACGTTCAGCCGTCCAGCGAGCGGCCGAACGGTCACCACCAGCTCGGGAGAAAGTCTGCGCGCAAGCTCTACGCGCGCGCGGGGCACCAGATGGGTGAAGCGTGCGCAGCAGAGCTCGACCGGTTCTCGAGCTGCGTGGCTGGCCAGAGGAAGAAGCCCCGTCATCTGGAACGTACGTCACAGGCGTGCCATGGCTGTTTACGCGATATGCCGGCAGGTGCAGCGCTTTCTGCGGCGGAGCTTTTTTAAACGCTTCTGACTGATTAACGATGCGTTTCACGGGGCTACGACTTGTTCCCAGCTGATTTGGGGGTACTTACTACGCATTAAAAATAAATTTGGTTGAAGTGAAATTTCAGTGCAGTTGCCCTTTATGTTGTAGCCGACTATAGAACCGATAGCTTTTTAAAGTAAACCTTCCTTTGCCTTACTGATGGCGATTTTACGCCAAAACGCGCTACTGGAAATCCATCTTTACCCAGTGGGTTTCCACAAAGGCACGTCAAGCTAGTAATTGTGCTGCAGACAAAAACCTAGCGACTCGAGAAAAAATTCCCCCGCATTTCCCCGAGGGGGAGAATGTGAAAGTGCGAATGCACGGTTGTCGGCCCGCTTGCGGCGCTTGCGCTCGGCCCCCGCAGCCCACCGCCTCGCCGCCTTCTCTTCCATCTCTTCCATCGGGTTTGTAGTATCACGTGTACACCACGCAGTTATCAAGCCGCTATAACGCCGCTGAGTCGCCAACGCACGCCGCTGACGACGTAGTTTGAATGCGTTAAAGATATAAGGCGCGTCACTAACGCTGATATCACGTCGCGTCCGTGGCTTGGTCGGTAGAGCGTCGCGCTGCGGCCGCAAAGTCCGCGGATCGAAACCTGGCGCCGGATGCTGTTTCTTTATAGAGGGACGCCGCCGACGCCGGCGGTGGATGGTTTGGGGTCGCTTATAAAGTGCATTCGCACTTAAAAAAACCCTTCCGGTAGTTGGAATCTAACCTGGATCATTCGCGTTGTGAAGCCGACACCTATACACGGAGCCACGGAGCAAGATAAACAGGAGCGCCGACTTCGCTCTCTCCGGCGGGCTCTTAATCACGGCCGGGCTGGAGGAGCGGCGGGCGCGCACTTTCATACGGCCTGCGCACCCAAGAAGGAACCAATACAGCAGATTCTTTACAGTGGGGGCGCTTCGAACCAACCCTCTGCCCTTCCAACCCGCCTTTCTGTTAGTCGACGCATCGCCTCTGGCCGAGCAGCTGTGTGTTTTTGACAGTGCGCTTCGCTGCCGGCGGGCCGCTCAGCCCGACCGGAGCGTGAATAGCAGAATCACGTTTAGCTAAGCGATAACCCTATCTCCCTCGACGGGAAATCATTCGCGTCACTGGTCGTGCCCTGTGCCTGTGCAAACCAAGACATCATCCGAAAGGAAAAATAAAAAATAAGAAATGATATTTCAGTCACGGAAAGTGCGGTGTTTATTTGCCTGTCTCACCATTTTCATATAATACAGTCGCTGATAAGATATGAAGGCCTCGCATATTTTTCTTCATGTGCCCCGAGTTAAAATGTTTCTTTCAATTTTTTGATTAGGCGCTTCCGAGTGATAATGTTAGGCTGTTTGACCCAATTAGACCGAAAATTCAGAAGGGGGGAGGAGTCGCCTATTTTAATGACGCACGTGTAAATTTACACGGACAGGTATCGCGTGTAGCCACGGCAGGGCTAGAGCTGTGGCAAGTGCGCGCGCGCCGCCGCTCTACCTACCCCGCGCGTGCTGTAGGTCAACCGGCGAGGGTTGGTCCGCAGCGACACGAACTAGCGGCGGTCAAAGGTGGGAACTATACCCGAAGCGCAGGCCGTATGAAAGTGCGCGCTCGCCGCTGCTCGAGTCCGGCCGTGTCTTAATGTCCATAACTCGCGGAGCACAATGTAGATGGCGCAGCGAAAGGGACCTTAGCCGGCGTTCCCCGTGCGCCGGCGGGCGAGTTGGCGGAACGCATTTCGTCGGCTCTGTCGTCTGCTTCGGCGACGGTAGTTTTGTGCACGGACTGCTTTGGGCCTGCTTTGGCGCCGCTTCGCGTTCATTGCGCGCCTCCTTTCCACAGTTGATTAACTTGTTCGACAGCACCTTCCGGGTAACCCGGACCCGAAGGAATTGAGTGGCCGTACGGCAAAGATACGTTAAGGATTGGTTTGCATGGCGGGTAAACAAAATATAGAGACCACATACAAACATATGGCTGCTATACAAACACTACCTTTTGCGCGGTGCTTGCCGAAAATGTGGCTCCGTTTTGTAAATTTGGGAATACCAATTTGGCTGTGTTTTAACAGGTTTTACAAAAGGCGAAAGGAGCAACTGGTTCTGATCACTGGCGATTATACAAGTTCCCTCAGCTTTCTCGCAGTTCTGCAACTTGCGTCCAAAACAGAGTGTGCCTAGAACACGGGCCGGCACTTACACGCTCGTCGGAAAAGAACAGAAATGCGATAACATCACCCGCGACTGCCCGCGACGTAGCAATTTGCTCAAGATCAAGTCCCTGACAGTGCGGTCTTTTCACAAGCCTTCATTTCGCGATAACTCGCCGAAAGAAAAGGTTTAACGAGCCGGTTGTTTCGCTGGTCAGTCGCTTAACGAAAAAAAAACGCCGGGAACCGTGGTAGGCCAAAAAATTGCAGCCATACAAATCGCAGCATTTTATTTGGAGACCGTGGTGTTATCGACGAGATAACACGACCGTAGAGCGACAGTGAACATCGGGCGGTAAGTTGCGGCATGAGTTAAAATGAAGTATGCGTTTGATATTCGTGGGTTCCTTATCAAGCTGACAGTGTTTTTGTACACTTGATACAACAGGGCAGCCGTCCAATTCAGTCATTGGCACAGAAATGTGCATCATTGCCGTTTGCCGATGGAGTCTCCGGGCGACCCTCGTAAGCGTTGTTCGTGCGCAGAAGCAGCATAAATAATTAAGCACGCGGCCGGAGAGCGGGATAACAACAGAGGGCAACCTTTGCGCTGCATCGATTCGTCGTAAGCAGAATCACGCTAGACTATGTTGTGGCGTTCCATATTACTCTTGCTCATTCTTTGGTGCTTCTGAAGTCGTCGTCGTTCAGTTGCGTCTTTCATGTGCTGGGTTAGTAAAATATTTTTAGTGGATATTCATAATGTCAGACTGAACGTTCCGGGAATAAGCGATCGCCATGTATGCGGCGGCGTGCGATTATCTGCGCCGTCTATTGCGGCCGCGCACGGGAGTTTAAATTCCGCGCGTGCACGCATGCCTCCTGCATAGTAGGACAGGCAAAAGACAGACGTCGCTGCGCAAGAAAAGATGCCTCTGGGGAGAGCGAAGAAGGGAAGAGCCATGTACAGAGGCACAGAGACGAGAGGGCGAACGAAGGAGGAAGAGAGCAAAGGGAAAGCTGGGCGGCCGGCGGCGCGTGGACATTATCAGCCCGAGCAAAAGATTTTTTCTGGGCCACAGTCGGCGCTCCTCTTTATATCTTGCTCCGTGCACGGAGCAACAATATATAGGAGGCGAAAAGGCCCATCGCGATAAGCGCGGGCGAGCGACCAGATAGTGTCACAACGAAAACCAAGGCGGACTGCAAAGGTTCGTCGCTGAGACGGTGAAGGAGAGGGTAGCGGCACCTGATGGACGAAATGATAGCGGCCGCACTTCTTTCCGTGTCTGCGCAGTGCAATGCCGAAAGCGTCAGCTCCCCAATTTCTTCACCCGCGGCACATGCCGCTAGCTTGACGTATGACGAGCGCTTGTGACATTATCTGGCCGCGTTAGGAGCCAAGTTTCCCCTCCTATTTTGTTCTTACTCCGTGCACCTATCCAATGGCGCCATTCTAACACGGTGTTACAACAAAGATTTCTATGCCTTCCTCAGAGAGAGAGAAAGACAGAGAGAGAGAGAGAGAGAGAACGTAAACGTGTTTTTTGCGACAAGCAATGGGTAGGAGTCCTCACTCAGTCAAAGACCCGTTGAGCTATCCCAGCTTCAACACCCCTCAACACCAGCAAGCGCTGATCATTAAGCGGCAACGCCCGGGTCAAAGCAGGTGATAGAGCCACTCCGACGCGAAGTCTGCGCAGCGAGAAATTATGCTGATGACGTCTGTTCCACAGGTTAGGATGAAGACACCTGCGGCGGGACGCCGACGTTCTTTTAGATGCGACTGCATCTCATTCACTCGCCTTGTCCCTCCATACGGCGTCGTTGTCCGTCCACACCCCTCCCCCATTCTCCTCGCCGCGCGAGCTGCGCTCTCCGCCGCTCACCCCCTCTCCTCTCCGATAGCGAACACTCTCTCGCGAGGGGCATTGGATTGGATTCCATTGGATTGGTTTGGTTTGGCTTGACTTGGCTTGGATTGGATTTGGATTGGATTGGATTAAAGTGGATTGTTGGATTGTGTTGCGTCATAGCCGCGCAACGTTGCGTCATAGCCGCGGCAGGGGGTTCACGGCACGTTTCACGCGATGGGAGAATCAACCTAACGGAAACAACAACGGAACCCCCTATGCGTCGCATGTACACAGGGGTTCCCGCGAGTGGAGGTGGGAGTAATTTTTCTTCCAGAAAATTTTGTGTGGAGCTGTTGTCAGCAATCGCAGCGACCGAGGAATTAATGTGGAGTAGCCGACTTGTGTCTACCACAGCACATAGCTTGCAGTGATTTCACTGTAGCTGCAATGTCGGTGAAGCAGGGAACTTCTCTGGTTCGCTTATGTCGGGCAGCGCTAGGAAAGCTGAGAGCCGACCACTAGAGAAGGTTGTGGCGGCGTCTTGTGCAAGCCAAGCATATTCTAGTTGACTGTAACCTGACATCACCATTAGCAACTAGGTGGCCAGAGGTGCGAACACAGCTCCACCGCTCCGAAAACTCTATCATTTTCTGTTCTCCTGCCACTCGCTCCATGTCGACTGACCAACGGCGAATCTTTTTTCCAGGACGTCCCATTTCTTCCTAAAGCGATAACTATATTGTTTCAACATTTCGCTAGTCTGCCGTCCGAGGCTTTCAGCAGGCTCCTTTTTTGTGATGCAAGCCTCGGGCAGATAGCACACCGGTCGACTGCAGCGCCCTCGCAGTGTATTGGCCCTTTTTGCCACTGAGACATCTATCTAAAAACTGATTTGTTTTTCAGATAGCTTTTCCTGAAAATATTATCTACGTTCATCCCTTTTAGTGTTTTAATAATTTTATTTGATGATTTTAGAACTTTAGAACTATAAACAGCTTTTCAGAGCGGAAGAGTTCCTCATAGAAATTCTGTTGCAGCCAGCGCCACCTAAAAGTTTTTAAGCCACTCTTAACACTTATTTGAGATGTTTTGTTATCCCATAAAATGAAAAAAGAGACTATTCAAGGCGATAAATAAGGATGAGTTAACTAAACTAAACTTAAAAAGTAATCTGGTAAGCAACCGCCGCCAGGGGGGCGGCTTGCAACAGCAGCCCCTCATCAGAAATTTTCATCGCAAAAGGGACCTTGCCCCTTCCCCTTTGGGCATGCCCCGAATGACACACCTAGCTCTTTTAGTAAACCATACCTCTGATTATCTGCTTACCGTAAAGAGCAGACGACCGCAGCTAATAACGGTGTACAAGCAGAAGGCGCTAATTTTTCACGTTTAATTTCTAGAAATGTTATTGAGGCAAGAAAAAGAACGCGAATAAGTAATTTTACTATCAAAAGTTATTAAAACAGCGAATAATTTTTTTTTAAGTGCCTCAATGGCAATTCCGGTGGGTGCGCTGCATGGTGCACTGCACTGAGAGGGCGCTGCGGTCAACCGGTGCGCTGTTTTTCGCTCGTTTTCGTCACTGCGGCGACAAACTGCTGTAATGCAAAACGGGCCCGTACAGCAGAGTAGCCGAATTTCTATGGACTCCGGCAGCAACAAAGAAATCGCATAAAGTAATCGCCCTTATGCGCTGCAAGCACAGCTTAATCCTGGTGAAGATGAGTTTGCGGGCGACAAATTGATCTCGGTGAATAAAAACAGATCTAAAGGAATTTGAGGATTTCAACCTTTACTTGTGAATGAAAGTGATTGGAACCGCTGGGCTTGTGTGTGGGTATTTGTTACAGCTTAGATGTTTATGACTGACTCTCGGGGATCTTTTCGTGTCCACCAGGAGAACACGTTTTGCTGCAACGCCAACATTCTCCCGAATGCTGTGTGCAGCTCTGAATCTTATGTAAATATCATTTCAAAGAAAACATTGTGCAATTGACCGCTAAGACGGTTCAATCAGTACGCCGAGTTTCATCCACTTGGCGTAATTATTGTACCCTGCAGTTTTGAACCATACAGGATGCCCGCCTGTTCTCAATACACGTACTTCTGCAAGGGCAGCATGGTCATAGAAAATGGGGGCAACCCGTGTTTTATCGAAACTGTCCCGAAACAAATAAAATGTCGTTTGACTGCTCCTTGGTCCCTTGACTGACCTCTGTGCAATGCCTACCACATGAGGGGAGCAAACTCGGCTAATACTATGCCACCCATTCTCGTGTCGCAACCCCGAGACCACGGTATTTTCTGCAGGACGGACAACGTGGACGCAAAATATTGGCTTAGCATGTACGAGCGCATCAGCAATCACAACCGGTCGGTGCCAAGGCTAATGTTGGCTAACCATATTTTATGCGTTGCATCGATAAACGAACGTATTTTTTTTAATTGAAAGAAGCGCTGCTTTGTTTGCGCTCAAACTTCACACCAAGGTCGCACTATGTGGTCTATTCTGTTTGGCACCGGAAAGAATGACAGCACCTACCTATTTATTCAGAAAATAAATAAAAGCGATTTTCAACTATGTGAAAAAGGCGGCCAATTCAATACGTGTACCCGGCTGGGACGGTGGTCCGTTTGTGGCCAGTTCTCTTTTAGTGCTCCAGGCGGCGACGCGGTTGGAGTCCCTGCAACTCGTGCTACAGGCGGCGCCCATTGAATTCCCTGCAACTATCGGGCGCCAGTGCATTATCTGGGTGTAAGGGGTCACGTATCATAACATTTGTACCCGTCATAATGTCTCGGCCTATGCTGTGAAGGAGCGAGAATTCTGGAGATCACAATGGGCTTACAAATATCTTGTAAAAATGAAAAGGCGGGGATCATGTCTGGCCTCGCCTTAGCCGTTGCCCCTTAACTCATTTTTACTAGTTAAGTGTTGCGGACAGTTATTCGATGCTACACTGAGGGTGTGTATCAGATGAATGATTCAACTCGACCCTACAAACGTATTCGGGCTGATATCGGGGCGACGTAATTGTTCAAGGTTATTAATGCTGCTCACAGAACTCAAGGGTTACCCCTTTCAAACAATTGTTTATTTAAAAGCTTCTTAAACCAGACATTCGAACCGCGCGCATTGTACCGAGACACTCGCTGACGTTCTCACGGGCACCCTCGGGATTTTACGAGCAGGACACAACGACAAGCCCGTCGTACGACGGGGGCTAGAGGAAGAGACTGTTCAATACTTGAACCAGTCTACTCCCGCCCGCATTGTGCTGGTTTACGGATCATTGTTCCCGTACGGTTTCTCACGATAGCATCACTCGTAGGACTCGTTAGTTAAATGGGCTGTTAATAATTGATCTAAAGCACAAGGCACCAGCGTCTCCTGTGGTCTTGTTCTCAGCAATTACGTACCCGGGTATTGAGGCCCGGCCTGAGTGAGTCGATTTCGTGCCGTAGCAATATCCACTTTGTGGAGTGGTCCCGAGGGCCGGATATTGACGCTAGCTCGATGGAAGTAGTTAAAATTCAACTTCAAGAAGGTGAGATCGGTAGCCGACGCCGATGATCGAAAAGATGATCCGATGACTCGATGACTCCCTGGCTCGTTTGGCGATGGCGCATAGCCGACGATGGTCTCCTCCATGCAAACTCAAAATGTACAATGTGTACACTGTATTTACATTACGTATTTACAACTTCCAAGGCTCATGATCGCATACAAGAGGTCGCGCAAGGTCCGCGTCGAGCGGGGCCCGCCGCTCTCCACCCCCTGTCTCTGTTCCTCCGCGGTTTCTCCTTTCGCCCCTCGCGCCTAACTCAGCTCTGCCGGCGGGGAAACAAACACAATACAGGTAAACAAGCTATCCCCAGCGGAAGATATCTAGTTACTTGGCGGTTTTAATTATTATGAGGGGCCCGAACTTAACAGAACCTATTCTGTAACTAGGACAAATGCTCATAGGGCGTACAAATTGTGTAGTCGCTTGCTATGTCCCTTCCGATCACGTTCTTCTTGTAAGATACTACATTCGTTCAGTGCATTGCATTTAAATCCTCTCTGTTTTAAGAGGCCTAACTTACGATAGCTCATCACCTAGCTCAAATAGAAGGCTGCGATAATCGAACGGCGATTAAGCATGGTGCATCCAGCAGCATGTAACAGCCAATTTTTTGAGTGTTAGTCCTCCTCCGCAAGGTGCACCCGGTGAAGTACGTTTATGTAGAAACTCGTTGTCATCACGGCGAAAGCTATAACTAATCGGTATAGACAAGGAAAGCGCCGGCAGACTTTTGATGTTTTCTTGAAACTCACCTAAAATGTACATAAACCCTTAGGATGCACAACCCATCCCCGGGAACCGAAGGCAATGCATGAAAGGCAGTAGTATGTCCTTGGAGTGTCCTGTTGTGAAAATAAATTTATTGATGAATGGGCTAGGCTTGCACTACTATGGACGCCGATTGAAGATGCTGATGCCGAACTAGTGTTGCCAACCGTTACGAACGCCTCTTAACAATGCGAACATAATTGCAGACGAAATGGATATCAACATCTCACGTGCCATGAAAACTAGGCTAAAAATTTTTGTTCGAGGTAGCCTCAATTTCAAATTAATCGGAGATGTGCTGACTTACGGTACAAAGAACAGTGCAAAATTCAGTGGACAGCTTTTCGTCAAGACAAATGACCATGGTAGGTTTGTGGCAACACTATTAGGTTACGTTAGGTAACCTCACCCATTAGCTTAACGACGCAGCGAGGCGTCATATTCATTGCACGTCCAGCTGCGGGTAGCGGCTGATGACATTCGACCTCAAAGCGTAACGTTAATCCTAACGCCGGGTCTTCGCATACTTAGTGAGGACGCCATGCCGCCGTATACTTGCGTTCACGGCCACATGACGCGTCGCATCGAAAGGAGGCGTCAGGTCCGCTGCGCATAGCCCATCTTGCAGCCAAAGAGGTTTTAGTGCGCAGCATTTAAGCGCCCGCTAATTTGGTTCGGCGTACTCGCCACCCTCGGTAACGAGCGAACGAAGGGAGAACCGAAGACAGAAAGAAAAGGCAGGAGGAAAGTGTGGCGAAAGTGTGGGGGAAAGGGCGGTATACCTAAGCGGTGCGAGACTCTCCTCACCGGCGACGCATGGCGAAAGTGCGAGGGAGAGGCAGTGAGACATGCTTGGCGTTAGCGACGCGCTTCGAGATATTAGAGAGTTTTAGCATAGTGGCTATCAGAGGCCCACGCTACCGCGGCAGGTTATCGGGACCCGAATACGCAGGCGCGCGCAGGGAGGGTGAGGTGGTTTCCCTCAGCGGAGCGAATGCGCGGGCATGGCGAAGGCCGGCCCGCGGAACTAATCCGCCCTATACCGCAACGAATGTGCACCTCCCCAGTCGGGCCCCGCAACCCGCTAACCTTAGCGTAGCGGACTGTGCCCGCTATGCTAAAACTCTCTAATAGAGAGTTTTAGCTTTGCGGATACCGAAGGCTCACGCTACAACGGCGGGTTGCCAGGACCCGACTGCGCAGGCACGTGCGGGGAGGGCGAGGAGGTTGCCCCTTAGCGGAGCCAGTGCGCGGGCATGGTGACGGCCGGCTAGTGGAACTAATCCACTCTACCAGAATGAATCTGCACCAGCCCAGTCAGGCCCCGCTACCCACCGCCGTAGCTTTAGCGGACGGCACCCGCTATGCTAAAACTCTATAATGGCTGAGCAGCGCGCGCCGCCGTGCGTTCGTTCATCACGCCATCACTTCCTGAGGCGCAGAAGCTCTGCGCCGTGACCGAGAAGACTGCAGTTCGCGCTGCGCACAAATTTCGCTTTAGGGAATATAGTTATTGTCAGCCATCTTTTATGCCATCAATTTTTCGTACCATGATGATGATGGTTGGATGTTAATGGCGCAAGGCCTGCTGAAGGAAAAGAGCGCCAAAGGATAGTTAGTTCATTTGAGTGACATGAATGTAAAAGTAAACCATTTCAGTAAAAATACACGAAGTAAAACACATGGTAATGAAGATGATTGGTGTAAAGGGCCTGGTTGTCATGATGCATGGTAAGAAATGAGATGGAAAAACTTGAAATCAGTGAGAAAGTTAAAAACACGCTTGACTGAAAACATGGGCTCGTCTCCTAAAAAGTATGATGGGTGAAACGGGATGTGTTGTCTGTATAATTGTGGGAAGTGTTTACGTCGTGTGGTGTCAAGTGCCTTCCAGCATTGAATGAGTATGTGAACCACGGATAGGGCCTCTCCGTACCTGCTGCACTGGGGTCTTGACGATCCCCTGAGCAGATACGAGTGCGTTGAATGGGTGTGCCCTATCCATAGCCTAGCCAAGGCAACTTCCGTGTGTCTGTTGTGTGAGTCAGTTGTGTACCGTCCCAAGTATGGTTTTATTACGTGTACTTTGTTGCCGGTTTGTTCACTCCAGTGTCTTTGCCATGTTCTACGCAAGTGTTGTCTTATGTGTGGGCTTGAGGTCTGTATCGGGTAGCGTTGTTATGTCTACAGTGTTCCTGAGTGCAGCAACAACGGCTCTCTCGTCTGCCACCTCGTTGCCAGGAATCCCAGCGTGTCCTGGGACCCAGCATGGGAGCATGCTTTCGCGCATAGATAGACATAATGGTGTTTAATACAAGATTAACTATGTTTGGTTTCGAGGGGGGGGGGGGGGGGGGGGCAGGGGCTTGTGCGATGATAGTGCGCGAACAACACTCAAGGAATCTGTATAGATGATGGAATTGGGAAGTTGATTTTCAAGAGTTTGCTGTACGATGAGTAAAATTCCATATGCTTCTGCTGAAAAAATGTTTGCTCGTACGCTCATGGTTCTGGCTGCATTGAAATTCGGAGCATGAGTAGCGCAGGACACCATAGTGGATGTTTTAGAAGCGTCACTATAAAATTCTCCACATGGGTATTTAAACTGCAGAGACAGAAAGTGCTGCAGTATTGCAGCTCGTGGTACCCCATTTTGTCAAGTTTCATAAAAGAAAGGTCACAGGACACAGGGCGAACTTGCCAAGGCGGTAAAATGCCTGAAAAGGATGATCTGTACACATCTAAAAACGAAGCGCTATGATCCGAGGCTCGCTCTCTCACTCTAAGCGAAAAGGGCAGAGGAACATATGGGCGATTTACAAACAGCAGAGATGTGGATGTCTTGTTAAAGACAGGATAAAAAGAATGGTTATCAGCGAAGAAATTTTAAAAGCATAAAGCCAGTACGTCCGTTGGTTCTCAAGGCGCCACTTATGACACTCGACATACAGACGTTGGACCGGACTAGTGTGAAAACCACCCGACGCAAGACGAAGCCCCAAGTGTAGCACCGGGTCAAGCATTTGCAACGCTGTTTTAGTCACCGACCCATACACCCTACTGCCATAGTCCAAACGAGACCCACCCAAAGCAGTATACAAGCGCAGCAGGAGTTCTTTGTCAGCCCCATGGGATTGGTGGGAGAGAACCTTAAAGGAGCCATGAAGAGAAAATGCAAGTTGGTTTTATTCGAAAGATTTCGTGTTTTATAGTGCCCCCAGCGCTTGTCCGGATACAAACGGTGCTTTATTCACTGAGAAATTAAACAATTTAGGTTAAAATTTTGATTTTCCCGCTCAATCGTGCGTTTTCGTGGTCCCTAGTGACATCACTGAAACCGACCGCTCTGCAGCCTAGAGTACCTTCATTCACGCATCCGCCGTACAGGGTAGAGACACGTATACGCTGGCGCCGCCATTTTCGGTTGCACGCTCGCCGCCGAAGCAAGTCATTGTGTCAAAACCGCGCTAAAATTATCGCCGCAACGCGGTTTACTGAGGAAGTTTGAATCATATCGTCTGTTTCGCGTTGCTAGGTCTCGTGGGAAACGAAAAGAATAACGCGTTGAGCGGCACGGGACCGTTCCAAGGTTGTCTCCATCCTGTACAGCGGTGTTGGTTTGTTCCCGCGTTTCTTTACGTTCCGTAACCTAGATGGCGCCACCATACCGTGGCAAGCGTTTGGTTTGTTTTTGCCCGCATTTAAACCTGGCTTGTTTTTGTCCTGGGAGAAAATATTCGTTCCCTGAAACAGTGCTCGCTCGACAAATGGGGTCACGTAAGACACCGTTGCTTGCGTCAATCGGCCAGTGTCGTCTGAGACAACCCCAAGCCCCGTGGTGCTGTGCAGCGAAACCAAGCATGCTGTGCGCAGTACGAACAGCAGAACGCATCAGTACTTCTATGTTTACATGTGCTTTCGTAACTTCCACTGTTTGTCCCATCATTCTTATTGCTTTGTAAAGAATCTGCCCTAAATTTAAGCGCAAATCGCTCGTTCGTCTAGTTTGTAAGTTCTACCTAATTTGCTTCTGCTTCTGCCAGCCTCCGCCAATCGCAGAGCTTGGCTCATGTGACGACATAGGTTCTGTTGCGGGAAATGAGCTGGTGGGTCGCATGACCATTCCCGTTTTTCCTAATTATGTAGCTTATTTAAGCGAAGTTTACGTTAAAAGTGGTGTCAGTATGATTCTAACGAGACAATCTTTTGAATGAACCAAACTTGTGTTTTCTCTTCATGGCTCCTTTAAGGATATTCCTTGTTTTCAGTCATTTATGCTTAAGTTCCTTGATGTGGTGAATGAATGTGAGCTTGTCCTCAAACACAACGCCTAAAAACTTGTGCTCCATGTTCACAGGAATGGACTCACCATATAATGTCTGGGTCTGCATGGGCCTGACGCTTCCTAGAGAATTCCATGCAAGAGTTTTTTCCAGGGTTCAGCCTAAAACCATTCTTGTCTGCCCAGCCAGCAAGTTTTTTAACACCCAGCTGGTATTGTAAGTGGCAATGCCTTCCCAAGAGAGTTCATCTTGGCTATGAAAGGAATGCAACTTAACACGCCACCTTGCGGCACGCCATTTTCTTGCACGTGAACCTTTGAGAGTGCAAAACCAACTCTCACTCGAAACGTTTTTTACGACAAGTAACTTACAAGGGTGCTTACAAGGGTGTTTAAAATGTTACCCGAAACACCGAATGACTTGTGGTCACTAAGGATTCCGTAACGCCAAGCGGTGTCGTAGGCCGTCTCGAGGTCGAAAAACAGTTACACAATACTGTTTATGCACTAAGGCATCCTTGATGTTCGAGTTAAGTGCAACCAGTTGATCGTCCATCGATGGCCTCACCCTGAAGCCTGCCTGACAGCTCTCGAGAAGACCGTTCTACTCAAGGAAGTACAGCAGCCTGCGATTTATCTTCTCGAAGAGCTTGCACAGGCAGCTCGTCACGGCGATGGGACAGTAACTTGAGGGCGACGACGGGTCCTTTCCCTCCTTCAAGAAAGCCACAACTATGGCCTCCCTCCAAGAGTGTGTAATGTGCCCCGAAATTCATATTTTATTATATATATGTAGAAGTGTTTCAAGTGCGTCTCCGTGTTGATGTTGTATCATTGTATATGTGATGTTGTCTGGGCCTGGAGCTGAGGGTTTACAAGTGCTCAGAACAACCCTCAGCTCATGAAGTGAAAACTCAAAGTTATAAGAGGAGGTTGATTTGTCGTTATCAAGTAACGACTTCTTTTCGGCCAATTGTTTGTTTTATGAAAGTGTTTGTGTAGTGTGCTGAACTGGACACGTGTTGGAAGTGTTGTGCGAGTGTGTCAGCCTGGTCTTCAAGTGTGTCACCTGTTGTGCTGACCAGAGGCAGGCTGTGCGTTTGTTGTCCTTTGAGGTTCCGTATTCGTGTCCATACATGTATCTGAGTAGGAGTTTATTGATGTTACGAATGAACGCCAAGAATCTCGTTTTGCCTCACGGCGCGCACGTTTTCCTTACGCCTTTGCCCTTTTGAACAAAAGGAGGTTTTTCCTATGTGGGGTGCCGACGAAGGATAGCTCACGCCTTGTTCTGGGCCTCTCGCGCCCGCCTACAGTCTTCATTCCACCACGGCCTCCTCCGATTGCGGGGGGCACCAGAGGCGTGGGAAATGGGCTTTTCCGCGGCGTGGAGGATGTGCGCCGTGAGTAGTTGGGAAGTTTCTTCAATGTGTAGGTGTCTTATGCTTGTGCAGTGTAGTTTCGATGTCTCTGTAAATGTATTCCAGTTAGCTCTAGGTTTATTGAACCTGTTCTTAGAAGATGGACTGCATGGGCCTTTACCTATATATGTTAGTGAGGTGGGGAAGTGGTCACTACTATATAGGTCAGTGCCTACACCCCATTCAAGACATGGAAAGAAACTGCAGATCCAATAGCCAAGTCAAGGTGTGAATAATTGTTGTGTCCTATATTATAACATGTTGGCTGTTTCTGGTTGAAAAGACATGCTCCGGACGATGTTAAGAATTTCTGAATGAGGCGACCCCGGGCATGAGTGCGAGCAGAGCCCCAAAGAGAGTTATGTGCATTCAGGTCGCCGATCAGAATGAAAAATTCGGGTAACTGATCTACCAGGCCCTCGAAATCTGATCTCGAGAGCTGGAAGTCAGGAGGGATGTAAAGAGAACATAGTGCTACAAGCCTATTGAAGATTATCGTTCGTGTAGCAACAGCCTCTAGGATGGTCTGTAGTAGGACAGTGTGGCACGCCAAGGATTTCCGGGAAATGATGGCCACACCACCTGAGAATGTGCCACCACCATCTCTGTCCTTCCTAAATACCATGTAACTATTCAAGAAATATGTGTGCCTCGAGTTTAAATGGATTTGTTGGAGACACATCACACTTGGCTGATTGGAACGCAATAACTCATAGACATCATCAAGATTTTTAAGAAGGTCTCTACAGTTCCATTGCATGATATTTTCTCTTCCAATTATTTAAGCTTAGAGGGACTGGCATATGTGCTTGTTTATGTGTCGACTTTGGGGGCTTAAACTCTTGGAAGGGGTTTTTTCACCTTCTCTACTGACCTGGACGCCGCAGCCCGTTCCTTTCGCTGTGGTGCAAGCCGGAACGGCTCGACGTCCATGTTGTCCATGTTATCATCCGAAGTCATGAGGGTGCCCGGTGACTCGGACCCCCTGCTGGACTTAGCACTCTTCCCCGTGCCCTTCGTTGGAACCACAACCGCCGAGGGCGTCAGGAGCGCCCCGGGAGGCAGAGGTGGTTCGGCGGCGATGGGCACTGCCGCTGGTACCTCCGCGTCCATCTCCCCCGTGCCCTCGCGTGTGCTTTGGGGCGGTGGAAAGGAAGCGTTGGATGCAGCGGCATCCCCAACGGACGTGGTTGCCACCACAGCTGCTGCTCGCTGAGCAGGCGGTGTGGTGACGGATTGAGCTGCTTGGGGCAACCCAAGGGGAGGGGGCGGGGGCGGGGGGCGGTACCAGGTCCGACTCGCGGTACTGGGTCCCCACGGAAACCACATGCCGCTCCGACCCCTGGCGGGCTGCGTCGGCATACCTCCCCAGGGGGAAAGAGGCGAACCACTTTCGCGCCTCTGGGAAGGTGATGTTTTCTATGACCTTGATGCTTATTATTTTCTTTTCAAGCTGGAACTTTTCACATTTCCTGGAGTAGGCTGCGTGTGGGCCCTGACAGTTAATGCAGAGGAGATGATGGGAACTACAATTATCAGTGGGATGGTCATTTTGGGCGCACTTGGCACAGGTTATTTGGCCCCGACAAGAGTTAGTACCATGCCCGAACCACTGGCACTTGAAACAGCGCCGCGGGTTCGGGATGTACGCTCGGATGGAGCACCGGATGAAACCAGCATTGATGTATGGAAGGACGGAGCGGTCAAATGTCAGGATTTGTCTATTGGGTACTACCTTATCGTCTCTTCTTATGGTTATGCGCCAGACTACCGTCACAACTTGATTTTTCAGGCCTTCAAGAAGATAGGTCTCTGTCTTATCTTGTCATTCAAAGACCACGTCACCGGAACCTCGTTCCGTGCCAGTGGAGTAACTTCTTTACCAGCGAGAAGGGAGCCGTACAGCGCAGATGTGACTTCCCCTACCGCTGTTCCTACGGGGAATTCCCAGCCGAGACGGAAGAACTTTGCACAACTTTATTGGAGACCTCTCAGGAGCGGGAGACGTCCGGACGTAGATTGGTTCTCCCGAAAAAAAAGCGATACACGGGAAAAAGCGATGTTGGAAGCCCGTCTTGATTTGTTTCCAAATTCAAGGCAGAGCGGTAACTGGAAACGCCACATAAAAAGTATCTTTTGCTTTATATTTTATGCGAGACAAGTTTCTACTCTTCTAGCGCCGTAGTGTTGTTCGTATAACGCCCAAAAAGAAAACCCCCAAACGGTTAAGGAATAACCGTGTGGTCTTGCAGAACGTTATTTTCCAACTTCACCATCTAATTTCTTGCAGTAATGACTCCAGGGATAAATAAGGAGAGCTGTTGTAAAACAAAGGATGTTTGTTGGGAGCAACTTGTTTGTGGTAAGCAAGATGACCGAGACAAAGATTCGCTAAGATGCACCCGCCGCGATCGTTCAGGAGATTCAGTGGCGCGCCTGCGAAGCGAGGATGTTTGTATACGACACACGAATAAAAGAACGCACATCCCGCTGAACTAAGGTAATTTACTGTATTATTTCTATTAGGCCTCCTCTGAATGTGCACTGTAGTACTGCGATAATCTTGGCGCTTTACCTGCGCAAGTTGCGCGTCTTCTCTGTAACTTTGAATGTATATGTTCGCTCCTGTAATAATCCCCTTAGGAATTGACAGCATTGCGTAAATAAAAATTTTAAACATTCAGGCACTTTCGAAATTAGTAAGTGTTTGATTTGATTTATGAAACACCCATGAGGAAGCTCCAGCAGTTAGAACAGTATTTCCAACATTCATTGTCCTTGGAACGATGCGTTGCACTATTCGTTTGTAAAGACAAAAATGTCTTTGTCAAAAAATTCCACTTCATTGATGGACGGCACTCAGCTCATTGTTTTAGAAGAATGTAAATAACGTTTATGCATTTATACCACCGCAAGAAGTAGACGTATTGATGACAGAACCACGTAGACACTGACGGATGCACGATAAGACGTGCGAACAGAAGCGTACGACGAGAACAGGCAGTGAACATGCGATGTTGCAGCCCAAGCCGATATTTTAGATGCGACGCCCAGAGCATCTCTTGTCGGCGGCCCTGTCCTTCCTGCGTGCGTCCGTTGTTGTTGTCCGCGTGCGTCCGTTGTTGTTGTCCGCAGCCACTCTCCCCCTCTCCTCTCCGCTAGCGAACAATCTCTCGCGAGGAATATTGGATTGGATTCGACTGGATTGGATTGGCTTGGCTTGGCTTGGCTTGGATTGGATTGGATTAAAGTGGAATGTGTTGGATTGTGTTGCGTCATAGCCGCGGCACTCTCTCCGCGGTCTCCTCTCCTTCGGGCGCGCTGCGCATATAACCGGTGTGCCGCTCTCCGGCGGCCTTTCGGTCGACGGTTGCTCTCCGCTTGCGCTTGAACCCCCCCTCAGCGTCGCATCACACCAGGGTTCCCGCGAGGGGAGGTGGGCGTAATTTTTTTGTTTTAAATACAAAACTACGATATCCCATAAAATAAACCCTCTCAATTGCCAAAATTGCCAAAAGGTCATTATGGGGACATGAAAAGTTCAGTAGATCGCCAAACAACTTGTGTCGTTTCTGTCTTCCTGTAATGGGAACGGATAATGTAATGGCAAAAGAAAAAAGCACTGATGCGACGTTCTATTTAAAAGTCAGGCTCGAAAAACGCCCTGGTGTGTGTGAGTGTGTGTGTGTGTGTGTGTGTGTGTGTGTGTGTGTGTGTGTGTGTGTGTGCGTGTGTGTGTGTGTGTGTGTGTGTGTGTGTGTGTGTGTGTGTGTGTGTGTGTGTGTGTGTGTGTGCCCCAGTGGTAAAGTCTAAAAATGCGGTGTGACTGTACCGAAGAGTTCCGCGTAGTCGTGTACATTTTGTGATCAAAAGCATTTTTTAGATACAGACGCTTTTATTTTCGGTGTTTAGACATAGGTATATTCATTCCTACGTCTATGCTTACGCCTATGTCTGACAGCGTGTTTAATCGTATCGCAGCTTACGGCGAACAGAACATTTAAACTAAAGCATCAGAACATTCATCTCGGAATAAAATGCTCCCCCTCCCACTATAGGCCGCTTGCAGCTACACAGCTCAGTCATGTTTTGATACTTCAGAAGGAAAATATAGATGTTGACTTCGCCGACTTATTTTGACCAGAGTTCGCTTTCGTTACAACCCACCAACACAAAACGCAGATAGCACAAAGTTCCAGGATTGCCTCACGTGGCCTCCGCACGTTTGCCTCGTGGCGTTTGCCATGAAGCGCCGAAAACGTGGACTCCTATTCAAGTCCTCGCACCAGAAGACAGTGGGATCCGATCGCTTGAAAAGCAGCGTATTGTGCCAGGCAAGGATGCCTTGACGAAAGAAATAAAAACGTTCAACACCTACAAAATCGTCTTCTTCATTTGTTTGCACTTCCAATTTCTTATGTTTTATGCAGGCCGGCTTTCGAGCGAATGTGACCTTGAGCGCTGGGGAAGCTTGTTGCATTCCTCCGGTGGAGTTGGACCGAAGTGTTCTACTAGTCCACAACTATTTCTGCCCCTTGCCTCCCCTCTTTTCCCTGCCTACAAAGTGTATAATGGTCGGGAAAATGCACTTTTCTCAAGCATCGATTTCCACTGTCGGCACGTCTCATTTCCGACGTGCGCGTAGGCAATGCTCTCTTTAAGGGAGTTCGTTATTGATCGAGACTGTATGGCAAAAGTCCGGCTATACAGAGTTCGACGTTAAGTAGATGCCACAGTAGGGGCCAGCGCGACAGTTGAATGCGTTCTTTGTCAGCAGAATAACAGATCGAATGCAAAGACAGGAATATGCATAGGCTGCTCTTTTTTCGCCGACATGGCTTGTATCTGGAGGACTGTGTCGCCGTAAAGGCGAGTGGTTTCCGCATACGTAAAACTTGAATGAACATGTGCGATCGTAAAGGCCCGCGGGTATTCTGAGAGTGTAGTGAACATGGGAGGCACAACAAATCCTTGAATCGTTACGAGACAAAGAGTTTTGTGAGTGTCGCCGAAGCTACAGCTTTCCGAAGCTACAGCAAGGGTGCTATTCTAACCGAAGAGTAAATGTATCCTCGGTACTTTGCGCTTACTTTTCTTGCGCAAACCTTGGCTGTATCATGGTCTAGACTCTCATATTGGGGATCTATTAACTTGGACTATTTCTCAAGGGCCCGCAATGCGGCATTTACCTCTGCTTAATGTAAGCAATAAAAGCACGACCATGTACTGGAGTAGCTAATGTGCGATTTATGATAAAAGCGCCTTATAAAACAAATATTTTCAAAAGAGAGAGACAGTTTCTTTTTTCTGCGGCTTGCTTGAAACTGGACAACTTGACAAGATTGGTATTCCTATTTATTAGCTTTCGAGGTTTAATATGCAACAGAACATGGGCATTGGGCATGGTGAGCTGAGTTCGGCATTGAAGGTGCTGGCCACATTTTTGTAGAGCAGGTAACTTTTTTTTTCTTTATACTAAAACAAGTTAAGCGACTTCCTGAACTACTGGTTGTCTGCTTACCTGGCCACGAAACCCACAAAGGAAATGAGTCGGCACAAGCCGCCTCCCGCGCGCATACAGACCGGGCCGTTTCCCAAGAGGGTGACAAACTACAAGATGACGACATCCTCATGCCTACGCCCCTGAGAAAATACGCCGATATAGTCGACCACTACCGGCGCGGGCGCCAACAATACCCTGCCCCCCACCCACACCTATCACACCCTTACTCCCAATCCCCAACCTACTTACGAGCAGTGGGTGGCACAGCTGACCAGCTCCGACCTCTCCTCCCAGCGTAGCCTGTTGGAGAGGGCCCGGGTGGCCAGCGCAGGCCAGGGTATCCCGGACTAGAGGAAACACCCCACCAGGCGGGTGCCCAGACATTGGCACCTAAGGCTCGCATAAAAGTTTATTCCTCCTCCTCTCCGACAGAGATTGCCCTTCCGCGGAAAGGTTCTTGCAATGCACCTATTTGAGGCAGAAAAACGAGAACAGGCTGACGGTTAAGGATCTTGGAGATCTTTGTTTTTCCGCTCATTTCCTGCACTGTAACCTTTGACGTAATAAGCACAGCTGCGCGATTGGCTGAAACAGGCAAAAGCAAACGCAAGTTAAGCAGGGATTATAGGCTGGCAGTACCAGCTATTTTCGCTTATATGTCACGTATATTCATTTTATAGTAGTAAGAATGGTGGGATAAACAATAGAAGTTAAGAAAGTACACGTAAACTTAAAGGAGCCATGAAGAGAAAACAAAAGTTTGTTTTATTCGAAAGATTAGGTGTTTCATAGTACCCCAAGCGCTTTCCCGGAAGCAAATGATGCTTTATTCACTGAGAAATAAGGCAATTTAAGCCAAAATTTTAAATCTCCCGCTAAAATTGCACATTTGGTGACGTGAGCAATGGTGTCACACGGGCCGGTCCATGAAACAGATACTTAGTATGTCGACTCCATATAGCACCCACACGCGGGAGTCGACCGAGACGGCGGCCATTTTAAAAATGCTAGTAAAACCTAGTGCACCCGCAGCCCTAGTCATGGAATCGCCTGATCCGGAGAACAAAACTCTCGCCGAGGAGCTCGGGCTTGCATTTAACAACCTCACACCACTTGAACGCTCAACGCTTCTAAGTGCACGAGCGGCAAGAGTTGTGGGATACGCGGTGGACGGAAAAGCGACCATTCCGCGATAGCCACAACAGACGAACGCCCTGCCGTCGGCACCGCTGCCTCGTCAGCGCCGTCGCCACGGACGGATACAGACTGGTACGTATGTGCCGTATTTTTATTACGGTTAATAATAGTTCAACTTCAGTAGCAGTATCGCTTATGCCAGTTGGCCGGTGTCGTGTATGGAAAGCCGTTCGCGCGAGCTCTCTGCTTCGACCAGAAAGATACGAGCGTCAATGCGCGGTGTTTACGGCATTTTTCCTCCAAGGTCAGAGCGCCTCGAACCCGAAAATTCGTCTGCGCGACGGCGAGATGTCGAGCTCGGCCAGGCGGTTGTTTCGTACGCATTGGCGCACACGCTTGCGTGTTCGTTCGGAACTTCAACCGTTTACTCCACCGTTCTTTGTCATAAAAAGAATGTGCAGTATGTTTCACGGGCATTTAGCTCGCTATGCAAACTGTAAGCCCTGCCTAACATGCGTTTGCTTTTGCCGGCCTCCGCCAATCGCAGAGCTTAGCCCATGTGACGGCATAGGTTCTGTTGCGGGAAATGAGCTGGTGGGTCGCATGACCATTCCCGTTTTTCTTAATTATGTAGCTTATTTGAGCGAAGTTTGCGTTATAAGTGGTGTCGTTATGGTTCTAACGAGGCAATCTTTCGAATGAACCAAACTTGTGTTTTCTCTTCATGGCTCCTTTAAAAGCCTCAGTGGGTACTGCTGTTGGTACTGCGCGCACTATGCTTGTTATTGCTGCACGGCAGTCTTCGGCTTTGGGGTTGTCTCACATGACACTGTCCAATTTGCGTAAGCGACATTTTCTGCGTGACCCTACATGACCCTATCTACGTGACCCAATGTTCTACGACACAATTACTTCCCGCCGCAACAAAAACAAGCCGGGTGCAAATACGGTCAGAAACAAGCGAGGGCGGGCCTGCACAGTATGGTGGCGCCATCTAAGAGGACTGACGTTAAACACGGCGTTCCTGAGTCCACTGCTAAGTAAACTTGGCACTTACATTCGCTTGAAAACCTGTCCTTGTTGCGTCATCGCAGACGTCACGAGTCATGCGATTTTAGTGAGAATCAAAATGTAACTTAAACTGATAATTTCTCGGTGAAAAAAAGCGTCGTTTGCTGCCGGAAAGCGCTGGAGCAATTAAAAAACACGAAATATTTCGAATAAAACAAACTTCTATTTTGTCTGCGTGGCCCATTTAACGCATTAAAATCACCCCATACAGTGCCATGTAGTTCGGCTAGAGGCCACGGAGCCGTCGAGTCCATTCGAAATCCGCTCCTCCAACTGCGGCTCGAACATACTCTGACGCCACGAAGAGTTTTCTACGGCCCACGGACATCCGCACCGCCACGACCTCCTGTACATAGCTGCCAAATTTCGTCTGGGGTACTTGACAATGGGGAATAACTTGCCAGATGTAAACAGCGGCCTTTTGGGTCACTTACATTGGGCACTCTGGAAGGACCCGTCGGATGGCCGGGGCGGCGTATCCCCAGTATCCGCGTATTGCAGGACCAGTTCCCCGTGTCCCCTGCAGCAGAATAGCAATCGGCTTGCTTGCGATATCATTTATTTGAAACGCATTGGCGCGTAGGCCTTGTCAGATGAACTGCAGGAGCAGTGGAGTTGGAGTGAAATCATCGGGCACCACACTGGGTGGCCACCGTGGTGCGTTCAGGCACACCGGTATCCTGTAATGACCTGCCAGAGCGTACATCTAATTCGCTGAGAAAGAGTAGGAATTTCTGGATTACTTTTATAACATTATCATCCACTTCCTCCCTAGTAAAATGGGCCGGATCCTGGCGACTAGTTGGATGGCCCTACTTGAGGTGGGCGGAAATTTCCAGCCAGCTCTACTGCATCAAGGTAAGGTATGGGGCCTCCTACTTCTGATGGTCCGACAGGGCATGTTTTTACTGGCGCCGCATAGCAACCATTTGGTCATGCAGTGCACGGCCAGTAAAGGACAGAGGGTGCGTAGGTGTAGCCTTGCTTGGCTGCGTGTGTAGGAGGACACGAAAATGCTGTAGTCATTACATTTATGTAACTCGGTATCTACGCAAGCCTGTACAATTTCTGTAGCGTCTCTGCCCCATTCAGTAACAGCAGTGACGTCTATCCACCCCGACGTTTGTTAAAGCCAGGTGTTCGAACATGCTTTTTAAAGACTTGTTTCTCGTCACGTGGTGGGAGATCAGGGCAGCCTCGCAGCAGCATATCAGCCTGCTAACCTATCACGCGGATTCAGCATTATCAAGACGAATACGGCTGCCTCTTGGGCAAGTTCACTCTGCGACAGATCAGTGGAGTGGCGGCTCTCATGCATGATCTCGTCGAGCGCGTTTAGCTGTGCCGTTCATTATAGCGTCGGTATTATCGTTACTCGAGTGTGGCCGGTGAGGGTGGGAGCTGTGGCCGTGTTGACCGCTTCACGACGAACCCTGTCCGCCTGTTCTATGTACCAGAACTGCGCCCCAAATACGAGCCTTGCTTGCTGTACGAAGTGCACTAGAAGTGGTCAATCGTCCAGAGGCTGCACTCACCTCATTATAAGGAAGGGTTTGGTGGCCCCATAATTGTTTCATGTCGCAAAGTTGTCTTTACTTCTTCTTCCGGCTTGCGGGCGCTGCTGGGTTTACAGCACCACCAGATGGCGCTTGCCTCCGCGCATGCTGGCATTTCGCAGCCTCGACAGTGCTTAAAGAGGCTTCCATGCATCTCGCAATCGGCCCGTTTAAGCTATCGCGGACAGCCAACGGAGGCGCCGAGCTTGTTCACGCTGACGAATTGTGTGACAAGTTGGTTGCGCAAGTCATTTTTTCGGACGTGGACACCGCTTTGGCCACCTTTCAAATTATGCTGGAAGCCATGAAAACGCATATTAAAGAGCTCCTCGGCCTACGCACCATTCAGAACGACCCAGGGGCTCTGATTCCTGATTTCGACAACCGCCACGACAAGAGGGCACCATCAGATTTCACCTGAGACAACCGTCGACCTTAGAGGATACCCGGTGGTTACCGGCCTTCACTTGTGTCTGCGCACGTCAATAACTGGTGGTGCGATTGGTGATATATGTGCGAAGGCGTCCGAGTACAGACCTCTGTCATGCAGAGGTAACGGGGTGGGCGAGTGTCTTGCAGGAATGTTGCAGCCGCTCCGAGGATAAAGAGCCAAAGCCAAACTTAACTTGTTTGATGCATGGCGAGTAGATAGCAGCGATGGTGCAGGTAGCAACACCACACTGGCGTGCTTACGAAGTCAGTCCAACAGACAGACAAACATCCTCTCTGCTGGCCAAGAACGCACTGCCCGACTTTTGGAAGGCCGAGAATAAATCGGCGTTCGGCGTTTTGGGTGTGGCCCCAAAAATTGCAATTACACAAAACACCTTTACGGGTCACGCGACGGTTCCGGAAGCCGGTGGACGCTGTGCCAGAGGGAGGGAGGGGGAAGAGTAGGGTGTAACGCACGGCCGCCATGTGCAAAAGGCTTGTTGGAATGCGCATCGGCTGGAACCAGTGCGCACTGGTTGATTCAACCACTGCCAGACTTACCTGCCCCAATGGCGTGGGCCGCCACTATTCGCTTGTAAAAACATGTTCGATGGCCTGTCTTAAAGCCACACATAGAACTTCACCGCATTTTAGAAACCTTGGCCTGCGTATCACGCGGGCACAGGGTAACAGCGAAGCACTTTCTGAATCGTAACACTGGCCACTTGTTCGCCAGGGGGATTGGGACATTGAAAGTACCTCGTTACGCGTTCTCTGCTGCCTCACTTTACGTCTATTTTCACCTCTGCGTAGGATACCCAAATTTTTTGATCACGTTCTTCTGGTAGAGGTTACCTTTTAGACGCTTGGTTAAGCTTTTAGTGCAGTTGTAGTTACCTTAGTTACCCAGGGCCTTCAAGTGTTTTAAACCTCAAGGTGCGTTGATTCTTTTGCCATGCTGCAACTTTGTACCTAACAGTCAGACAGGTGATGCCAAGTATATCGCAGACGAACACCACCACACGTTATTCGCCTCCTAAGTCTTGTTTTCGCCCCCACAAAACGCTTGGGATGAGTGACTGATCTGTATATCGAAGCAATAGCGACGGCTGTCTGCGCGTATGAGGCAACACGGGTGGGGTGGAGATGCTGCACGATAGCGGGCAATGCCGCATAAAGAAGGAGTGCGGAGCGCCTATAAAACTTACTGAACTATATTTTTTCGTTCGTGTAACATCATTCGAGGTGAATGCAAAGCATCACCACTCCACATCAACGGTAGCGCCCTTAAAATACCTGGGCTCCGCAGCAGCCTTTAAAAAATCGACAAGAATTTATCCTGCTGAGAGCAGCCCTCGTTTAAATAACTATGCTCACGGGCTGCGCTATCAAAATACTACTTATTTTAACTTCGCCATGTTTCAGCTTTTCTGCCGCAGAGGCGCACTTTTACACTCGAACTTTGCGGAAGAAGTGAACGCACGTGGGGCTCTAAAACTCCGAGCGTACGAGGCGGTCAATCCTGCACGCCGCCGTCTATCCGCCATCGCACCATTGCCCGAGGATAGTAAATGAAATGAAAAACACAGAGAGGTAACAGTAGGTACGGCTTGCCTGATCGATATGTTGCAGCAGCGGCGACAGCAAGCCGCGCGTGCCCAGCAAGAAGAGTGAAAATTCTGGACGTAATTTCCTAGAACCAAGGAATTACGAGCACTCAAATCGAATTCGCAGAAAGAACGCAAGCCGTAAAAATTGCGAATTCCTTTAGGCGTCGCAGAGAAGAAAAGAGGCAGATAGGATGGCTATATGTCGTAGCAAGACAGAAGTCGAAAAACGTGCAGCCTTTTTACTCTCAAGGTGTGAAGAGTTCGCAGAAAAAGAAGGCGCCATGGCGGCGCAACCAGCGCGAAATTGTCATGATCGCGACCAGGGCTTATACGAGAGACTAAGTTACGGTTTGCTAAAAATGGCGGTTAAGCGCAGCTACCAGCTTTTTTGCAACCATAAAAAAACGTTTTCCATGCAAAGGATATGGAAGGGCTCTTTCGAGGCCCATGAGGTGGCCCTTTTTTCCGTTCGTCTGCTCCCCCACTGATACGACAGAAGCACGCACTTTTATTACGGCGTTTGGGCATTAGGGCCGCTTTTTCTCAATGACGATACAACCTGTTTTCTGTAGAATATACAAATATTTGAGACATGGTCGAAAGTGCACGTTCGTGTGAGTTGTAAGGGGAAACGGCGGACACATCCGAAAAGGAAATAATAACTCCACATGAAACTGACGCCTTCGTGTAGTTAGCTTTGCCAATAAACGTCCCAGACTTCACCGTATACCGCCCCCATTTTCCTTCACCGCCACTAAGGGCATATCTGCTCGGTTAGTCCACGATGCATTTGGGAGTTTATTTAGTTACGCCTAGTACTTTCTCGGCGTGTTCAAGTGCTCGTGATAAACAACCCTAAATGGCAGCAGGAAAGCAGTTCTTTCAATTTCCTGGTGTCTGCCTTTCGCAACTCATTTCGGCAGACAGAAATTAGAATGACTGTTGTACAAGAAGGGTTTGTTATTCAGAAGGAATTGCAGTATGTGGAAGGGTTATTGTGGAAAACATGGTATTTGACTCGATGCAGCATCGCCCAGTTCCACACCTCTAGTGGGCAAAAGTAGCAGCCGCATCGTTAACCTAAACCGGAACAAGGGCCAACTCTCTCGCTCCGGACGCACACATCCTCATCGTAAACTGTTTTCTAGTTAAGTGCCATTGCCAGGATAATACATAAAGGGAAGGGCCATCATCTAGGCGGTGAAAGGGCAATAATGTATTTAGAAATACGTGCTTATTACATTAACAAAGCGCTATTGTATATGAAGACGGGGAGTGTGAAGGGTTTGGAGGCGATCCACATTGTCACTTCTTAGGCCCTGTCTATAAAGTGTGACTGTTTATCAACAGGCAACATGGTGAGCCGCAAGCGTGTCTTGGTCGTTTCTATAGTTCTATTTGTTAATATTTCACTCACGAAGTTGTGTTATGAATGTTTTCCAGTTCTCTGTACGTCCAGATTAGATGGCGATGCTTTGTGGTTAGCTTGGAAAGTGGACGCATAAAAGTTGATCTGCCGCAATTCCTAGGACCCTGTGTGGCCTGTAGTGCGCGGGACATGCCTAAATGGCGTAGGCGCAGCGTTATTTTGGTAAAAGTACACCTGAGCCGCTCTTAAAATGAGCGTGGTGATGGACGCCCCTACCTGCATGGTGCAGTTCCATAGACACTGTGGTAGTCGATAAGTGAGCATTCTGAGTACGAGAAAAGCAAATGTTTAAAAGCGCCGCATGAAGACGAAAGACCGAAACACAAAGAAGACACAACTCACAAAATCGCGACTCTAAGGGGAAGAGCGTCGAGCAGCGGAGCAAAAGAAAAACCATGACAGAAGGCGCGCAGCTCGCATCCGTCGAGATTGACTACAGGAAATGCTCTCGACACGAGACCAAAAACCAGAATGCAACGAGTGCGACGAACCAGAAATGAACCGAACCGAGAACCGGAACCGAACTGGTATTTCTGCCGGAACTGCACCCGAGACCAAACCGTTATTTTTTAAGCATTCTGAACTCAAACAGGAACTGAATAGACAAACGAAACAGCGGTTACCGGTTCACGACGAAACGGTTAAACCTTGACCACTGGCGATAATGCACGGTCAACGCCATTCGGGGCTTTTGTCTTTCACGCATCATCAACGTCGCAACTTGAAACACGCTTCCCCCTTCAGATCAGTCACAACGCTATCGAAGCTCTCTTCGTCTTGGCAACATGGTGAAAGGTATGCGCACCAATGTTGCAAAGGTATGCTACTGCTAGTAGCGCGAGCAGAGCGCAGGGCTGAGCAAACGATGTGACAGTCTCGGAAGCCCGCAGGCGGCATGGAGCATCGACTTTGCCCTTCCCTCGCTTCGACTCTGCGATGACAATAAGACTATTGTACTACACAACGGCGAAGGCCAACACCCAAAGTGTGCATACCTGTTGCATTTAATAATTTTCTTTAAAAAGGTCGCACACCAGGGGGTGTAAATACTTGAGAAGCGTGACTTTCAAAAGCTGCTGGGTGGCCGGCTGGCTGCTGACAACACGGATTCGGGTTCGAGCACCGCACTCAGGTGCAGTTTTTCTGGTGTAAATGAAAAACGAAAATTTCCATGTGTGGTCATTTTGACGCACGTAAATAACCCCAGGTGTTCTAAATTGTTCTGCCGGCCTTCAATGTACGGTGCCCCTCAAAGTGCAGCTTCGGGGAGTCATACGCGCCGATATTATTTCACAGGTTAGTTTCCACGGGCCCTGCACTTGGTTTTAAATTATTGTGGACCGAGTTCCGACACGAATAATGTCTGCTCTTTTTGCTGCATTGAGCCATCGAATAAGCGAAACAGCAATAGGTAGATCCAACATATCCAAACGTACGTGTCATGACGGCGAATGCAGCAAGCACCGTGGTTGGTGCCTGGTATAATATTCCGTTTTTCCGGACGCGTAGAACGGAGAACATCGCGTTTTAATGTATCCCAATACTGATAAATGATGTAGCATAAAAAGCGTTTAGCGTATGGCACACACTTTCTCCCTTTGCATGACTGTATCCCCCGACCTTGCAGACGCTACGTATGTCGTCTTGGATAAAAAACAGTACTGAAGAAGCAGATTACGCATGTGGAAAGGCAGGCTGGTCCCGCACAACTCCATTAATCAGGGATGCTTTTTTGGGGGGTAAGCGCTTCACTGACTAGTCTAACTGACTGATCTGCTTTTACTGCTTGTGGTTCGGGGGGGGGGGGGGGGAGGGGGATTCTGCTGTCGACAAATTAAAGAACGCCTCTTCATAAGAGCTCCATCGCGTGCTTTTCGAGTCACTCCCCCTACTATCCCTCTAGCCTCTACTCCCCCTCCCTCGCCCTTCGTTTTATGCTGGTGAGCTCTCTGCTGAGCTTTATAATATCCGCAGTGCACATCCTTTACTTTTCCTTTCCTCAAGCCACAACAACAACGACAGTCTAATGATCCTTCAGCTTGTAATCGCACAATCTGTTAGAAGATACCGCAGCTTAGCGGACGAAGCTGGGGCGGTGGTCAGGCGTAACGGAAACTTAGTCATAGTGATGCCCACATCCGTAGTAACTATCTGAAAATCATTCCAGTGATCACAGTATTGAGCGACTGAGCGTCAACTAAAGCTCACTCTTACAAAATCTTGGCTCACACCCTCCAGCAGGTGACTGCTAACAAATTATGCCTGGTGGCCAAACAATCGGATTCATAAGTAGCATTCACCTGGCTGCTGTAGGATTACTTTATTCAGGCTAGAACTGATGAAAAAAGTACACTGCTGTGATTTCAACACGCTCCCTGCTAATGTGCGGAGGAAACTCGAGGGTACCCGAGCCTAGCTCTAAGGGTTTAACGTTCAGGGTGGTCGATGATTCAGGAGAAATGCAATTTCAAAAAAAAAAAAAAAAAAAAAGCGGGAGAAAGTGTATTTCACACGCAGTTTTTACCCTTGTTGATTTGAGGTCGTCCCTAAGACAACGTAAGGGCTGAGCTAGCAGCTGTCAGAGCAGCACTTCTTTACATAAGCGGAACTACTGTTCGGCGGTGGGTAATTTTTTCCGATTCCCGGCCAGCCTTGCAACTAATAAATAGAGCCACCTGATTGCCGCAACCAACTTGTATGTGATATGAATGAAATATTTTGGAGTGTGGAGCGCAAAGGATAGGAAATTTTTTTTCAGTGGTTACCAGGTCATTCTGGTATAACGGGTAACAAGGTCTCCGATGCGGCCGCCAGAGGAGCCCACGGCCTCAACTTCACCATTGGAATCCCGTTTTCCAACGGGGATAGCAAAGCAGCTGCAATCGACCTACGATGGCAACTCCAGCTGCCGGCTTGGCAGGATTCTCCGAGAAGTTATGCGCCTCTTCATGCTATAGAGCCTAGGTACAATTTTCGGCATCCACGGAGTCTGCCAAAGCGCACTGAAAGCGTGCTACACCGGCTGCAACTTAACGTTGCATACACCCGAAGCTTCTTGTTTAAGCTGGGCTGGGAAGAGTCGCCCTTTTGTCCAGTGTGCAGTACTACGGAGGACACTAGGCACATTTAAGCCACTGACCGCGATATGCTAGTCAGCGGGCACCAGCATCAAAGGCACTTGTGCGACTCCGATGTGGAGGTCCTGTAGAACTCTCACACTTCCTCAGTGTACCCTGGCGAAATCGTGAAGAGGCAGTGCTGGGAACAAAAGCTCTGCTTACTTTTCTTGCGGAAACAGGGCCAGAAGAGGTTCTGTGAACCCTCTGAACAGAATCATTTTATATATGTGTGCATATCCCCTACCCCACCCATTTCTTCCTTTTCTTTTTCTCTGTATTTTCTTCTGTCATCTCACTGTATTCACACAATCTGAAGCAGCAAGCCTTACCGTTAGTGGCGCTGACCTCTTCAGCTTTCATTAAAGGTTTTCTCACTTTCTCTCTCTCTCTCTGGGCGAACAAGTAGCTGGTAAATAGTCACTACTTCATGTGTTTTGGTTTTTAATACCTGAACTAATTGCTCTATGTTGCTCTTAAAATGGCGCAACTTTTATTGTGAAAAAATAGCACTTTGAATGCGCAAGAATTCTTTTTAGGTTTGATGGTCTCTTTAAACAGCCAAACATTTTATTTTTGTTTTGCCCGAACCGGTTCGCGAACCGGTTAGGGTTGTGGTTTAGTCGAACCGGAAGTGAACCGCATCGAAATGAATTCACCCTAACTCGAACCGTAACCGCACCCGTATTTTTTTCGGTTCGACGCACTGGCTGCAATGGTCCTTTTACCGGCGCTGTTTTATTTTGGGGTCTTATATTATATTATTATATTATATTATATTATATTATATTATATTATATTATATTATATTATATTATATTATATTATATTATATTATATTATATTATATTATATTATATTATATATCCTAAAAAGGTCTTATATTATATATTATATTGTGGCCGTTTTATATTGTGGTGACAAACACAGACCAACTGAGCATGGAATCCACTTAGCCCCACTACCTGAACTTGAAGAAAACTTGTCCCATATAAGTCGTTGCCCGGGAGAAGCCCGCACGCCTCGCAAGGTCCAAGGAGAAGTGAAGAAGTGATGCGACAGCTATATGACTTTCCTTTGCCACACTTTTAAAATACTCCTTCACTGCTACATCGTGCAGCTCAGCGTACAAATGACAGTGCCTTACATGTCTAAAGGTGTAATTATCGACCATTTTAACAAGTTCACAAACTTTTTTGAGTGTTCAGATGGCTCTTTGTGAGCATTGTTTTCACGTTTCATTTCCTTCACTTTATCTTTGCTAAGGTTTAATGATCATAAAACATTTCCCAGCGCAGTACAAAATTAGTTTCCATAGTCTAGTAACGGTGGGTTGATAACCTTTCATAGATGCATGTGATGCCAATTGCCTTTTGTAACTTACCATTTGCTGAGTACGATTTGTTTATTCTATTCTGCTGTAATAACAACCCTCTGTGGTATTTACCCAGCAGGCTCTTCAATGTTTTTTTTTATTTTTGGAAGGGGGGGGGGAGGGATTATACAAAGAAAGAAATTGACTACAGGCCTACAGACTCGGGCCAATTTTTCGCCAACGATTAGGTCAAGGAGGCACGCCACCCGAAGGGAACCGGTAGTCACTCGAGCAAGAAAAAACACAGTGCTCTGAGGCCCGCCGTAATGGAGGGCTTCGGGTAAATTTAGACTACCAAAGTATCTTTAACGTCGTCCAGATTTTCGTCCACGCGCTATTTGGTATTCCGCCAGAACAAAAGCAGGCCGCATTAAGCAAGCAACTACTCCGAATGGGCAACTCCATTGTAAACACTGATGAGGTGGTGGAGTGCCACACCTGGCTCCCGAAAGGTGGCTGCTCAGATTACGGCAATTTTCCTGCACTCATTTTTCCTTGTGGTGGCAAGAAGAGGTGCCGTATTGCCGCGGAGCACGCCGGGTTTAACGCGATTTCGGCTTTATGTCCCGGGAGCGGGAATTGTGGACGAATGATTTCATTGTAATGGGTGCTTACGAAACAGTTGCCGAAAAAGCGCACAGCAACCACTAAAGTTCCTCGTGCGTGCCTCATCCACTTGATCGAGCAGAAATTGGTTGTGGCTGTGTTGAAGTCGGTTCTGTGCTACAGCGAATTTTAGTTTCCCAACCAAGACAAGGTTGGCATAATTACGTTTAAGTACTTTGCGGTCCCATACTATCAAAGAACAACTGAATGCAAAGCCAGCGCCGGACTCTTGAATGTTTTTCTCCAGGTGGCATACGGGGTTTGAGTAAATAGGGACAGTTCTTGTGGAATCCCGTTATTCAGCAACCACAGCATCTACGCTGTATTAAACTAACAGTACACGTCAGACTGGCATATATCTCCAGTGTTCCCCATTTAGTGACTAAAACGCGTGAAACGCATTTTGCCCTCATTAGAGACTTTAGATATTAAGGTACCGGGTACCATTACTACAGTATCTTAGACAAAGTCACTAAGACATGTATATATTCCGTGGAGTTTTCAGTACACGGTCAAGATAATGAAACTGTACCGTTAAATAGAGTATAATACACCTATGTTTGATACTGCACAGCCATTTTTCGCTCCCCGCGGGAGACAACCGCGTGAGACAATCTAGGAGCGCGTCGATCAAAGCACCCCTTTCTCTGGAGGCACGGGGTGACCAGTATCGTTGGTGTAAGCGAAAGATAGACAAAGCTCGCTGAGCGGGAGAACACTAACAAAGTTACCGGTACTTGCACATGTAAATCCAGTGAACAAAGACTGGCAAAGTAGCTTTACGAGACGCGCCTTCAAGCATGCGATCGCAGTGTTTAGAATGCTATACTTATAATAAAAGGCACTAGATAGCTGGAACAGCAAGTATTGCCCAACTTGAACTGTCGAACTGCTTGAGATTCGACGAGATGGTTTATGATTTTTGAGAATTAAGGATGGGTGTGGCTGTATAAAGCGGATGGCCCAGTTTGTAACGTTGTACAATATGCAAGTGGGTGACCAGCCTGCCGCTACACACTAAACTTTCTTACACCCATTTTGGCCAAAAAGGGTGTAAGAACCTTGTCCCATGGCGAACACCTTTAAAAGGTGTTTTGGTGAAAAAAAGGTGTACGGATGAAAAAAAAAAACGGTGTTCGCATGAACATCCTAAAAAAAGGGTGTAAGGTTGCTCGACACCCTAACACAAAGGTGTGGCCAGGGCAGTAGCTACGCGTGGAAATGTGAATCGGCGGAGCGCGCAGCATTAAACACAAACAGTCAATACGCACAAGTTACACTTGGAAAACAAATGAATTGAGCAAGAAAACCAACGGGATGCAAGCATTACAGGCAGTGTATACTTACTTAATAATACATGTTCTCTTGCTTTTACATCCAGCAGAGAAAAGCTCCCCCCCCCCCCCCCCCGCGATTGAGTCGGTGGGCTTGTCGCAAAAAAAAACAAACATATTTTAACGCTAAATTTGGAGCGATGGATTTTACTATGAGAATATAAAAATCAACACGCGAATTCGCAAAAACTTTTTAATCACGAGGTAGTTTTTATGTTACATAACTTATAGAATTTTGTTAAATACCAAACAAATCTTTCCCGCCACCTCAACACCCTTCAAAAAGGGTTTTCATTATTTCAACACCCTTTTTTCCAGAAGGGTGTAAAGCTACAAATTAGGGTATTCGAAACTAAGAAAAAGGGCCTAAAGAAAACGGGTGTTAGAAAAAGGGTGTACGAAAAGATCGCCAATTAAGAAAAAAGGTGAAGAGGCCTGCAACTTTGGAGACATTTTCTACCTGTTTACGCGGGTGGACTAAACTTTTTCTACAAGCGGGGGGTATTTTGTACCTCACGATATTTAAAGCAATATGAACTGGCATAAGTTATTACCAGTGAGCTGTTTTAGCTTGAGCTAGATTCAGTGGCGTTAGTAAAAAATACAAAAAAAAGAACTGCGGCACCTGTAAAGGGTGCACCACCGCAGATAGGGTATTATAACAATGAAGTCGGCTTTCGAGCTTGTTAAAGTGTGAGCACAAGGGGCGTATGCGTATGCGCACCTCTTACTATACCATTTCAAAGGTACTAGTCCTCTCTGGATCCTAAAAGGCAAAAAAAAATGGCGCAACTTGCAATAGTGGTGCAAGGCTGGAGAAACAGCATAGCTGAGGGCCGACCTAGCGAGTTTCCCAGTTGGATACCCTGGCAGTGGGGGGGGGTGCACTGGAACAGGGTTGTAACATTCGGTTAAACTTGACCTCACCCCTCAACGGTCACCCTAGCTTAGCAAGAACATTGCAAAGCTTAGCAAACATAAGAAAACTTAGCAACACCGGAAGAAACTAGGTCCTCCGCAATTTTTTTTTTTTTGCAACTGAACACCTGTTTCACACCGTTTCAACAACCTACACAAAGCACGCGTGTTGCAGTCGGTAAACACTCTGTTCCCCACACGACTATAGTCCTTTTAATTTTGAAGGTTCAAATTGGTGTTTCACATGCCAGAGCTAAACTTGGGGCATGAGGTGCACTGCATATGGAAACTAGCGATTATTGCATACGAGGAATTATATTTTTTTGCGTTTGAAAATTTCTTGCGAGTAGAGAAGTATACGAGAGGATGTCTTGTTCTTTACAGTGCTATTATGCATCTAAGCATAGCCTTATTCAATGAACAGCTGAACACCTTTTCCACACCCTTTCAACATCCTAAGAAAAACCAAGGATGTTGAAGTTGATCAACACCCTTTTTTTCACACAATAAAGCTGTAGAGCTAGGAAAAGGGGGTTGAGATTCCAGAAAAAAGGGTGTAAAGGCTTCCCAACGCCCTTTTTTCACTTATGCTACACCCTTTTTGGCTAAAATGGTGTAAAAAAGTTGGATATGTACTCCAAAGGCTGACGGGCTCAAGATCTTCCCTGTGGTTACCCGGTTGCCAAAATCTCGGGCCGTTTTGTGAGCCCCTTCATTTTTTTGAAGAAACAAGTGGGGCGGGGTCTAAACCAGGTGAACGTGTTGAAGTTTGTCACTAGTGAAAGCGCGGAGGGATATACGGCTCTTGGTAGGAAACACCTCCTGCTGCGTAGTTAAGGATAGCAGCCATTTAATCATACACAATTATTGCAGCAGATGCCGATACCATAGCGAAATAAATGGCCGCTGGTGATGTATAGTGTGCGGGGGGATTTATCTCGGGAGATACGCTGCTCATTGGGATCTTCAGGGTGTATGTTGCCAAGATGGTGGTCTACGTGGATGGGTTGGCGAATGGCCAACACATCCCCGAACGGCATGTGCAATGACCTAGCTGCATGTGCAATCACGGCAGTCAGATGCGAGTTGACCAGATGGTGTTGTCTTGAATGATGTTACGTTCTGGCTCGTGGTTGTTGACGCACCGTGTGGGTTGTTGCAAGTGAACTTCCTCGCAAGATAATAAAATGCTATATAGATGACTTCAGTGTGGCCCTACATGTATCTTGTGCGAATGTTCTAATCGCATTCCTTCTTCTTGGGTTTGTTGTTGAGATCTCGGCACATTTGATAGGTTTGGTAGGTTGCGCTGCACGCCTGGAAAAGCACCCTGCCTGGTGGCAATCTCCATGTTTAGCGTGAATCCATCGTCTGTGGAATAACTGCGGTATTCCTTTTCGTGATTTGTTAGTGCTTGTGTATTACGTTTATTCCCTATTTGACCCTGTGTAGTTAGCTTTCACAAACTGTCGTCAACACGCTCTTTGAGTATCCCGCCTCACGTAAATTTTAGATTTGGGGGTTGGAGCTGTTTGTCATTTATTTCGGGAGGACTTAGAACTACTTGAGGGCAAAAGTAGTTATCTTTTTACATTACTGGACTAGGCATAGTGATGTAAGATAAAGTCCTTGCTGCTCCGTGGCTTGTACAGTCACCAGATGTGTCCAATGTTAAACCGTAGGCTGAAGTCTGAAAACCGGAGGAGCCCATTGTCCGGCACTTCGCACGGGAATGATAGACCTTCGGCACTGACCTCGAAACACTTCAACATGTCGCCTCCATATGATCGTCATAATCCAATGCTCCCGCGCACTAGAGTACAAATCATCAACATACCCCAAAAAGGCCATTGCTGGTTTTCCTGTAAGGGTTCTATGGATGCTTCAATCAACATCCAGAAGTTTAGAAGGCTAGACTGCGACGCATGACTCTATGCAAATACCTGCTCTTTTCGCGTAGTTATTCCTTGTGTGCCATACGACTGTCGATCGCAGATGTGTACGGGCTGAGAAGCTCCAGAAACGCTACCGGCGTGCCCGATCGTTTCTTATAAGCGATCGCACCCTGGTCTTCGATAGTCGCTAGGAATATGAGCATGAGGCTAGCGTAATGTATGCTTGTATAGATGTTGAACGTCTAATAAAAAGCCTGAAACTGCCGGAGTCCGGTCTCTTCCCAAGCCTGACAACACAGCTGACGGATACGAGAGGATGTACGGGTCTCTCACTCCACCTTGTGCTGTTGTAATCTGAAGGCATTCCGGACAGCGACTGCGTATGGTAGGAAGTGTCGTACATTTATATGACAGTGGTTGTTAACCCCCAGGTGATTCCAGCCGGCAATGTATACCGTACGCCGCACGTTGTTGCGTGACACACAGTTGGATCGTGCGCCTGGGCGGCTTTGAAATTTTTTATTGTTTTCCTCTGCCCAATCCCATACCATCCAAAAATAGTTTCGTTGGGTGAGTTGGTTTACGTTTACAGCAGACAAAACAAAAGAGAACGTGACAAGAAGACGACCAGGAAAATAGAGCTTCTCTTGTCTCTTGCCTCGTCCTTCTCTCGTTTTGATTGTTCGTTTTTGGAAGTGGTGGCAATGTTTCTACCTACCCCTTCAACTACATTTGCGTATTCACGTCTTTGTTAAATATAAAACAAACAAAAACAACGCGCCATCACCATATGCTCTGCTCTGTCTTCGTGCTCTGTCATGTGTTGCATCACAAAGTAGGGGACTACACTCATGGGGAGCTTATGATGGAGAGAAATAAAACGCGAACATATGTCACTAGGGAAAACAAGACGAGGATAAAGGACGATGCAGACAGGTCGCTCGCTGCATCGTCGAGCAGCGAGCAGCGAACGACCTGTCTCGCTGCTGATTATGAAATAAAGTATTTGCGAAATAAAACACATGGCAAATTGTGCAGAGAAGAACAATTGGTATACCAGCGTTGCTTGCATAACTAATTGGAGCAGCGTTGCTACACGGAACAGATACATCCGAAACTACCTCGTAGCATTGGAATAAGGACGTCCTTGACACGGGCGGCCGCTTTGTGGGCAGCCAATCAGCCTGGTGGTGGCACATTCGCTTTGCTTTGCTGTTCAATATCTCATCGGGGGAAGGCACTCGCGCGCCGTTTCGGCCAGCAGCTGCCGTATTCTGTTAGAAGTGCACCTTCGTCGCACCGGCAAATATTGGTCGTCCACTTCGCGGTTCTGTTTGCTTCTGGGGTGAAGGCTTCCCGTAACCGCCTGGAGTGCATCCGCACCGTTTGTTTATTTGGTTTTCCTCCTCCGCGGTGGCTGAGTGGCAATGGTGTTGTGCTGCTGAGCACAAGGTCGCGGGTTCGATTCCCGGCCGCGGGGCCGCTTTTCTGATGGAGGCGAAAAGCAAAAACGCCCGTGTGTTCAAGGTTTAGGCGTACGTTAGATTCCCAGGTGGTCAAACTTAATCCGGAGCCCTCCACTACGGCGCGCGCCCCATCGATTGTGCAGAGTCGGTGCGTTAAACCCCACAATCCATCAATCAATCAATCAATCAATCAATGAATCAATCAATCAATCAATCAATCAATCAACCAATCAATCAATCTGTTTATTTGGTTTCAGTGCCTAGAAAGAAATTAATAGTTGTCTTCTTCGGAGGAGGGTACCTCAAGGTCCACGTGCAACAGGCCTGGTCCCGTGTGCAGCTGAGTCGATTAAAGGGGCGATGAAGACAAAATACAAGTTCAGGTAATTAAAGGCAATTCCTGCGACACTCAGCTTGCCAAGTTCCTTCATGACGTACAGCCGGTAAAACGCTTGTCTATAACAGCGATTTCAACTTCAACCAGCTACATCCGAAAACTGCCGAAACATACTCGTTCCAAACATGTCGGAGGCAAAAGCGAAGGGCTAAGACTTCAGAATTCCGCAGTAGTTTTATTCAAATTCCGCTCTGGCGGGGCAGGATAGGGCTGACAGTACGAACGCTGTGTTATAGACAAGCCTTTTACCGGCTGTACAGTCGCGCTCACTATGACCTACACCGCTCAGTAGTATTAAGACGATTCTATCGTCAAAACAATGACTATGGGCATATACGTTAAGATAAGGCTTGATTCATTAGGACGTTGTTCTAATGCGCACTTGGCTTTAACCCCGGGTGCCAGACAAAGGTCATATAAAGCTGTGAATACTAATGAGCGGTGTAGGTCATAGTGAGCGCGACTGTACATTCATGCCTGGACCGCAACATTCAAACTGATGATTTTGAAAAGCATTTGATAATAAAAGTCCCACATAATCGCCTACCGCTAAAATTGTCACGCCTTAACTTGGACCTATTATACTTTTGAATTGGATAGGCGCATTTTTAAGTGACCGCCAGCAATTTGTGCACGCCAATTCGCATACATCATTACTCACGCCGGTGTTCTCCGGTGTTCCTGAAGGAATCGTCCTGGGGCCATTCTTTTTCTAATATATATAAATGATCTCCCCATAAATCTTACATCGAACGTCCATCTTTTCGCTGATGACTCTGTCATTTATCGCCCTATAAGTACTAGCTGAGACATATCCGCACTACTACACGAAGACTTATTTCGCGTGCGGGATTGGTGCAATAACTGGCGGATGCATTTAAAAAACTATGCACGGTTCTTTCCAGCGCCGCCGCAATTTTGTGCAGCCTAAGTATACTACTAAAAACAAATTCCACCATCTTCCCATGGGGAACCCTGAGGAGATGCGAAGCATCATGGGGGTTCCGTGTGGTTCCATTGTGTTGTTTCATTTATCGGAGCACGAATGGGAACGTAATGTGCGCCCCGCGATGCTTCACATCTACGCTGACGGGACTGTTGGTACCGGTCGAACTCATCATACAACGACGTAGCCGAACCGGCGCAGGTGATCTCTCGGAGAAGACTGAATGGGCGCGCGCAGTGCGCGCCTGCTTTATTCGATGGCGAGGGAGCGAGGGGGAGAGAGGGTGCGTGCAGCGCGCACATGCTTTATTCGCTGGCGAGGGAGGGAGGAGAAGAGAGGGCGCGTGCAGTGCGCAGCTGCTTATCGCTGACGAGGAAGAGTGAGAGAGGAGGAGAGACGCTGCGGACGGGGCACGCAGGAGTGACATACCCCGGAGCAGATGCTCCGCATCTAAAACATTGCTATTGGCCCTGCTGACTCGGTTAAATACTTAGGTGTCCATATATCCCACGACTTAAACTGGCCCTGCCACATTAACTACATAACGAACTCGGCTAACCGTGCTCTTTGCTACCTACGCCGTAATCTTGGCGCAACCCCTCCCTCAATAAAATTACTTGCGTACGTAACTTTCGTGCGGCCTAAATTAGAATATGCAAACGCTATCTTCGATCGTCACCAACCTTATTAGATCAGCACCCTCTAATCTGTCCAAAATCGCGCCGCTCGATTTATTTTGTCTGATTACTCCCACTATTCATGCGTGTCAGCGTTAAAAGCCGAACTTAACCTTCCTACACTTGAATCTCGCAGCAAAATAGCTCGACTGTGTCTTTACCACAAATTCTTCCACTCGCAACAACTTATAAATCAGTACATCCGACTATACTCGGTTACAACTCAAGAACGGCACCACTGCATGTAGTGTATCACTCCGCTAAAGCGCCGGACCCGTGACGTCAGTGCGCGCGCGTTTTGAAAGGGGTTTGCTATGAATGCGTGATATCGTCTGCCTTGTCTCACGCAGTTTGTTTGTCGTCACTGGAGTCGTTTAGAAGCATATCGAGTCCAAAAAATCACGGGAACGGCTCCAGCCACGTTCAACATATTCCCAGTAACGCCCTACTTGCGCCGCGCGGAGAAACATCCGGCTACAGTGATAAGGCACAGCGGCAACTTCCGGTGCCGTTCTTAAGTTGTCACCGAGTATAGCCCACCGTATTTCCCGTACTAGTCACACCAACGCAGTCTATCCGGTTCGTGCCCATAGTATTACGTTGGAACAGGGGACAAGGATATTTTGAGGCAAAGTGGAAAGGAAATAAAAATAACATAGTCATTTTTCATACGCACATCCCGAGACTGGAAGGACCTACCTGCTGCAGTTGCTACCATCATTGACCAATCCCGTTTCAAGCACATCATTGAAGAAGTGTCCCCATAATTAGCGTACCCATTCTGTTGCTGTCACTACGTTCTTGTAACCCTCCTTTTTCTAGTACTGTATCATACCCACCCCTTATATAGAAGTGCCGCCATAATTACTGTGCATCGTCTGTTGCCGTTACCATGTTCTTACGCTTCTTTCAAGTGCCGTGTCGTGCCCACACCTCATATAATGTCCTAATGGGACCTTTGAGGAATCAGTAAATTCAATAAATCACTAAATCAACTTTGTTTTTGAAAACGATGATGTCGCAAATGTCAAAAAAATAATGGAGGTCTTAAAGAAAACATACGAAGCAGTGGCGACTCCGCAGTCACTTTCCGGCTACGTTTCTATCACGTGACAGAATGTTAATTGTGTTATTGGCGACCGCCGACGCCAGCCACCGCCGAGAAATGTCACTGGGCGATTTAGTGGCGCCTGTAGTTCCATTTGATCACAGCACTTGAATGCGAACGCACAGTTACAACACTGATAAAAATGATTTAGCGCTGTTGCATAATACGTCACGTGTGCTCACACCACGTTTTGGTGGCGCGAAACCTGCATTTGCTTGGTTAACAAAAAACATTTTTTTTCGTGGCCTAAATGGAGCTGAGTAACTTGCCAAAGTCTAGTTTTACAAAATTACGCGAAGTTGTATTTTGTCTTAATACCCGCTCTGAACAACGAAACGTAAAATACAGGTTTAAGCGTATAGCTCATGGCAGGAACGGATATGTGAAAAAACAATCCGTAAAACCGCAAGTCTAGGGGTAGACTTGCACAGGACAAGCGCTTCGGGAGAGGACGCGGCAGGTCACTCCTGCGTCTTGCGTTCTTTCTGAAATTAACAGCACTTGTTTAGCTGGTAGGTTCATGCTCGTAGTAGATCAAGGAGGTTAAAAAAAGTTAATTTTTTTTAACCTCCTTGTAGTAGATACACCAATAGGGCGCTAAACGGACGAAGAAAATGAAAGACACGAAGGACATAAACAGGCGCCAACTTTCATTTTTCTGTTTATTCACGAAAACCCGTGCGTATTTGTACTCACAGCCCGAGTACGGATAACGTGAATGATTTTGGTAAGACTAACGTTTGCTAATAAACCAGTGCACTCAACTAACAAAGCAGTCATACACGCCCAACTACTGGTGGTGCCGACATGGAGAGAGAGAGAAAAAAAGAACCACTTAATTCTCGGCGGGGTTAGGGGGAGGACGGGGGAAGGGGCGGGGGATTATGCAGAGGGCCTTTCCGACCTGTTGGGCCTTGGAGACGAGGGTGGTCTGGTTCTCCATGGTTGAGCTCCACAGGGCCTGTTCCCAGTGGGTGGCTATGGGGAAAGAAACAAGGGGGAGTGCGGGCACTCGGAGACGGAGTGTACTTGAGCGTCCAGGGTGACGCCGAGTGCCCAGAGGAAGGACGGGTAGCGGGAGGGGTGTGAGTGAGAGACGGTGGCTCTGCAGGGAAAGGAGTGTGTTTGCAGGAGGTGTGAGGGGCGGAAGGTGTGTGAGGGGAGGGTGTGTGAGGAGCTAAGGTGGGAGGGGGGGGAGGGAGATAGTGGCAACGGAGGTGGCGGTAATGCTATGACATCTCCCGGTGCGAAATCAGAACGTCCCGGGAGCTGCGGAGGGCCTGCTCGGGTAGTCATAGCCAGTTCTATACTGGGTTGTTAGACAGTATCTTTATAAAAGGCTATTTCTCGTTAATGCTAGTGACGGCGTGCTAACGCACTCATCCCTCGCATTTTTTTATAAAATACGCCCTTTCTTCCTTTCCGTTTTGCTTTCTGGTGTCTTCAACAAGGTCGTCTGGTGCAAGAATGGCGTGCAACCGAAGCGCTTGCAGTGGTCCGCCAAGTTTCCACCCAAGTTGCTGCTAAGCCAATCGGTGCTCTCTGGCCCGGTTGTTCAAGCACCGTCCAGTTGGGCCAGTGCAGACGTTGCTGCAGTCAAAGGTGATACTGTATACCACATTTCTAGCGCATAATGCATAGCGGGTGTTGTTCTTCTTAGAACCTGTAGCTGGAACCCTACTTGCCATCAAAGGACAGATCTTAGCCAGCTTGCATAGAGCCGATAACACAGTACGCTCATTGTATCTGGCCGCAAACTTCTTGATATTCTTTGTCACTAGCATTAGGTGACAAACAGGTATATTTTATTAAAGTTACTGTCTAATCATTCTCTTTAGAACGTGCTAGCGGTCATGGTTCCATGCCGGTACCGTCAATAGTGCGCGCGTACGCCTGCGTTGTTAATTGAATGCACTTTTCTATTGATGAAGTGTTGTTAGCAAACCATCGTTAGCAAATCAATTAAAACCATCGAGTTCATTTGTACTCGGGTTCTGCGTATAAATAAGGGTGGTTTCTCATGATAAACAGTTGGAAGCTGGCGCCTGTTTATGTCTTTTTTGTCTTCCTTCGGCTTCGTCTGTTTAGCTCCCTATTCGTTAATCTAGTACATTGTTTCTCTATATATCACTATACGAACTAGTCCACCTAGCGTTACTTCAGGAATGATATATTGAGGTGGCGTTCACATGGCAAACTTGGTGGTAATCACTGTTCCAATTTTAGATCCTTTCAAGTTAATTTCCCAGGATTGGGGCCTGTCTGGGGGGAATTCTGTGCCTACCAGAATTTGGTAGTTTTATATATTAGAGAGAAATGCGTCGCTGCAGTCCGTGAAATTCATTAAAGTCATTTACGATCACTCCGAGCGCCCGCATACCACCGGCCTTGCTTGAAATCACGTTTGCATTTCGATACCGTGTTAATATAAATAAAAAATTAACGATGACCTATTTACATTAGTATAGCCAATACAGCCATCAGCTTAAACTCGTTTTTTTTTTTTTGCTTTGATGAGAAGTGGACAACTCGATTCGATTCATGCGTAACTGCCCAAAGGAATTTAAATGAATTCTATACAAGCTGAAAAAAAAAACGAGGAAGTATTTAGAGTCCTCAGTACCAATTAGTGTAGAGTACTAATTACGGTGTTCTGCTTTATCGTGTTCTCAGCTGCCGCTTTGCTCCAAGTGGAAGGAGCGGAAAAGCTCTTAAGAAGGTACTTGTTTGAGCATGTATAATCACGCGAAAGCGCGGGTAAAACCTGGCGTAGCGACAAAACGAACGAAAAAGGTGTATCGTCCGTTTTTTTCTGCATTAAGTCTGCACACGTGTTTTTTTCTTCTTTTTTACTTGTAAAGTATCGTGACAAATCTTGACTGTGCCAGTGTTGGGCGAAGAAAAAAGAAAATGTGAGCCGCATGTTTGATTAAGATCGACAACACCTTATCTTTTATCTAGTTCCTTATGTTGTTGTGACATTATCAGATTTCTCCATTAGCTTCCTGTTGACTTTCCGGGAAACGAAAGTGACGATAAGTTAAGATCGCACGATTGATTAAACGGAATAGCAAGAAGTGTGGTGGAATTGGATGCCAGTCAAGCTCAATCTTCATGAAGGAAAATTTAACACATTTTGTTTTTAAGCCTTACCTTATATGAACAGTAGGAAAGTCGGATGAACAGCTGAAATCCGGATCCCCTAAAACATCTGATAAACAGAGCGAGACAAGCCACCCAGACCCATGGCTTCCTGGACCCCTATGGCAGGCAGCCAAACAACGCTGAGTGCTCCAATAAACGTTATTCTTTTTTCTCGCAACCGTATATGGCTATGCTTCCATCTAAGTTTTATGCCCGAGAAAAACATTTGGCCGCGTATCCGTTTGCTTCGCCGAAAATGTCGCAAGACGACATATACGACATTCTTTCCCCCCCCCCCCCCCTACCCCCATGTCTCTTAGTGTCCTCTCCTCTCTACTCCTCCCACCCCTCACACTCTTCGCCCCCTCTGGCTCCTTACGTCATGAAGGTAATGTAGCTTCTCTCGGTTCAATTTTCCCGCCTTCCCACTGCTAGCGCGCCATCATTTCAAACCTACTGCGTCGGTTGTTCTTGGTACACCTTGTACCGAATTCTTTTGTTTTAGTGTTCGCTTAAATCTCGCTTCTCGTAGTCACCGCTTTAACGTGCTGTAGTTTCCCTTGGTATGGTGACAAGAACCATTCCAACGGTTATTCTTAACTAGCGGTAGTACCCGGCGATGCCCGGGTGTTCCCATATCACAACGGGCATAACAAATGGCTAATCCGTAAACGCGTGTAAATGAATATGCCTGCCGTTTTATTAGTCTTTTTTTTACTCAATAACATGGCTATGTGCGATCCGGGTCATCAGTTTTATTGGCATTTTTGGAACGGTGTTGTTTACATGTACTTTGTGTTGAAGCATTCCATACACGCTATTTTGGTTATTTATGCGCTTTCCAAAGCCCCATCACACACAGCGGAGGTACATACACATGGCACTCTTCTACCCTGCTTTTCCAGCAATCAACAGGCCCACTACCAGAATTTCCCAAGCAAGTATTGATCCTACACCACAATGTACCAATCGTCCTTGGAAGACTAACAACCGCAAAGATTGATGACGTCACTCACCGGCGAACAACGCCGTCTTCGGTGATGATCCATTGACCTAGCAAACCTTCAATACAAAAGAGAACTAAGAAACAGACAGTACGCGCGGGACACCTTCTGAAGAATTACCGAGACGATCTGAATTCGGTCATTGACTCGACTCTGCGACGCACTCCGACAAGCAAAACCGTTTCGTGTCCCCACGATACGTTTGCTTCAAGTAATGACGGCGCAAGGAAGCGCGGCTGTGCTTAGATTCTCCTGCGTTTCTACACAGTATTCTTACAGGCAGGTGAATGACCGTACCAGTCGCAGATTTCCTGTTTTGTGTTCGGGTACTATAATTGACATTTTGTTTTTAATTCAAGACATAATTTTGCCGGGTTGGAGTGGGTAGGACCGAGGAATAAAGCTGCGTGCGGCGCTTGAGGGGTCCCCGGCCCTTAAAGTGCAAGGCGCCAGCATGGGCAAGTGACGATACAAAAGTGATACGCATGCATAACAAGCAAAGGTATCAAAACAGTAATTACTGTGTATAACAACAACAAAAAAATGATACCCACGAATAGTAGAGTGCAAGGGTCCAATTCTCTAAAACGAGAGGCCGTCGTTTTGACACGATGCGGTAGCGCCATCCAAATGGGTGTTTTCTCGGGCGGGTGCGCCGCTTTGGGGTGTGGAGGAGACAGTGCACTCGGACAAGGGCGCAAAGCAACACGCCCCTTCGCGCTCTTGTCCGACTGCGCTTCGCGGGGGTATATCCATGTCTCCTCCACGTCCCAAAGCAGTGCACCCGCCCGAGAAAACATGCATTAGCATGGCGCTACCGCGTCGTTTTAAAACGACGGCCCTTTTTTAGAGATTTGGCCCCAAAAGTCTTTCTTGTTGAAGGGAAAGAAAGAAAAGAAAAGAAAACAATAGAAAAGCACACATTACCCAGGGCTGCTCGTGATCCAGGTCAGATACATTAACGAGCGCAGTGGTGCTCTCACTTGAAATAATTGTGTATGAAGGTAGCAAAAAGTACGCAGGCGGAAAACAACTCAAACACATGTGGCTATTCAGTGGAGCGTCCGAAACGCAGGACACCTTAAAAAAGGTAAGTTGAAACGACAGCAGTTTTGGCCAATATTCAAATTAAGAATCATTCTTTGTCCACGAATAAAGAAATCTGGAGCAACGCTCCCGCTCCATGCGCTCGGTGTTTCGAGCATGATCATCACCGATTCTGAATATCGGGGGTTCAACCCACTGAAGCTCCACCTGCAGCTATGAGGCGCGGCGTGGAGAGCTCCGGATTAAGGTTGACCACCTGGGGATGTTTAACGTTCGCCGAAATCTCGACACGCGGTCGTTTATGCCTCTCGCTTCCACCCGAAAAGAAGGCGCCGCTTTCGGGATCGGAACCGCGTCCTGGGTCTCACCAGCCCCTCAGTTTAGCCGCTGAGCCACAGCGGCGGGTCATCATCGGTTCGAGCGCGTTTACATGATTGTCCCACTGAGCGCATTTCTGAATTTGGATTGGTTGGTATAGCTTCCGTGTTTGTACGCATTTCTTCGTAGATGTTCGGCCGGTTACATATCCAATTGGTTTATGCTTACAAATTTTAACCGCATAAAGGCTCAACAACTGATTTTTGGAATGTTGTCCTACCAAAAAAAAAGAAAAGGGGGGGGGGGGGGGGGCGCAACGTCTGCAGTTTTATCCCTAAAGAAGTAAAAATGGCTAAAATATGATATCAACGCCCAGCTAAAAGGACTAAACCTACATAGAGAGAAAGTTTATTAGTCACGGGATGCTAGCGACGAATTAGCAGCCGTGGTTTAGCCAGCCGCTGAGGGCTCAGACGATGTGGGCCGCCAGTTCCAGTTCTTTTCGATTTGCCGCAACGGCTATTCACTATCTAGAGTAATATTGTGGTTGTGTAGGGACCTAGAGACGTAAAATGTCGGTAGTGTACATTCCTATCACGGCGTAGGAGATCGACAAAGCTGCGTTCTCTATTAAGAAATACCTGAAAGAGAGAAAAGGATTAAACTCTTTCTTTCGGAGTCTAGTTATTACTTGCAGACCCGTTCAAATATCAGATTTATTTTTGCCAAGATATGTACCGTCTACAAAAAAAAAAAAATCTAGGGTTCCTCCAGAACTACACATGGCGTTGCGAATGTGAAGTTCGAAACAAATTACGCGTTTCTACAGATTTCTCAACATGTGTTAAACCCGTTCACATACTGACTCACCCGAACATCTCCGGGTGCTACCGCTAGCATGCCAACGAAGAAAGTAGACTTGCAATGATCAAATTCTACTACTGTATTGATGGCACTGCCCCCCCCCCCCTTCTTGTGTTCATACGCCAGTAGCGTTCATTCGCGCATTAACCTACTTTCGGGAACAAAAACTGGGTAGCCGCCTAAGCTTGTGCAACCTGTTAAATTGCTTAAAGTTTTATTTAGAAGCCAGACCAGGCCGACGATTCCTTCCGACGGCACGTGTTCTTGATACGTGCCACCAAGGAGGAAGGCTACTCATGCAACAGGTTGCATGCAGTACAACCGGCCGTACACTTCCGCCCAGCCCAATGCCAGCCTATAATATGTATACTCCTTTCTAGAGGCTGCTTTTCACGCGAATGCTGTCCCGCATTGCAATCGCCTTGACCGCCTGATAAAAAAGCCTGCCAATGTCTCCGGCGACTGATTCATTCTCGATTCTTGTTCCACACGCCGCGTGACATGTCGAACAAATCATTCCTAAAGCCACCTTCCGACCTTCTTCATGTACGTGAAAGCCCCGCACGGCTTCTTACTCGACGAAGCACACACATGAGATGGGCTCAGCCAATGCCTGTTGCATGCCGATTTGCTCCAAGAAACTCCCACGCTGCAACTCAATATGCGAAACTCTTCGCCTGCGCGTGCTACATATTCCCGCCCGGTTTCGTCTTTATCTCGTCGGACTCTTTTTATAGAACAGCTTTCAGGACCACTTTGTGACTGGGGAGGAAAAGAGAATTCGGCACTCGATACAGATTTTTTTGGGTTGGGAGACAGGAAAAAAAGAGGGCGATAAACTAATGCGACGACAACGGCACTGGTTCCAAGCGATATCGAGCTTAAATCAAAATTTGGAGATTGTACACCAGAAATTACACATTTCACTCTGTGTGTTCAGAGAGGGGAAGAGAGGAAGTTTTTCGCACGTTGACAGAAGACGTGCTGCGACTTAAGCGCAGACGTGAGTGATTACGGCTTACGCTGTAGCTGACTTCATGAAAAACTTCACTTAGTATGGCAACCCACTTTCGATGTAGCATACATAGCGGCAGCGTTTTAAAAAGGTAACCATGAAAACGACGGTGAGAAATGCTGCTTAAATTTAATTTCTAACATTGATCAAAGGCTCGACATTTTTTTTCAGGAAAGAGTTTTTGCGAAGATTAGCTAGGGACACCTGTACAGGGTAATGTCTACCTGTCGTGATGAATGCAAATACAATTTATTCAAATCCAATATCACGCGTACACGCTTCTAGCGTGCCATCTGTTCGGCTATTTTGTTACTTTTGCTTGTAACAGCTGGAGCTGACAGTTTGCTTTAGCGGGCTTAATTAACCCGTTTTAGCTTTACACCATTTTAATGTTTTTTTTCTTTTTCGCTTCAATTGCAAAACCTAATCATACATACATACATACATACATACATACATACATACATACATACATACATACATACATACATACATACATACATACATACATACATACATACATACATACATACATACATACATACATACATACATACAGACAGACAGACAGACAGACAGACAGACCTTTATGTACTCTTTCCAATGCGGCAACCATTCTCTTGACCAAAACCTTCGCTCCTAAGAAGCCCGCGAAAGGCTATGGTCTTGATTAGGGTCACCACACTGCTTCGGAAGCCAATTTGCCCATATTGGAGCCGGAATGAGTAAATTTTATTGTTCCTCTTATTAGTTTTAGCTGGGGCCATCAGAAAGTGGTGTGAACACGCTTACTTGCCCTAGGAAGTGCTACAGTTCGCGGTAGCTGACGTCCTTTGGTGCGTGTGCTAAATCCAGAAATCAGAGCTCGAAGGTCGCGCTCCCCGACGGCGTCTCGGCTTGCACGTACTGATCATTATTCACGCCAACGTGGCGCCTGTCCCAAGTGGTCACCTTGCCCCTAGATTCGAAGTTAAGTTGCCTACGAGTGCCGGCTGAACGAGGCCTCGAGAACGAGGGAGCGGTAAAGAGGGAAGCAATAATTCAGAACCATTGACAGTGTTCCCACTATACCTTTGCAGGTCGTCTCAAAAGAATGGTAAACTTTTCTCTAGTAGCGCATTCTTGGTGTATTGCACTTCTGTACGCCGTACTTCAAAAGAGGAGGCGAGGTTCAGCCGGGTGGGCTCAATGGCATAAGGAGCACTGCTGCTGTCCGTAAACCAGACGGGTTTGAAGGGCTGCGAGAACATCCCCTGTGGGACATTTTTTTGTTCGAGATATTCACCACAGCGTCTGCACACTATTGGTTCTGTTTTTTTTTTTCTTTTGGGGCGATGATTTTGCCTCGATGGAGTACATGCAGTGTTAGTCTCTGGTTGTCGTAAAGGGACTCTGCAACACTTCAGATAAACGCTTTCAACCGTTTTCTTTGCGTCTGGAATCATTGATAAAACTAGAGTTATCGCCAGCGCTGGGCGGCACTGCGTGATATTCCCGTAGCAGCCAATCGGCCTGCCGTTTCTGCTTTGCTTTTGTGGCGATGTTTTTAAAGTGGCTATCGAGAGCTTTTATTACTGCAATTGCACCGTGGAAAAAAGAGCACTGTGGAAATAATGAGCACCGTGGAAAGCGTTATAATGAGGGCAGATGGAGATAATTATTCGAACAGTTTCGAAAAACCAAAAGACAAAATGTACAAATTAACGATTTTACAAAAGTGGTTCGACGAAATAAGGTACATCTTATAATTGTGCTCCAAAAAACAATGATAATTTTAAAAATTCCGGAAAGGCACGTTGGAAATGTCAATAAAAATAACGAAAATGGACCAACCCTGCCCTTAAATCATGCACGTTATTGGCGAAAAGAATCAAGATTCAATATTTGAACCATAGAATATTTCAAGGTCTTTGGCAACTCATAGCAAAATGTGGCTGTAAAGAACTCACGATCTAGACAGGTGGCGAAAGAATAATACCATTAGTAGGCAATTATCTGAATTTCGTTATATATTTTCTTTGTAACGTCTCGCTTTCCTGGAGTTTAGAAAATCAGGTCGCTTTTTATTTTTGCCACCCAAGTCGCTTTTTAGGCATTTTCGCTCCCCTGTTCGCAACCTTCGGAACCTTTTCTTTCTTTCTTGTCTTACCACTGCGATATCGGCAGTCTAGTCGTTTTTCACCGATGCTTGTACGTGCTTTTCCCGTACTCTTATTGTTCTAAAGACCCGAAACCCCCGTTTACTCCTGCCTTCGGTAACTTTTATGGCTTCCAGCGAATGCTCCAAGCTCTGTTTTATTTGTTGTTTTTGTATGAGCGCACATGCAGCGCAATTCCGTCTTGCTTTTCTCTGCTCTGGTAGCCATCGTTCAGCACTTGCAGTAAATATTCGGACCATTTACGAGCCTTTCGAGCCTTCGTTAAATTCTCTGAGCGGTATATAGAGTGGCTAGCGGAGTGGTATAACAGTGGTCCAACATCGGCTTCTCGGGCCAAAGTAGTGCGAGGATTTGCCTGGGTTCGCCGGTGTGACGATTCACGTGTACCCTAAACTACCCCGGTGCTCGGCACTTGGGTGAGAGTACTTGGGTGGAATAAGTACGTGTGGCACTCATGCGAGATTCCGTTCTCTTGTGGGTAGATTCCCAGAATTTCCATTGCACGTCCATTACCATTTACTGCTTCGCTCGGAACCCCCCGTTTATTCTCTTGTGCAACTGCTAAAAGAACTTCTGTGTTCTGCCTCTGTAGTTTTGGGGTAGAATCGTGGGTTTCAGAGCGAACGCCCCGAGTTCGAGCTCCAGCAGGGCCAAATTTTTACAGCGGTACTTGCAGCCTCTTACTGATGTGTTCTGTGGTCCAACCGAAACGAAGTATAGGAAAGGCAGCTTTCTCCGACGATCACGACGATAGTGGGTGAAGTTCAGAAAAATTGAAACGCCTCCCGTGGTCGGAATCAAACCTGAGTCCCTCGCGTTATGACGCCAAAGTCTATCCATAGGCTGCGCCATTCCTGCATTCTCAAAGCAGTTTTATTTGGAGATGGGCGCATGGACGTGCCAATTTAGGCAGAAAATGCACCCTCCGGTACATTGGACTAAAATTTAGTTCACTAAACCTCTGTTTAACGACGACGATGGCTGAAAGAAAGGGAAAACCAAGGAATGCCCGCATCAGTAAAGCACTAAAGACCACAATCGCACTGAAGTATAAACCGTCCCGATGAGAAACAGGTCATCGCATAAAGATCGCACAGTCGTGTGTCATACTCTCGGTTGAATCGTTTGGTGTTGGCCTTTTTTTTCGGCAAGCGTTTCGTTCCCCCATCGTTGTCGTTTCGACCGAAGAGTCGCTGATCTTTTTCCAAGGCCGACAAGTTTTAAAATTGTCAAATGTCTTCTGAGCTCGATTCTACGAATTATTTTAGTATATAGAAGTGGTTTGGTATCTTTTACGTTGGTTTAAAGGTGGGGCAAGGTATATGAACTCGTCAACTTATCCTTTTGCATCGAATTAGAAGTGCCGGCCTTGTACCTATATCTTGGAACGGAACATCGCGGTATTCAGTTACCCGCACTGCTCATCTGGAACGTAAAGTACTCGAAAGCTTGAGGCGTATTTCGGTAACCATGCACTCTAAGCCAATACGGAGGAAGAAAATTGTTATCAATGTAACTACCGTTTTTTCTACTATTAGGTACGTAATTCGGGACACCCAGCAAGTAACAAAAAATATGCACCCAAAAAAAGGACATCGGTGCACTTAAGTCTGCTTACGCGCTTTTAAGGCAAAACCGTGGCCATATTTTCTAACAACGTGTTTTCTGTTACATGGTGTTTGCTTCTGTTTCCTAATTTTTGTTTCTTTGTCTTACGGCTCGAATTACGCCATGAAGCAGACTGGCCTACGCCACAGCTTCCCTAGAATCAGGGTTCTGCGCGACATGGTGTGAAAGTTACATGCGCATGTTGTAGTTAGGTGAAATCAAGGTCAGTCACCACGTAGTCGTACTATTCTACTACTCTTACGCTTGCAAAAAGAAAGGAACACACACCGCATGAATACAGGGGGCCCATCATTGTTCCCTCCTAGACTTCATCCGCGAAGCAAACATTCTCGTGTTCATCTAATAAAGTTTCCTCATCATGAACTCGTACCTCCTCACCTGTGCCCTGCCCCCCCCCCCTAAAAAAAACGCTATAAAAATGGAGGAAACTCACACTAACGCCTGAGACTTGAAAGTAGTAAAGTTTTACGCAACCCTTCACAACAACCATGACTGCTTTCCACGATTGCAGCCGATTCACTTCTGCGCTGCTCAACGACCTTTACTCCATCATTCTTGCTATAAGTGTGAGCTTCTTTCATTTTTTTGGAACTGATAAAGGTTGGACACCACAGTGGAGGGGCGTACGCTACGACTTGTCATTCGCGTTCCGAGCAAGTTTTGCCGCGATTACTTTTTTTTTTTTTTTTTGGCCAATCTTGGCAATTCTCTCCAAGCGGGTTTGCGTGGCTTGACAAATGTGCGCAGGGGACGCTGGGCGGTCGTCGCGAGCCACGCATACACGAGCGCTAGACATTTTCTTGATTTTGTTAACGCCCGGTGGTCGGCGCGGGGCCCGCGCTCACATGCGCGCGCTCGGCAATGTCATTGTTTTTTTGACCGCGGACACAAAAATTTACGATTTGGTACACAGATTTGCTGTTAAAAAAACGTTTGTTTTCCCGCTGTCAATGTGCAAATTTAGCGCCGTAAGAGCGCACTGGGGAGCTGCTGTGGTGACCAAGGTTCAAGTCCTATCGGGGCACACGTGTCCTTTATGTACTCCTTCCAATGCGGCAACCATTCTCTTGACCAGACAACAACACCAACAACGAAAGTTTTCCTCAGAGAGGCACTTGCGGTTTTCGCCTTAAAAAAAAACACCGGAAAGCTGGGATCAAGCGCCTACAATGTTGCCTATTACTACTACTGTACACGAGTCGGGGCGGAGCAGCCGTCTGTACTACGCGTGCGTCAGTTAATTGAGGATAAACTGTTGCCGTATTCGGACACGGCAGGTACGGCGTCATTTCCTAAATATTACGCTCGCGAGCCTACTCCATCATGAAATTGACTCGCTCCCGTATGTCACCCTCACTTTTTCGAGGGTGCACGTGAGTCATCAGGGTCCTTTTTCTTGGAAATAGGCAGTGACAATATTTCGCGTGGCGCTGTCGCACTTGGGGTGTCTTAAAGACTGCTGAGTCTAACGTTTTCACATCGGCGAGATCAATGAAGGACAGTGTCAGTGAAGAGTAAACTAAATTAGGGATGATTGATCTTTCCTTTGAAGAGTGGCTAAGAGCACGGGGCACGATGGAGGACAGCATACTAGCAGAGAGAGCCCCACCTTCTCCTTCTCCACTGTTCTCTTCCACGGGCATAACAGAGACGAAAAACTGACACCTCGTTTTTCTAAAGCGAAGCCTTTTATGCCTTACTGATGGCGTTCGACGTCTCACCAAAACGCACTTTAGGAAACCCAACTTTAGGCAGTGGGTTTCACAAAACGACAATGGTGGTGATAAGCGGGAGTACGTCAAGCACCTCAAGACAAAAAAAAAAAAAAAAAAACGCTTCCCGTGTTCGGAATCGAAGCTGGGCCCTCGCTTTACGAAGCCGGCGTCTGTCGGGTTGCACCATTCAGGCACAGTCAAAGCAGTTTGAATTTCGGACTTCGACTTCAACTCAAGTTGCGTGGGAGAAAGCTTCGTGTTTTAACCATATCTCCTCTTTAATCTGGCTCTCCTTAATCTCCCTAAGCGTTTAGCTCAAATCCACATCTTAGACATAGTCTATATGCTGATGATATTACTCTGTGGTGCGCCGGGGGTAGTGATGCACAAATTGAGGAGGCGCTTCAGTCAGGCACAGACATCGTCGTAGCAGAAGTGGCACTGGCCGGTCTTGAATGCTCCCCAAGTAAGTCGGAGCTCTTGACCCTCCTTGCCCCCCGCCGGTCACGCTCCACTACAGACATAACTATACGAATACAAAATAATCCCATACCATGTGTCCCTATTCTTAAAGTCCTCGGTTTGACCATACAGCGCAACAGAGCCAATACGCAATATATCTCTCAACTCACCTCACAAGTCAACCAAACTATTGGCCTCATCCGCCGCATAACAGCTCGAAACAAAGGAATGACGGAATTTGAGCGCCTCCGGCTGGTTCAAGCATTCGTGCTCAGTCGCCTGACATACGCCCTCCCGTACCTTAACTCAAGTAAAACGGAGCTGTCTAAAATCAACTGCCTCATACGAAAAATATACAAAGCGGCGCTTTTACTCCCTCAAAGTACTTCCACTGCCAAACTGGAACGCCTCGGCATTTACAACACAGCTGAAGAGCTCATAGAAGCTCATTCTGTCAGTCAACTTTCCCGCCTTTCTACCACTTCTACTGGCAGATACATCCTAGAGTCGCTCGGGCTTCATGCACCGATTGTTACTGACTCCAGAGTCTACATCCCACCCGACTTGCACAATCTCCTGCTCGTGCGGCCGATTCCCCGCAATATGCACCCGGAGCACAATATTAAACGCCGTGAACATCGCGCACGCGTTCTAGCCCGCAAATACCCCATGGGCCAGTCCACCGCCTATGTGGACGCCGCGAGTTATACCCATCACAACGCCTACGCAGTCACCGCCATCTTTGATCCAAACGCAACCTCTTACCATTCACTCACTATCCGAACGCGCTCCCCTGCCACGGCGGAAGAGGCGGCTATTGCACTAGCGCTGACTCATCGGCCTACCCCAACAATTGTTATCTCCGATTCGAAAACGGCCATTCGAAATTTCGCCCGGGGGATTATTTCCCCGCAGGCTCTCCAAATTCTCCTTCAAAATCCTCCCACTTCCCATGCGGAGTTGGTTCGGACTCCTGCCCATGCGGGGCTGGAAGGAAACGAAGCGGCTAACCTTGCAGCTCGAGAGCTAACCCACCGAGCTGCGCCAGGTCGCACCCCTTCCCACGGAGCCCAATCAACCCGCGACAGCCTTCTGACTTTCCAGGAAATTACCTGCCACTACCGCCTCTCTCGCCGGCGCTACCCTCCACCCCATTGGTCACTCTCTATTACCGAGGAACGGTACTGGCGCCTTCTCCAAACCAACACCTTCCCCTGTCGCGCCAGACTACACGCAATTTATCCATCTGTATTTCCCTCTCCCCAATGTCCCGACTGTAGAGCCCACGAAACAGTTGCTCATATAATTTGGCAATGCCCTCAAAACTCATTCCCTCTCATCTCTTGTGTGGAGCACTGGGAGACGGCGTTAGGCAGCTCGGATCCGCGGGTCCAGCAAGGACTCGCTGAACGAGCAGCCCAGGTCACCGGCGCCCTCCAAGCGCTGGTCACCACTCGCCGTTGACCCAACAGCTCCAGAATAAAGTTCTTTCTCTCTCTCTCTCTCTCTCTTAACCATATCTGTTTTTTAACAAGAGGGCTTTAATTTTCACTATGGCACATCGCTGTCATTTGTTATTGGCAGCGTCATTATTGTAGACTAACGGGCGAGTCCTAATCATTAAGACAATGATTATGGGGCATCCAGTGTTTGTCAAAAGTTATGCCTGAAGTTAGTAGCTAAGAGAGAACTCTAAATACAAGCTTACTGTTGAAATGACGGTGAAATATTACATTCAGAAATCCGGTGGCATAGCGTTTCTTTTTACTGCCGCAAATAAATTCACTCCCACTTAAATGTTCCGCTTTCGCTATGTACTGTTTATCGCCCAGAAATTTTTACCGTGACCTACAAAATTTTTAAAAAGGCTATGCCAACGTTTTGAGAAATGGGCTTTGCTTGGAGATAGCCTCCAGACACATTCTTCGATAAAAGGAGCGAAGTTGCGGACTAACTATTAGAAGGACTTATGCCTGCTTAAGATTCGGAGAGAGAAAGAAATAGGAGAAGAGGGACGTACGTAAGCAATTCCATAGAGGTCAGCGCTCCTACCGGCAGTGCTTTCTTCTTGAGAGAAGCGGACGAACTTCAAGCCGCCAGCTCGTCGCTAACGACGAACTTTCCTCCACCCAGATGGTCGCTGATTTGCCAACGAAGTCTGCGGCGTCTGCGGTGGTGGCGACGGCCGCCTTCGCAACGGGTCTTGTTGCGAAGCCGGCCGTTCTAACTTACAACGGTGAATGCATGTTTCTCCGGCTGTCAAAACGAGTTTTTTTTTTTTCGCTTCATCTGGGGCGAGCACCTGCTACTAAGCGATGCTCACAGGAGATGTTACTAAAACTGGTGGGTCCCTTAACTAATGCAAATCAGATGCTCGGTTGGCCCACGCTTGAAGAAAGTATTTCTGATAGCTGAATTCTCACCCCGTGGACTCTGCCCTCCCCTGCCAGATTTTAGGCTTTCCACTTTAACGTCGTCGTTTTTAAAATGCAGCGCGGAACCATACTAGCACTACGGTGAGCTTTACTGTGCAGATTTCTGATTTTCAGTGTTTCGCTCTTGCAATGATGCATTTCATAGTACTTCCTAGAGTTTGATTGAAAGTGGCCGCAAAGATAACCTGAAAATTTATATGGCATAGTGATGAGTTACTGGATTTAATTGATTGGTTGGAAATACGCAATTGATTCATCGGTTGTATCTTATTGATTCCGTTTTGCTTTTATTAGCCGTTTACTTGCCCCAGATCGACCTAACAAACACAATTGAGGGGTATGACTACACAGGCATCCAGCAAGTTTCAGTGCATAGTTTTCAATAATTGAATTCGATTGATTCATCGGTAACTGAAGATTTATTGGTTGATTGATTCTGACTCTTGACATTTTCTTTCAGTCCACTTTTAGTTCCTCAAGATTGACTGGAAGAAACAAATGAGAGGGAGAACCGCACAGGTATTCTACGAAATTCAGCAGACAGTCATCACTTACTAAATTTTATTGATTTATTTGTAAATCATGACTGGTTCATTGATTGAATCTGATGGATAACGTTTTATTTTATCTGCGGTTGAATTTTATCATTCGCCTTAACAAACTGATTTTGGGAACGTGACCACGCATTCATCCTGCAAACTTTTGTGTAGAGTAACCAGTTATGGAACTCAATTTTATAAGCGATTGGAGAATAAATGCTTGATTCAATTTCACGGATTATATTTTATTTCATCAGCCCTTTCGCCAAACGTAGTTCACGTACTAAGGAATGTACCGAGGACGGCCGCGCAGAGAGCTGGAAACAGCAGAGTCATGGGAAGTTAGGTTTGATTGAAGTTGCCATTTGAATTTATTCGTAATTTGTTCACATATTTATTTATTTGTCATTTATTATTATTTATTATTTATTAATTAAATTTATTTGTCATTTGAATTTATTCATAATTCACAGGGTTTGTTTCGTTCAATAGCCGTCTTATCATACCTTTAACCAGCTTGTAGCACGTGCGTAAGTGTGCTCTACAACAGGGAGAAGTTTTTGAAAAAGGTTCCAGCCTAAATCGACTCTATTGGGGCAACACCCCTTCAACGTCGGTAAGTAACCTAGAAACCGACCTGAAAGTTACAAAATTATCTAATATTCAAAGATGGTAACCGAAACCACCACACGGGGATTTAAACTAACCCAGGTTCCAAAAAAAATATTGTGAAGGAGCCCAAAGGTTTCTTACATTAAGCGAACGTAAAAAGATAAAATATTCCCAAATGCCAGGAAGGAGAAAAAATAATCAAGCAGGCTGAGGTCCAACTTGACCAAACCATCGTGCAAGCGAGACTATTCCACCAGATGCGTTCGCTCTGCTAACTCTTCTGGGGCGCTTATTATTTTGAAGTCTAAGTCTTCTGGGGGTGTGGAAGATGCGCAGGGCCCGCATGAACGGGTTGTCCTCGAGTAACGTGCTGACGCAGCCTCCACGCTTCATTGACGACGCCTCAAAATTCACATTTTTTGGAGTTCGACGCGCCGAATCTACACGTGCGCTATAGGTACGCCGTAGTGGCGGGATCCTGATTGATTTTACCCACCTGGGTATCTTTAACGTGCACCGAAATCTCCTCAGTCGGGTGTTTTTTTTTTTTCTGACCTCCATCTGAAAAACGGCCTCCGCGGCCGGAACTCGAATTCGCGTCCTCAGGCTCAGCAACAGACGCCTTAGCCACTGCGCCACCGAAGCGCCTGACGACGTTCCTTTTCCAGGTGGCGGGCTACCCGATGAATGACTGTGCAGCGGGCATGTCTGTTTGGCCGCAGTCAAGTATAGGCCGCGCAGCCGTGCCCGAAAGCCTGCACTCCGCTGCTTATCGATTGTCTTGCTTTGGTTCAGGGCCAAATCAGCGTCGCTAGATTCAAATCCGCCGCTATATGCAGCAATGGGCCGGCCTTACATGTCACCTGTAAACACATCGACTTACATGCCAACACCAACTTGCCTACGAACATCAAAACATTTGTTCTTTGTAGCAGACCCAACCTTGTCCTGACAAGTTAAAGTAGCGCTGGGCATAACTATCCGGATGGCGTAGTCATCGCTTAGCACCCACGAAGCGTAAGCGCTGTTTTGTGAGATTCCTCAATATAAGTGCAAGCGGTTCAGTTTTTCCTAAATCATTTACCTTTCACACGCAACTCTTGTTCGATGCCTGACCCGAATCCGGGCCCGATTTGATTTTCTTGATCGAAAACAAAAGAGATCTTTCAGTTGTGTAGAATTTTTTAATGCTTTTGTTATATACTAGCGCACAACCGCTGCACCACTAAATGATTTAGATTATACGCAGATGCGCGTCTCCTTATTATGCCCGGAGAACAGAATTTGGGTTCAGGAAGTTCGACTCTATTAATGGTACTTTTTGCATGATTGTTAAGGATCCGCCACTTATATTCGCCAAAATGCAGTCTATCGTCGGTGAAGATTTCCTGCGTGCCCGAGTCAACCTCTTCGCGCACGTGCCTGAAAAATGCTCAGGGAACAAGTCCTCATTACATGGCTGTCAGCCGATGCGTCACTTCGAATGAAAGCGCGGTAGAAAAATCAGTTCTCAGAGCTGTTTTTTGTTCTTGTTTAATTTCACTTGTTTGCTTACAATGCCCGGTAACGGCCGTAGTGTGCATTAATGACTAATCGATCTGTGTTCAGATTTAAATTACGTTTTCAATTTTCGCTATGCCGCCGTTTGCTGGGGAGGCGATTTAACTCCACCACACTAACGACCTCGTTTATTAGCCGCACCAGGCAACGTTGTCCCTGTTATTCATGAAAGGAAGGGCAAAAAAAATTCTTTTACGCTCTTCTTTGGGCGCTATTTGTGACAAGAAGCTGCAGTGTACCACGAAAACGTAAGCATCCGAAGAAAAAAACACAGGGACAAACACGTTGTCACGTAATTGGAAAGTATTTTTACACCCCTCTCTCTCTCTCTCTCTCTCTCTCTCTCTCTCTCTCTCTCTCTCTAAGCTTTTACGCATGTTTACCTGAAGGGTTTAGCTCGGGGATTAATCGGAAGGATTTTGTTGCTGCTATTTATTACTGGGGAAAAAGTTGCGGAAAGCTTGGCTGGTTTTGAGCTGCTATTTCAGCTTAATCAATGGAAGAAAAAATTCATCGACTGTACTTCAAGCACGTACTCAAATTACTATCTCTTGAAGAACCATATATGGCCTGCATGGAAGCAGACTTCTCTGCGTTGAAGAAAATAAGTGAGGCATTAAGATTACCATGATCCCGAGAGTGTGGTTTCATTAAGCAGTATCGCGTTGCTTAACGATCGTTGCTTCAAAACAAATATTTTTTGTGTGTCAGGTACCGGCAAATATTCCATTCGCCGACATGGTTGCCCGTAAAGCTTACACTTGATTTAGCGTCGGTCGCAACTGCGTATCATAAGGGTGAAAGTAGACTGTCGCGTTCCCGACGAACTAGGATGATTTCGGCTAGGTGCGCCGTACCACGCCGTAATCTGTAGTCATGGTTTTATTAAAGACCATAGTCTTTCTTGGGCTGCTTAAACCCGACATTTTGGGCTGTATGTCTACATGTCTGTTTGATAAGATAAATGTATTATCAAACAATCTGGGTACCAATGATACAACGTAACAACCTAAAACGATTAAACAAGTGCAGCGTCTGTTGGTACAAAACTAACAGAGCCCAGAGGCTAACAGTTACAGACACTTACAGGAACACACACAAAAAATTTCAAGTAGATGACATACAAAAGATTCACATTCAAACAATTTGGAGTTGGTTAACCCAAAAGATGAACATGCCAGGGAGACAAGGGTACAAGCTACAAGAAAGCAGCAATGCATGGTATACACGGGTTGGGTTAATGCCACAATAAATACTGTGGCTCAATAACAACTAGTTCTACCAACAAAATCACCAATTGTAACAACGAATATCCCTTAGGTCACAGGTCTGAAAAACTGGCATGAACAATAACCCTTTTGTTCGACACCTCTATAAACCGGATTCACCAGTGTTGCAGAAAATATTCCTCATGCAACACGGCCAACTCAACTTTTAAGGAAGGTCACCAGGTGTTGTCTGAAATAGGAAAGCAAAGGGCACTACATACGCAGAGGTCGGCGAACTCACTCATGAGTCCACTCACTCAGACTCATTTGGACTCAAACTCACGCGTGAGTTTGAGCTTGAGTGAGCGCGAGGCTAATGTGGCATGGTGAGTTTGAGCTTGAGTGAGTTTGAGCCGAGTGATCCCGACTGAGTTTGAGTCCGATTGAGTTTGAGTACGCCTGAGACCTAGTGAATTCTGAGTCCATTTTGAGTTCTGAGTACATTTTGAGTTTGAGTCCATTTTGAGTTCTGAGTACATTCTGAGTTTGAGTCCATTTTGAGTTCTGAGTACACTTTGAGTTTGAGTCCATTTTGAGTTCTGAGTACATTTTGAGTTTGAGTCCATTTTGAGTTTGAGTCCATTTTGAGTTCTGAGTACAATTTGAGTTTGAGTCCATTTTGAGTTCTGAGTACATTTTGAGTTTGAGTCCATTTTGAGTTCTGAGTTCATTTTAAGTTTGAGTCCATTTTGAGTTCTGAGTACATTTTGAGTTTGAGTACATTTTGAGTTTGATTACATATTGAGTTTTGAGTGCATTTTGAGTTCTGAGTACATAGGAGTTTTGAGTCCATTTTGAGTTTGAGTAAATATGAGTAGCCTAGCAGGCAGCTATGGTTGGCTGTTAAGTTTCATGCGTCACTGTGGGCTCGGAATTCAGGTTACCTGCGGGTACGGCACCAATCGCGATCTGCATGATCGGTTGGGAGGGAGGGGGTGTCTGATTTTTTTTTACTTTCTTGTTGAATTTTCATGGCCATAAGCACTTGCTGTATACCTAATTTTTGCGGCTGGGCGCGTGAATGACAATTGACTGGTGAGGTCATAAAAAAGGGTTGTCTTAACTTTTCCTCCTGACGGATCCACTAAGAACGTGGGAAAGGGTGGTGGGAAAGCACACGGCGGCGCTGCTGTGGGTCACAAAGGAAGAGGTGAGAGCCGGGGGGAAATGGGGGCGGGGGGTGTCCTTTCTGCTGTTTCAAATGAATTAGCTGAATTGACTGCGCAGCGCCCCTTAAGACAGGATAATGACCACATTAGATTGGGTGAAAAGTGAAACTGATGAGGCTAAGGCGTGTAAGGTATCAAATGAAAGGTCTGGATTCACAGAATCACGCGGGGTAAATAAAAAAATGCTTCCTGATTGTAGTCATCAGGCAGTCATAATGAGCCATAGATTGGGTTAAAATTCAAAATGATGCTGCGAGGGCATGTGGGGAATCAAATTCAAGGTCTCGATGTGGGGAATCCATCGGGACGAAAATGACTAATGGATATATCATGACGTAGTCATGGTAAGTCATAGATTCGGTTAAAATTCAAGTTCATGACGCTAGGGCGTGTGGCGTATCAAATTAAAGGTCTCGATGAGGGTAATCACGTGCTTCCTGATTATTATCATGACATAGTCAAAATGGCTCATAAATTAGGTTAAAATTCACAATGATGCCACTGGGTGTCTGGGGCATCAAATTGAAGGTTATGATATGGGAAATCACGTGGGACAAAAATGTGGTAGGGCTATATCTTGAGATAGTCATGGTTAGTCATTGATTGGTTTAACATTCAAATTGATTCCGCTAGGATGTGATGGGTATCAAATTATTGGTCTTGATGAGCGGAATCACCTGGGAGAAATACAAAAATGCTTCCTGATTATAACCATGACATTGTCATGGTGAGTCTTATATTGGGGTAAAATTCGAAGTGACCCCGCTAGGGCGTGTAGGGTATCAAATTTACGGTCTTGACGAGGGGAATCACGTGGTAAAAATAAAAAAAAGGCTTCGTAGTTCGAATCATGAGATGGTCATTATGAGTCATAGATGGGGTTAAATTCAAGGTGAGGCCGCTGAAGCATGTGGGGCGTCAAATTGAAGGTTCCAGTTAGGGGAATCATGTCGGACACCTAAATAATGCGCCCTGATTACAGTCATGAGTCATGGTTAGTTTGACTGGTATGAATTCCATATGACCCTGCTAGGGTGTGTGGGGTATCAAATTAAAGGTCTCGTCGAGGGGGATCACGTGGGACAAATATAAAAATGCTTTCTGGTTATAATTATGAGGATATAGCAAAAGGTATATAGCAAAAGGTACACACTCACACGCTCACTCCCTCACTCACACTCACTCACTCACACTCACACTCTCACTCACACTCACACTTACACTCCCACTCACACTCACACTCCCACTGCCACTCACACTCACTCTCACTCACTCACACTCTCCGCCGCCGAAAAGTCCATGCCCCAGGCCTCCAGTGCGTCCCGCAACCCAAGGAGGCCCTGGTGGAACGAGGACTGCAGGCGGGCGCGAGAGGCCCAGAACAAGGCGTGGGGTGTCTTCGCCGGTACCCCACGTCAGATAACCTAATTTCTTTTAAACGGGCAAAGGCTTTGGGGAAGCGAGTGCGTCGTGAGGCAAAAAGGGAGAGTTGGCGCAACTTCCTCACTTCCATCAACTCATACACTGACACACACAAAGTCTGGACACGAATACGAAAACTAAAAGGACAACAGACACACAGCCTGCCCCTGGTTAGTACAACAGGGGACACACTGGAAGACCAGGCTAACACACTTGCACAACACTTCGAACACGTGTCCAGTTCAGCACAATACACAAACACTTTCATGAAACACAAGACATCTGTAGAAAAGAAGTCCCTGCGTGATAACAACAAGTCGCACACTTCTTACAATTCTCCTTTTTCTATTCATGAGCTGAAGGTTGCTCTGAGCACATGTAAGCCTTCAGCTCCAGGTGCAGACAAAATCACATACACCATGATACAACACCTACACCCAGACACTCTTGAAACACTCCTACATCTATACAACAACATATGGCTTTCGGGGCACATTCCTCGCTTTTGGAGGGAGGCCATAGTAGTGGCTTTCCTGAAGGAAGGAAAGGACCCTTCCTCTCCTGCTAGCTATCGGCCCATCGCCCTCACAAGCTGCCTGTGCAAGCTCCTCGAGAAGATGATAAATAGGAGACTCGTGTACTTTCTTGAGTACAATGGTCTTCTCGAGGGCTGGCAGGCAGGCTTCAGGGCGGGGCGGTCCACGAACGACCAACTCGTCGCGCTCGAGTCCTATATAAAGGATGCTTTCCTCCACAAACAATATTGTATGACGGTATTCTTTGATCTGGAAAAAGCGTACGATACCGCGTGGCGGTATGGCATCCTAAGCGACCTCAAGTCCTTCGGCATGTCAGGTAACATGATAAACACACTTGCCAGCTACTTGTCTCAAAGAACCTTTCGTGTGCGAGTTGGAACTGCACTGTCTAGGGTTCATGTGCAGGAAAATGGAGTGCCACAAGGTGGAGTTTTAAGTTGCACCCTTTTTATTGTGAAAATGAATTCCCTTAGGAAGGCGCTGCCACCGTCGATTTCCTGTTCAGTCTATGTAGACGACATTCAACTCTCCTTTAAATCATGTAACCTGTCTGTCTGTGAGCGCCAGGTCCAGCTTGGTGTTAACAAGCTAGCTGGCTGGGCAGATGGCAATGGTTTTAAATTTAATCCCGGGAAGTGCACTTGTATTTTGTTTTCCAAGAGACGTGGTATCCGGCCGGATCCAGACATTCAACTCCACGGTGTCTCTATTCCTGTAAAAAAGGAGCACAAGTTCCTGGGTATTATCTTTGACGAAAAGCTGACATTCATCCCACACATAAAACAACTAAAACATAAATGCTTAAAAACAATGAATATCCTGAAGGTTCTGTCGCACATCTCTTTTGGTGCCGACAAACAACTTCTCTTACGTGTTTTTACCAGCTTGATAGGTTCACGATTGGACTATGGTAGCGTTGTTTATGGGTCAGCAAGTATAACATCTCTCAAAATGCTGGACCCAGTGCTCCATCTCGGGCTCCGCCTGGCGTGTGGCGCCTTCCGCACTAGCCCGGTCGAAAGCCTCTATGTGGAGTGCAACAAATGGAACCTACAACGTCAGCGAGCTTACACAGATCTCCTTTATGCTTTTAAAATTTCATCCATGCCTCACCATCCTTTTAAATCAGTTTTTCATGATACGTCCATGACTGAACTCCTTTTAAATCGACCATCGATCTCTGCGCCCTTCTCTTACAGAGTTAGAGAGGAGGCGTCAGAGCTTGCTGTCTCCTTTTTAGACACAATCCAAAGTTCTCTGACGGATTTTATAGCACCATGGCATCTCCGTCCTGTATCATGCGACACATCTTTTACACATCTAGATAAAAAGCGAGCTCCCACATGTGAAATTCTGCAGCATTTCTTGTATTTGCAGCAGAAGTATGAGTGCTCTGAATTTTATACGGATGCCTCTAAGACTTCCACCTCTGTGTCCTGCGCGGCGCATGGGCCCGGCCTTAGTATCACCAAAACTCTGAATAGTCATACTAGTATATTTACGGCAGAGGCTTACGGTGTACTTCTTGTTGTCAATCATATACTTCAAAGTCACATCCCACAATCCATTATATATACAGACTCCCTCAGTGTCGTGCGGGCGTTGTCGTCAACAAAGTCTTCGAAAAATCACGTTGTAAATCTAATAGTCAAGGGTGTTATGTCGGTGTATGTACACAAGTTTGAACTGGTTCTTTGCTGGGTCCCTGGCCACAGTGGTATAGCCGGGAACGAAGCAGCGGACCGAATGGCTGCTGCTGCTACACTCTCGAATACAGTAGACATAACCACATTACCCTACACCGACGTGAAACCACACATCAGACAACAACTTCGCAAAACATGGCAAACGCACTGGAGTGAACAAACAGACAACAAGTTACACGTAATAAAACCACACTTAGGACCATGCACCACCGACACACGTAATAGATACACTGAAGTCGCCTTGGCTAGATTACGGATAGGGCACACTCATGCAACGCACTCGCACCTTCTCACGGGGTCTCCAAGACCTCTATGCAGCAGGTGCGGAGAGGCCCTATCCGTGATCCACATCCTCATACAATGTAAGGCACTCGACATTACACGACGAAAACACTTCCCACAACTACACACACGACATATTCCACCACACCCGTCATACTTCTTAGGAGATGAAGCCATGTTCTCTGTTCAGCGAACCTTAAGGTTCCTATCTGAAGTTCATTTCTTAGAACTCATCTCTTATCACCCATAGTTTTACCCCTGGTCCTATACACCAGCCACCTTATTTAATTTTTAACCACTCTTGTTCTTCACCCTGGCCCTTTACACCAGCCGTGCTCATTGTTTTTAACTGATTTTATTTCGTGTTCTCTCCTATCAAATCACTTTGTGTTTGGCGCTCTTTGCCCATGTCGGCCTTGCGCCAATAAAATCAATCCATCATCATCATCATCACTCACACTCTCACTCTTACTCACTCTCACTCTCACTCACACTCACTCACACTCACACTCACACTCACTCTCACACACTCTCACTCTCACTCTCACACTCTCGTTCTCACTCTCACACTCTCACTCACTCTCACTCTCACTCCCTCCACTCACACTCACACTCTCACTCACACTCTCACTCTCACTCAGTCTCAACTCACACTCAGACTCAACTCACCCTCACACTCACACTCACACTCTCACTCTCACACTGACACTGACACTCTCACTCTCACTCTGACTCACACTCACTCACTCTCACTCTCACTCACACTCACACTCTCACTCACACTCACACTCTCACTCACTCTCACTCACACTCTCACTCTCGCTCACACTCTCACTCACACTCAGTCTCAACTCACACTCAGACTCAACTCACACTCACGCTCACACTCTCACTCTCTCACACTCACACTCTCACTCTCACTCACACTCACCCTCACACTCACTCTCACACTCTCACTCTCACTCTCACTCACACTCTCACTCACACTCTCACTCTCACCCCCGTATTCTGAGTCCCTCCTCCACTCGAGCCTCCGCTTGAGAGGACCCTTGAAAGCGAGTTTCGGTTTCATAAACTAACCTCCACTCGAGTGTCTCCTCCAACGGAGGAGCCGCTCGGCGATTTGGAGGAGCCGCTCACGATTTGGAGGAGCAACTCCAAGGTGTCGTCTGTGCTACCTTGAAGCAGCCCTCCAGTACTATTTTCAAGATGGCCGCCTACGCTCCCCTCGGTTCGACATGGAGGCGGTTCGAGCCGGCTGTGCTCGCTCGCCTCTTTTCCGGAGCATGTATCCCGCATTGACGAGGCATATAATGAAGGTTCAGGGGATTTCCGCACCGTGAATTTTCCACGTCAGCGCATAAGGTACTGGCTGAATACGCTTGAGCACTTCAGCAAGGGCGAATTCGTGTCGCGGCGCCTCTTTAGCAAATCTGTCACTGCTGGAGCTGCCGAGGTGGCTGCCGAGCCAAACGCCAGCAACCGCGGCCACCCACTGCTCCCTGCGTTCCGGCTGCTGGTTACGTTGCGATGTTATGGCGCCGGGACATTTCAAGTTGTTGCCGCCGACAAGTTGTTCGAGTTTCGCCGCCGACAAGCCGCGTCGTCAGGCGTTGGTTGGAACTCGTAATTCGAAGCGTCGTGATGTTTTCTGCGACGGCGGGCGAGCTCCGAAATATCTGTGCGGACTTGTCTTTATCCTCGCAATGACAAGGTTGTCGCTGTCATGTACCGAAAGTCATCGCTCTGTAATGAAGGTGTCACACTAACCTATGACACGGCTACCGTAATCTGCTTACAGTGCGTATGAAGCAGACGATCGCCGTAGGGAAGCGAGCGAGCGTGTCGTCTGCTCCAAAGCCCAGTTTTCTTTTTTTTTTTTTTCGAGCAGCCTGCGCTGCGAGGCTCCGCCCTCTCCAAGTGCCCGTCGCTTTGTGCTCGCCTGCTACCTCGCGCTTGCGTGCTGTCGAAGGGGGACATTGCTACCGGGTTCACCATGGTGCTTGTAAAATTACACGCGCACTACTTTGTAATTTGAACATTATGTCGGCTTTAAGCTTTGAACATTATGTCGGCTTTAAGCTGCCGATAGTGGCGTGAACCGAAAAGAACAAATAATTAGGCGCTCACTGTGTCGGCAATTCCGGTCTATGATATGCGCTCGTCCCGCCTGGAAGCAAACCGCCCTATACCTCCAGCCCTTCCGCTGACATATCGTTATCTTGGCTGTCATCCGGAGGGGCGGCCCTGAAACTTATAGTAATCGATAGGATCAGAAATAACAGGAGACACAACGGGATACGTGAAGACATGGAGCAGCGTGCACAAAAACAAAACAGATTTATCGTCTGCTACCGAAGTGTGTGTACAGTGTGGCCAGACCAGAAAACAGTTATTTTTAGTTGTGTCCACTTGGTTCATGTTATTTTCGCGCTCCTCTCAACCATAGAAACTAATATTTCTTAAAATACCGGTATAATTACTTAACAAAAAATGAAAACATTAAAAAAGTTATATTTCTTAGGCGTACTTTTATGTCTTGAATAAAAAAATTGCCATAACCTCGCCCCCAGATGCCTTTTGCTGCTCCTCCGAAACTGCGATCTCGAGGGTCCCTCCAAGCGAAGGATTTCCTCGGAGGGTCGGCGTCACCACGTTTATGAAATGCCTGGAGACCTCGAGTGGAGGTGTTGCCCTATCCTCCACTCAACGGAGTGGAGGAAGCACTTTGAGTGGAGGAGGGATTCAGAATACGGGGGTCACTCTCACTCACTCTCACTCACTCATTCACAATCACACTCTCACTCTCACTTTCACTCACACTCTCACTCACACTCTCACTTTCACTCACACACTCACACTCTCACTCTCACTTTCACTCACACTCTCACTCACACTCTCACTTTCACTCACACACTCACACTCACACTCACACTCTCACTCTCACTCAGTCTCAACTCACACTCAGACTCAACTCACCCTCACACTCACACTCTCACTCTCTCACACTCACACTCTCACTCTCACTCACACTCTCACTCTCACTCTCACTCACACTCTCACTCACACTCACACTCACACTCACACTTACTCTCACACTCACTCTCACTCTCACTCTCACTCAAACTCTCACTCTCACTCACAACTACACTCACACTCTCACTCTCACTCACACTCTCACTCCCTCACAATCACTCTCACTTTTTCACTCACACTCTCACTCACACTCTCACTTTCACTCACACTCACACTCTCACACTCAACTCACACTCACACTCTCACTCTCACTCACACTCTCACTTTCACTCACACTCACACACTCTCACACTCACACTCACTCTCACTCACACTCACACTCTCACTCACACTCTCACTCTCACTCACACTCTCACTCTCACTCACACTCTCACTCTCACTCTCACTCACACTCTCACTCACACTCACACTCTCACTCTCACTCACACTCACACTCTCACTCTCACTCTCACTCTCACTCACGCTCACACTCACACTCACACACTCACACTCACACTCTCTCCACTCTCACTCTCACACTCTCACTCTCACTCACACTCACACTCACACACTCACACTCACTCTCTCTCACTCACTCTCACACTCTCAATCTCACTCTCTCACTGTCTCAATCTCTGTGAGGCCAGTTGAGTTCTGAATTCATTTTGAGTTCTCATCCCATTTTGAGTTCTGAGTTCATTTTGAGTTTTGAGTACATTTTGAGTTTTGAGTTCATTTTGAGTTTGAGTACATTTTGAGTTTTGAGTACATTTTGAGTTTGAGTACATTTTGAGTTTTGAGTGCATTTTGAGTTTTGAGTTCACTTTGAGTTTGAGTACATTTTGAGTTTTGAGTACATTTTGAGTTTTGAGTCCATTTTGAGTTTGAGTACATTTTGAGTTTTGAGTCCATTTTGAGTTTGAGTACACTTTGAGTTTGAGTACATTTGGAGTTTTGAGTACATTTTGAGTTTTGAGTACATTTTGAGTTTTGAGTCCATATTGAGTTTGAGTACATTTTGAGTTGAGTACATTTTGAGTTTTGATTACATTTTGAGTTTGATTACATTTTGAGTTCTGAGTACATTTTGAGTTTGAGTCCGAGTGAGTTCTGAGTTTTGCGCTCAATGTGAGTTTGAGTTTGAGTGAGTGCAGATGTGCTGCTCAGCGTTGAGTCTGAGTTTGAGTGAGTGGTGATTCTAAAAAAAAATTGAGTGAGTTTGAGTGAGCCGCGCCAACTTTGCCGAGGTATGTACATACGTCGCCTGCGATTCTGTGCAACGACCCTGCAGCGATTACGCCACATTACACAATCGCCAATTACTGCCTAAAGTTTACCTAGGGGAGTGCAAGGGGAATGTTCTCTCATTTGATACCTTGCAAGCCCCAAACTTGGAGCGGCCCGGTGCATCATGCACCAAAAGCAATGCTCTACGTTGCAGCTTCAGAAAGTAAAGGCTATGGATTCCTGTCGCAGTTGTGACAGACAGACAGACAAAATAAAGGGCTATAAAATAAAATAAAAGCCCAACCCGTACCACATACGTATCACGGGTGATGCCAACTAAAAATAAACAAACTGGACCGAAGTCAAAAAGAGTTTTTACTAGACAGGAAGAGAAGAAAGAAAGAAGATAGAAGATAGATCTATCACGCGAAACCGAGCCAAGGGAGGGGAGTCAACCAGCGTTATTTTTTATTTAAAGTAATATGTGAAAGCTCGGTTATGAATAAACATGTCGTTCTTCATACATGTGATCTTGATATGCCAACATATATGCAGTTTAAGTGCTTCCTCGATGGTGCTTCCTCGATGATTCTTCCTCATGCTCAATGTTGACTCCTCGCCGCACCCGGACCTCACCCGGCAGGAGGCGGCGCTCCTCCGACAACTCCAAGTGGGAGCGACGTGGACCCCGGTGTGGGCCGTGCATGTCACGCCCGAACGATACATCACGGACCAGTGTGCGGTGTGCGGGGCCGCGAGGGCGACCATGACCCACATGATGTGGGAGTGCAACGACGCGGAAGCGGGAACGAATATACTACCGCCCCATCTCGCGCGTGCGGTGCGCGAGACGGACAAGGACGCACAGAAAGCCGCCGCGCAGTTTGCGCTGGCGGCGATCACACGCCAGCAGTCGCGGCCGGCACCCCCCTCCTAGCGAGGGAGTGAGAGCCACCGTGACCTTTTAGCCGGCGAGTAAAGATGTTGTTTCCCCCCCTCTTGATCAGTTGATCCTTTTAAGTGCGAATGCACTTTATAAGCGACCCCAAACCTTCCACCGCCGGCGGCGGCGGCGGTTGCGTCCGCAGTCCTCCTCTCCCTAGCAACGGCGTGGAGCGGAGAGGAGCGTCAGTAGCAACGGCGCAGTGACGTCACTCACCACGTGACGACACGCCCCTCACCACTCCTCGCGGCGCGACGGCGTGCGCGCGCGCGTCCCTCTCCCTTCCCCGCGCCGTGACGTCACACACTCCACCCCTCTCCCCGGCAGCTGCCGTGCGCCGCTGCGTGTCACTTTCCCTCCCCGCGCCGTGACGTCACGCACCCGCACCTCCTCTCTCCTCGCTCGGCTGCAGCTGCCGTGCGCCGCTGTCCCTCTCCCCTTGCGCTCGCCTCCTCTCTCAGCCACCTGGCTCGGTGCGCTCGGCGCGGCGTGCCCCCCTATATATGCAGCGATAAACTGCCAGACCTCCGTGGGTCGGCTCGCGCGCGCTCTCTCGCTAGTCTCCTGGCTCGCTCTGCTCCAGTTTAGACCGTTCGCTGGCTGGGCGCCTCTCAAGGCGATGTCAGAATTACTACGCCGTGTACTCTCGGCGCAAGAAATGCATTCGCACTTCCTCACGATTCCCTTCGGGGAGGTGGGGGCAATTTTTTGCGTCTTCGTTCCCTGCCGTGATCCGATCTGCATCTTCCCCTGTCCTGCTGTCCCTTGTGCCCTGGTAGACCTTCTGTAAAACCCAGAAACTGATTACTTCCCCCAACACCCTTTCCCCGTGTTTTTCCTCCCCTTTACTTCATATTAGTCATTGCTGTTACTGATGTTCCAACCTGAACTATCTTGATTGTGGTTTCACCTTGTTTCTGTTACTGAAATCCCTACCTGAGCAATCTTGATTATGGTTACAACACGTTTTTTACGGACATTTGTTAGACTTCCACTACTTCTCACTCCTCCAACTTATACGTCCTTTATAATTTGTACTTCCTACTTTATCTTACACTATTGCTCTTATGTCGTGTTTATCGCTCATTATCAGTAATATATGATCTGGTGCACCCCTTTACGCGATTATATCTGCCACCTAACCTAAGATATTTTCAAGCGGGTGCGGCCACTCTAACCTCTTCCTGTCTTTCTTAAACCTTACTGTACATATAGAGTTCTACCCTTTTACGATAGTTCTTTTTTCCCAGCCCCTTTTTAACCCTTCCTAATTTCCTGTGTGCATCTTTTACTTGGTCTACTATTTTTGTTAAAAGAGCACTAAAACACACCAATAGGTCCACACTTGTTATTGTGCCCTCCTGAGTGACCAGCCCTGGTTGATATATTCCCGTTTTAATCCCTGTCCACCCTGTTTGTAATATTTCCCACTACTCTAATACAATTCCATGCTCTTCTTGATTATACCTCCCACGGGGGAGGGTATTTGTCCACCTCTTGCCACGAAATGCACCTTCCCACCCTGGTATGCCAGGGGGTCACCAACTCAGGCTGACCGCAGTGGTGACAGGGAGAGTTCTCGGTTGCACCCCAGCGAAATAATCTGTCTTTAATGGGAAGAATTCGCCCCACTTTTTGCCACTGGACATTTTTGGCGTTCTCGAGCAGCCTGCCTGAAGTCAGATGTAGACGTAACCATAAAAAATCTGGTGCATCTACCCGCGTTGCCGACCTCAGAGTAACTAGGTTTTCACATAACCTGACAGGTTTTTCATTCATAATATCAATATCGGCATTTAGCGCAAGAAATAAAAAAAATGGCCGCGTATCTGCTCCTTTAGTTGAAGATGCCGACGAAAGACGATAGTCGACTGGCGTCCCTGCCATGTAAACGCCTCCCTGCTTTTTCCCACTCACCTCTCGTGCCGTTCTTTTCCCGTCTCGCTCCTCCCAAGACAACATGCTAGAGGTTTTCTCAAGTCAATTTAAATTTACTCGTTCTACAGCTCCAGGCCGGGTGCCTCGATGCCAGCGCTGCAGTACGGGGGAGACGCGCGTGATTCGAGGCACGCTACTGCATTGTTTATAGAACCACGTTGCCCTGCTCCACGTGCATTCCGAGCGAAACGGGGAACCTATATAGTGGAGCCTTTCGTTACTGTTGCCGTTTCATTTCTTTAACTTTCGCCAGGAGCTATAGTGGCGCGCGCAACAGCAATCGGCGATTTTCTGCACTTGATATAGTATTCCAGTTGATATCGCAAGAAACAAGCATCCATTATTTTTTAGTAAAGGAAGACTACAAATATCACTTATTTATTGATTTTGTGCCTAAGATTAGCGTTTATGTTCTTGTTCAACAATGTCGACGAGTATGAAGATTACCATTGGACTTAGGCGTTTAGGTTTGGCTGTGAGTATAGGACTGCTTCCCAGATTCAGTTTCACTTTGGCCGGGTGGCTGAAGCGAGTCACAGACAGGCAGACAGACAGACAGACAGACAGACAGACAGACAGACAGACAGACAGACAGACAGACAGACAGACAGACAGACAGACAGACAGACAGGCCAAAATTTCTGCGTTTAAGTAGTCGAAGAAAAACAATCGGCCTTCCAAACCTAATGACGGCCTTGAAGAATACCGATAGCATAGCTGACCTGGGGTCCAGGTTTCTGGCCATAGCTGGACAGAGAACCCGTCTAGAGGGACCGAGAAAGGATATGGTCAGAGGTCTGGCTGCAGCTTCTACGTCATTGGGAAGCAAAAAGACGGCTGTCTGTCTGTCTGTCTGTCTGTCTGTCTGTGTCTGTCTGTCTGTCTGTCTGTCTGTCTGTCTGTCTGTCTGTCTGTCTGTCTGTCTGCCCGTCCGTCCGTCTGCCTGTCCATTCAGCCATCCGGCCAAAAGTTAAAGAAATACTTGAACGATATGTTTGTATAGCCAAATAATTTCCGAACAACTAAATGTGGAAGTTTACTTCATACATGTCAACATTGTCGAGCAAAAAGGAAACATAAGGAATATATGAGGCAAATATTATTGTACAACTAGTACTGGCAGTGTTCTTTACATCAAAAATATAAATGTTTGCTTTATATTTGCCATAGCAAATGAATAGTACGCATTGACGACAACATTTTGCCTCAAAAATACAAAAAAAGCTCGCGCGATCCTTACCTTGTAGCGGTGTTCCAAGTTCGACAGTAACAAAAAGGTTCGAGTAGATGGCGCGATCATTGAAACTCGGGGAAGTTGAATTGACTTTAGCAGACCTCCGCTGTTTTTTATCGGGGAAAGATCGAAGCAGGAGAGGTGGGCGGAACAGAGGAGAGAGGCATTTACGAGGAAGAGGCGGCTGAAGACAACCTTCTACCGACGACATATGCAGCCGAGTGAACATATAAGCGGTGAATTTTTTGTTTTCGTTAGAATGGTGACGCTGTTTTGCGCTATAGCCGGGTAGAAAATATAGGTTCTGATGAAAATAGCGCGCGTTTAAATTTGGCCGCGGGTATCTAAGTCAATCGTATAAATGTCTACTGTAAGCTTTCCGCACTCCAATATATCTCTGACAAAGCATTGGAAACATTTAAGGAGGACGTTCGAAAGTATGACTGGAGGGGAGTGCTTGCTACTGTAAATTTATGGAAGTTTTTACGCGTATTTATTCAAGTTATTTTCCAATAAAGACAAGCTGTCGAGCTAAAAAGATAAAGCCGTGGGTCACGCGGGAACACCTTAAGTTGATAAAAACTAAGAATCGTTCTTACTTTAGTTTCTTGAAAACTCGATCGGCACAAAAATTTAAAGAATTTAAAACTTTAAGAAATAAAGTTAATGCCGTATAGAGACAAGCAAAAGATCTATACTATCAACGACTGTTTTCCGACATATGCAAAAAACGGCCTGATGCCATTGGAAAACAATAAATAACGTACTGGGAAAAAAGAAAAATTCCATGTGCCCTGATGTAATTACTGTGAGCAACACAAAGTTAAGTGGTAGAGCCCTTGCTGACTACTTTAACACTTATTTTGTAAACGTTGCCATACCCCATAATGTTGTCTCGCGGACTTCAAGCGTATTTAACTATGGCATAATGGATAGCATTTTCCTTCACCCTACGGACGAAGCTCAAGTTCAGACAACCATCATGAGCCTAAGCAACAGTAAAGCCCTAGACGCGGATAATTTGCAAGTGAAACCAATAAAGTTTGTTATTGGATATATTGCACCACTACTAACACACATATATAATCTAGCTTTATAATCTGGTATATTTCCGTCCACAATGAAAATGGCTAAGGTATCTGTATTTTACAGAGGGGATAAAAACCTAGCTACTAATTATAGACCAATATCAATACTACCGGTGTTTTCTAAGGGGTTAGAAAAAAATTATATTTACGCGCATATCAAATTTCTTGGAAAAACGTAATGCTTTGACCGATGCCCAGTTCGGTTTCAGAAAGGCGCGATCTACTGAGACAGCATTACTTGCAATGAAGGGAACTATAGTTCACAACACCGAAAATGGCGACTTTACACTTGGCCTTTTCCTCGACTTCAGTAAGGCGTTTGACTCCTTAAATCATCAGATCCTTCACAAAAACTCTCATCATTTGGAATTCGGGGAAAATCACTTTGCCTAATTAACTCGTATTTGAGTACAGGAGTCAGCTTGTATGCCTTAGCAATATGGAATATTCTCCACTACTGATTCCTCGCGGCGTCCCCCAGGGAAGTGTTTTGGGGCCCCTTCTATTTAATTTATATAATAATGACATTGTTTTTATTTACAAGGTGTGAATTTCTTTATATATGCGACGGCAGCACTGTTCTTGTTTCAGGCAAAGATGTCAATAATTTAATAGTAAGGTGTAACTTTCTCCTTGATAGGTTGGTGATGTGGTCAGAGGCAAACTGTCTGAGAATCGATGTTAATAAAACAAAAGCAGTATTTTTTCGCGCTAGAAATAAGGCATTCAACCAAAGAAATAGCCTAATTCTGAATAACATTATTGAAGTGGTTAATGAACACAAAATTCTTGTTGTCTGGTTTTCGTCTCACCTTAGTTGGGATTCGCATGTGAGATATGTTGCCCTTAAGCTCTCTTCGATAGCAGGAGCTGTATCTCGCTGTCGGATGGTCATGCCAGTGCATGTTAAACTCCAATTATATTATGCTTTGTTCGCCTCGCAAATCAACTACAGTCGAACACGGATATACCGAACTCCAAGGGGATCGCGAAATAGTTCGATATATGAAAAATTCGATATAAAAAATATGGCCTCTGAGACCTCATCTAAGGTGGACGGTCACTTACCGATCGTCGCATTCAAGAGTGACAACTAATTCCGCACTCACGACGCCACAGGACGCTTTATTTCCGTGAAAAAAAATCACTAATCTCGGCCTGCTTCTTCGTCCTAGTAATGAAATTAAAGACGCTGGTCTCGATCCTCTCGAGGCTGCACAACTAGAAAATTCCAGCAGTCCGCTGCGCCTTCGGCACAACACGCAGGCTCTCTGAACGGACTCCAACAAAGCGCTCGCGATGGTCATCTCCGAAAGAAACAGTGACCTCCGAAAGGTGCGGGACAACTAGCCAAACAGCAGGAACAGCAGCAAAATGCCAAAGAAGGAGGAGGCCGCCATCGCCTTCGGTCCCTCTTCCCTTTCCCGAGACGACATCGGGGGAAGACCGAGCCAGAGAGAGAGAAAAAAACTATTTTTCGGCAAGCCGGGGAACGTACGCAGCCGCAAAAAAGGATGTGCGCAGTCGGGGCATCCCTACCTCGCACTGTCACATTTTCCGAGCGTTTGGGCTTGTGTGCCTAGAGAGATTTAGCATACCGGGATCCGTTCGCTAACGCTACGGCGGCCGGTAGCGCAAGCGCACATTCGTTCCGGTAGGGGGGATTAGTTCCACGAGCCAGTCTTCGCCATGCCCGCGCATATCTACAGATCCTCCTCAACCTCAATCGGGGGTGCAGCGACCGCTGAAGAGCACCTTCCAGCTCGCGGGGCGTTCGATATACCCGATGTCGGGAAAAATACGGTTCGATATAAACGTACGAATTCCTATACTTTTCCACATAATTTTCAAGGGGATAATATATGAGTTCGATATAGACAATAATTCGATATACCCGTGTTCGATATATCCGTGTTTGACTGTATTGCAGCCTAGTTTGGGGCACAACTAAGGGAAACATTAATAAAATATTGCTTTTGAGAAAAAGAATCTTACGACACATAGCAAATGTTGACAGAATATTCCCCACTGGAAATTTATTTTTACAAAATAATATTATTCGATTTGAACACAACTATGAATTTCGCATACTGCAATCAATGTATTTTTCGGAAGTGAACGTCAAACTTTCTTACACACTTTAGCCTCTCTTACGCACTGCGGCACTTCAGTTATGACCAGAAATAGTGAATTATAGTTTATCCCCTACTTTCGAATGTAATATAAGTTACATTCGCCAAAACATAATTTACCCGTGACACTTAAAAATTCAAAGATACAGCCTTTATTTCTCAAAAAAATTACGGGAGTACGTTATCAACGTGAGTGTAAATAATTAATTTACAGAAATGAATGTATGTGGTGACAACGTATGCAAGATACAAATTCTTATGAGTGCGAAGAATGTGTACATGTAAAATCTCTAGTGTTTTTGAATGGTTTCTTTTGTTATCGTGTATATGAATGTGACTGAAATTTTCTTATAATTCCGGTACAGTTTCATTTGCAATGTATTCTGCGTTCATCTGTATACTGCATGTCGTGCGAAATTGTACACGCGACTTATTTCTGCAATTTCTATTTTTGCCTGCGGAGCTTTTACAATTTCTATACGATAATTGTATCAATTGTACAAGTTGTATTAATTATATCATTTGTACAGCTTGCCTTACGTTTATTTTTTTCAAGGCTTAAAGAGCTACTTTTTGCGGTTTTGTTGTTTGTTGCTTTTGTTGTACATTGTTGTTATGTACAACGGCTCCTGGGCCTAGCCAAGCTGCAGCTCGTAGCTTGTAGCCCAGGAGGCCGTCCAGTGGTTGATCTGCAGAATAAATGAAATGAAATGAAACTCGCAGCTTCTGTTTCACTTTGGCGGGGGGGGGGGGGGGGGGGGGTTGCTGAATCGAGTCACAGACAGACACACAGACAAAGCAAAATTTCTGCATTTAAGTAGCCCAAGAAATACTATCGTCTTTAAAACGATTTCTAGGGCTTGCGCCGTCAGGGAAACAATCCACTGTCTTAGCCAGACCTCACCAAGTGACGACACACTTCCAGACGTCCCGATTTAGTCGTTTCCCGAAAACCGTGTATACAGTGTCGTTGGCTCATACGTGTCGCATATGGTGTGTCGCGACGGGCGCCAAGTTTATTCCAAGCCCGTTGCGGCAACTCAGCTATATTATAAATATGCTCTGTAGACGCTGCATATTGTAACACACAGTACGCGCAGTCTTCTCTCCCTTTCCGATTACTCTCGTCTCGAAATGGGGTCAAAGAGACATTTGATAAATTTCTGTAATGTTGATTGGCAGCCGATGGAGACAGGGAAAACGTGTTTGCTCGCCGAACGCTCAGTCGCCAGGCTTAAATGTTCCCGCCAACAAGCTACTAAGACGCTCACATGGCAATCACGGCAGTATCTCACTCACATTCTGCGCACGTATTGGCAACCGTCTAGAGTTGTTGCCAGCCGCCACCACTGCATCGAGCAACGACGGAGAACTGCTCTGGTATTAAAGACGATAGTCTTTCTTGGGCTACTTAAACCCAGAGATTTTGGTCTGTCTGTCTGTCTGTCCGTCTGTCTGTTTGTCTGTAACTCGATTCAGCCACCCGGCCAAAGTAAAAGGCTTACTGCGCAATAGCCTTATATACTCACAGCCAAATGTAAACGTCTAAGCCCGGTTTACATGTTCATACTTGTCAACTTTGTTGAACAAGCACCATACATAACACAAATATAAGACAGGAACTTAGTACTCAAGTGATATTTACAGTGTTCCTTTATTACAAAATTCCTGGATGCTTGGTTTTTTTTATAGCAAATGATATTCTACATGTAGCAGAAAACCGCCGCCTCCTGGTGGCATATCAGAAATCACGCGGCAACAGCAAAGAAAGGTTCCACTAGCTAGGCTTCACGTTCTGGTTGGAACGGACGTGGAGCACGGCAACGCGGTTGTATAATTCTTGAAGTCGGCCGCCTCGATTCACGGGCGTCTCCGCCGTACTGCAGCGCTGGCATCGAGGAACCCCGCCTGTAGCAGTGGAACGCGGTAAATTCAAATCGCCTGAGCAAACCTTTAGTGTGTTTACCTTGGGATGAGCGCAACGGAACTGAAACAGCATGAGAGGTGAGCGAAAAAGCAAAGGGGGGCATTGCCTTTGCAAATGTCTACAAAGACTATCGTCTTTTGACGACATTTGCAACGAAAGGAGTTGATATGCGGCCAATTTTTTCCCCCGCGTTCTCGCGTAATTGTTTATGCCGTTGGTCGGAATAAAGAAACACCTTCATGATGTTTCGTGCTTGAGATCCCTGGCTGTTCTGAGTGAGTGGCAATTTGACGCTCCTTATTTTTTTAATTGCAGGTGTAAACAGCAGCTGCTACCTGAGATTATTGTATTTTCCAATCTGCTATCACAAACTTACAACGGTAGAACCTGTCCTAAACCTTCCGACGGGCTCGCAGCAACAAAAATCGAGGACAAACCCGACAAGAACATTGCGAATTGGATTATGGGGTTAAGTTTTCCCTTTTTTCTTTCGCCGATGTAGACATGCGGGTAATAATATCCCTGCAATAATTTACACCATTTTTGTAACGGGTACTGTAAGAAATCCCACTGATTGGCTAGTAATTCATTAGCATAATTAATCGTAGGTGACACTAATCTGTGTTTAATGAAATCAATGAATTAAAAATTACAAGTTTTCTCAAGCGTCGGCATCGCCGGTTAGCGCTCGTCTTCCCAGGAAATAAAAAAGCGCCTTCACAATGCGTTGTATGCATAGGGGCTAGGCATTCGAAACGCACTATAATAACACATCACACGCCAATAGACCAATGTCATTGCTTGTTAGTAGGCGTTCATCTTGGCTCGAGTAAGATGGAATTTAAGCGCTTCGGTGCATCTGCAGGTACGCACGGGGGGAAAGGTTGGTCTAAATGCACGCCGACCTAAAGGTAAGCTCGACGAAGGCAAAAGCGGATCCTATCTGCTCGGCCATTCCGGAGTTGTGGAGGCGCACAAGGAAGTCGCGGAGGGAGCGGACAAAGCGCCATTGTTCTGCTTTTAGAAATAAGCGGTAATTGGGCCGCATACCTTCCTGTTTTCGTCTCAAAGTCGTACGCCGGCGCATAAACAACCAAACCGGTTATAATTAAAAATCCCATTTCATAGACTGTTTTACATTTTAATCGATGCAAGACGCCTAATTGAAATTACCTGCAATGGTCCCAAGAATAACGTTTCTTGTGTTTCAAGCAGCTCCTTGTAAAATCACAGGGGGACGGGTTCTTACGAGAATGCTGTTTCGCCGTTCCAACTATCGTCTGGGATAAGCACTGTTACTATTTCTCAGACATTCTCCCAACTTAGTGACGATGCGGCACTCACTCTATCTGGAGGCAAGCGCCATTTTCTAAATGTACGAAATTCTTTTCAAAACGTGCAACATGAAAGTGTGGAGGAGTCGTAGAGCGTGTGGAAAAATCTTCTAGTGAGTTCAAAGCTAACAGAAATGCAAATCACCATTAGCAGGCGAAGTATAGAACTGCCTTTGGATAGAGTATTCAACTTAAACGAATAACTGCTTTCTTCTCTCTCCCAATTCGTGGCTTGTTTGCTTATGTAAGAAAGCGCACGTTACATTTATACCTCTGAACGTTAGTGTGGCATAATGCAATGCTCCGTTGAAAGATGGTTTTTCCGCAAAGCATGCTCGGGGTATCAAGCTTTACACACCGACGTCCCGACGTGATGAACGACGCACAGGAAATGCTCTGGGATGGTATTACACGGGTGTTCTTTGCGAAAGAAAGGCTACAGCGTCGAAGAGCCCGGACAGAGTTTTGAAAACCCCTCTTCGAGCCGAAAGTTTTCACTGGAAAAAAACGAAAGCTGAAAAAAGTGGAGCCCGGAATTTTGTATACAAAAAAATAAACGGGATCAGATGCGGAGAAAAAGTTAACAAGGGAAACTACGTGCCCCTTATGTCCTGTTAGACCGCTTTTTTTTTTTTTGCATTAAGCCCCTACCCGTGTTTCGATTTGCTCATTTCACGTATATGTCGGCTACCGAATTGCCGTGTGCGTCCTAACAGGCATCCAGTTTCTTTAAGTTTTATATAAATAGCAGGGACAATAGAAGCCTTGGCTTTTGAATTGAAAGGACCATGGCAAGCAACCGGTGGAGAGGGTTGCGCGCTCCTTTTTTTTCATTCTTTGATTAAGAAGTTTATAGCTTTTTCGTCGTAGGGTTAAGTACAAATTGAGGGATTTGAAATCAGAGTGCCACGGTTGCAATGGCACCCTCGGTGGGTGATAAGTGGGGTCATAAACTAAAAGTAGTATCAAACACAATTCTACATAACGAGTTCAATAGCCATTCCGGTAAATTGTCTTAAGGCTTTGATGTTGTCTTCCTGCTACAGATAGGTGCCATGATCGGCAGAGTATAGGCTTTGTGGAGAAGTAAATACATTTGTAGCTGCAGAACGTTTAGAGGTCACGAGAAAAAATAAATCTTCGTTCAGGCGTCCCACAACTGGCACTAACGGGTGCGTCTTCTGCAAGGAAACATGATTGTCTTTTGAAATAATTTCGCCTAATGCCTGAGCTACATGTAATCCTTTAATTGGTAGTAGAAAGCTTGCGTACAAGTGCGCCGGATGGATGTAAATGCGCACATCGATGACAATTAGTTCCAAGGCCTTCGGAATGCTCGTGATACGGCCATGTAGCAGAGGTATTGTTCGTTCCTCCGGTTAAGGTGTGCGGTGTTTCAACATTCCTTTATTGCATTTCTCTCTCTTCTTTTGTTTTTATTTCGAAATCATTAAGTGGTCTACTGAGTGAAAATCCAGCGTCCTTCGTTCGTAACAGCAACACGGCTCCTTCGGAATCGTTCCATAGCACGAAGCGTTCCATAGCGCGAGATGAGCTTCTGCGCCAGTATGCCGCAGATTACACAAGAGAGCGAAAGAACGCAGCCGAACGAACAGACAAGCAGCGAAATACACCATCGTCGTCAGCTCTCCCATTACACGGTGGCGGGACTGAGCAGGGGCGCAACGCGTGGGAGACATATCGAAGCCATTCGAAAGCGTTGAGGAGGATCGCCCGCCAAAACGTCCCAAGCGGCAAGGTTCCAAAGTCTTTGGACGAAAAAAGGCGGAATCAAGGCGTCCGAGGCGTGCGATTGGAATTCATGTTTTCTCACTAAGAACTCTTTAGAGGCGCTTAGGTGTCCTCGCACTATTCACTTCAATGTCCACATCACCTTTCTTATGCCATTGCCTTGCAGCCAAACCAAACATGTTCAGCACGAACACGTTCAGTTTTACAAAATTCTAATAAAACTTACAACAATGCTAAATGGTAGTGTAAAAAAGAGCAGGTGATGATTCGGTAATGTCGCGCAAAAAGATCAGAATTTTGCATTGAACTCAACTGCCGAAGAATAAAGTATCGTATCGGTTTAATTTCACTGGATAGAAGCGCTTCTACGGGTAGATGTTTGATTTTTGCTCCCGCTTGGCCCCCCCAGAAATGTGGTATATTTGGTATGTTTGTACGGAGTCCAGAAAGACTGGCCGTGCTGAATAAAAATTATGGCAAAATTCTGTTCGTGCTTGTTTGCTGTTTTATTACTCGAAACGCTGAACTCTGAAAAGCGTTCCAGGAAGTTCCTAAAACGAACGGAATGGATGAATCTAGGGAAGCTTGCACTCAGGTCGCAATGCTTGAATCGCGAAGCTGTTGTAGGTGAGCATCGATGGACATATAGTTCCAATAGCACGCCTTGCATTACAGTTCGCGGCCTCTTCCTCAGCCATGCGAGCTATCCGTGGCCGGGCCATGCCGAGAACTGCGAAAACGCTGCGCGCGAGGTCTCTTGTAGGATACTGAGCGCATCCGCACGACGATTCGAGTTCCCGCGCGACGTGGTCTCCTACGATACTGAGCGCATGCGAACGCTCCTCTCGAGTGTTGCAGCGGCCGCTATCCCGTGTCTTTTCGTTGTTGAGTGGGTAATGCGACAGCTGCGCGACGCCTACGCGATAACGTTCCTCGCGGAGAGTTTTCGGCGCACAATTACCCCGAACTTACGGACACTAACAACAGCTATGCTGTTGAAAAAGAAGCGAAGCATGCAGTGTATAAGTGTATTCTAGGCGCCTTGGCGTTTTTTCGCACGGAGATGAAACCGCTGGAAGGTTGAAGTATACGCCTTTGCTGTAAAAGTCTCGTGTCTTTGAAGTACGAAGCTTTCTAGCGCGAGGCGTTGAAAAAGGAGTGTCCCGGTGTTTTAGCACTCTGAGTATATGAAACGATCACGGCGACCGGAGACGTCGACAGCCCGAGCCCCTAGTGGGCTTCTCCCCTAAACATCTGCTCCCGCTGGTACCCGATGCCAATAGAAATTCCTGCGGGTGTCCCCTCAGCATTCTAGGCGAAATTACCGAGAAAAAGTCGGCCAATGAGAAGAAAATGTTTCCTTGTGCGTCTTTCTGTTTTATTCGGTTGTGAGCGCTTCCGGGGTTCTCCAATACTGAGGCACATAGCATAGCCAGGGCTGGGAAGGAAATGGAAGCAAGCGAAACTCAGCGTCTTTCAGCTTAATTCCTATTTGGGAGTGCACCAGTTCGCAAAAGAAACGGCATTTGCAAACCATTTCTTTTCATCGCAGCAAGTTCTGATTTTGATTACACGAAGAAATGGACTTTACGTCGACATTCTTCGCTTTGAGTTTGTTTTAACCAGAATAGACGTATTTTTGTTCGAAAATCACGGCGTCCGCATACTGAAATGGCGTCAGTATTCAGCCTAGCTCACTGCTTTTTACGGGACTCACAGCGTTGTACCCTCTTCCAAAAACAACGTCGACCGCGGACTGAGACGGCGTCAGTATACCGAGGGACCCGCCGGCGTTAGCTGAAGCCCGGTCCGGCTAGAGTGTGACTGAAGTTTGGGTCGCGTCTCCTCGCCGTCCGGGGCTGATAGCCGTCGAATTCGATTAGCGAGCAGGGAAGCGTCACGTTTGATGTGACCGCCGCCGCATCAGCGTCGTGGAGCGGGGCAGTCCTATAATTGCAGCAGGAGTGTTGCGGCGCGTCGGAAGCTCCCGGAATGAGTTGTATCAGTTTGGCGAGTGTTCTTTTTTGCTGGCGTCAGGTATACTTGGGGGTTTCCCAAGGATACCTGATACCATCTCGTACCATCTGATACCAAGGATACCATCTCGTTCCTGGAAAAAGCGTGATTCCTGCGGGAAGCGCCTAAGCATGTTCCACCCATTTGCGGGCAGCAGTGCCGTAGCTTTGTTTGCAAAAAATGCACCAAATCATCATAATTATCATCATCATTATCATCGGTAGACGTCGACGTCATCATCAGCTTGTTTGCGTCCGCCCTTCCGTCGCCGTGATTTCTAAAGCTTTACCTTTAAAACCTGCGTTGTGTTTTCCATTTCATAGGATCTAGGATAAGAGTACCCGCACACTGGGTTCGAAGACGTCGGGACCTTTTATGCGATCACCGAGGTCCCGAAGAATCGGTCACGAACGTGTGAAGGAACGTGCATTAAACAGTACATGGGGCGTATATCAAGTACCAGGGTCTTTGGGCGCGATTGTCATGTACAGATAATAAGTGTCTGTCTTCGCAGACTCGCCTGTCTCCCTACGTGAGAACGATCTCTTTTTTATCAAGCCAGACTTAGTCTGAACGAGAGAAGAAATCCCGAGGTTCAGCGCTGGATGTTAGTTCAGCTAACAAGATTGCGTTGCGGGCTCAATGACAGATGCCCGTTGACGTTTCGAAGTCCGCACAGCAAAGTTACACAAGACGCCATTGCTTGAAACTATATCCGTGTGCTTGTGGCACTCAATTTAATCGCTCAGAGCCGTTTTGTCTCGTAGTGTACCGGTTCTGCTCCACCCTAAAAAACTTTCAAACGCGATGTCGAATCCCGTTATGATGTTTTCTTTCGTTATTAGAATTGTTTTGATACTCAGAGATTATTCTTTTTATAACGCCTATGATCTATATAGGACATCTTTGTGCATTATAAACGACATTTCGGGAAGTTTCATTACATTTTTTTGCAACCAGTTCTCATCTGTTTAGAAGATGACAATTAATATTATCAAAATGACTGGTATATAGGTCGAGTGGTGACTTTTCCGAAAATTTCTTGGTAAAAACTCTCGGCAGTATATTCCGACTTATAACGTACTTTATGGAATTTTGATTCTCCGCTCTGAAATAAAAACAAGCATAGTGGTAAACGTGTTTTCGGACTCTGTTTCTGCACCTCCCATCAGATTTCAGCCACTTATTCCGAGCTACACACCTAATATTGCTCCATAATACGGCCCATAATTGGTCCAGTTTGGTTGACAATGTCCCTTTAGTATTTCAGCGTTAATAACCAAGCATATACGACCGCAAGTGTTACAATCGACGCCCAAAAATTTCGTTCCACCTCTTAGTCACGTGGCAAGGTGGTCTCTCTATCTCTCTCTCTCTCTCTCTATATATATATATATATACATATATATATAGTTTGGAAATGAGGGGCTCGTTAGGACATACAGACAGAAATGCCGGCAGTCTACAACGCCAAAGAAGGCATAGGGGAGTGGTTAGACTATTTTTTACCGTTAGTGACGTTACATGATTATTTTTATTAATTACGTGAGAAAGAAAGACACGCGCCCAGAGTGGGGACCATCGAAAGGCGTGGGCTCGGTCCCCACTCTGGGCGCGTGTTTTTCTGTCGTTCTCACGTAATTAATAAAAATAATCATGTAACGTCACTAACGGTAAGAAATAGTCTAACCATTCCCCTATGCCTTCTTTGGCGTTGTAGACTGCCGGCATTTCTTTCTGTATATATATATATATATATATATATATATATATATATATATATATATATATATATATATATATATATATATATATCCGTCTGTCTCTCTCTCTCTCTCCAAGTGTCCGCAGGCCCCGTATGTCGGCTGAAGCATGCACGTCCGCAGGACTGAATCATGGAAGCGGCGGCAAGTCGATAAAATGCAATTTGTTCCATCCTTTAGCGACACCTCTTCGTGACTGCCAGTATTTAGCGCCCGAGGGTGTATATACTCCGCAGGTCTTTCTCCTTTTATACAGCACCAACACCCTGGCTGCTTGCACTCACGCCTGGAAAAGCCGTGGCAGCCCACCACACGCAAAAAAAAAAGCAGAGACAGAAGAAGCTTCAGAAGTATGATGTGCGGGGGTTGTGGGGCCGCTTATTCTGTTCAGGCGTATCGAGGATGAAGTGGAACTGATTTCTCCATCTTCGGGCTCGCACGCATCGGAGTCGAAGGTGTGGTTTCACCGGCGACAAGAAATAGCGCCGGGCCGAAACCTGGCGTCGTTGGAGGCAGCGGACCGAGAGGACTTCTCCCATGGAGAGTTCTAGTGCACGCTGCCTCGACAAAGGCGGCGCATTACGGGCGTCGCGCCGATTGGGCGAGGAAACCGCGCTGTAGCCGGCGGGTCCATTTCGCGATAAGTTTGTTTTCATCCCGGCATCTTACAACCCCGGAGCACCGCGGGGAACGTAATTGAGTTCATCGAACCATAAGGGCGCAATCGGTTTCGTTTCGTCTCGCTGCTTTAGGCGTCGCCGAGTTGCTGTTGAAACCTCTTGTTTCAAAGCGACACCCAACCTCTCGATGAGTATAGTTTGGTTGACGCTCGCGGGTAACTCGGGACACAGCCGTGAGCCGAATGCAGTCGCGTTTAGCAAATTTGAGAGATGTGGATGGGGGTGTATACCGTTATGATGATTTAAATTGGCTACACGTCAATGGTTATGACGCGTGTTACGTGCATTTTTGTTCTACGTCAGTGAGAACCCTGGGAGAAAACACCTCGCGGCAAAGCGAACTTTATCGCGAATGCGCTGAAGAAAATGGCTGCAACTCCTGTTTAAACAAAATTTCTCCCTCCCCCCTCCCAACCAGGCTACATGATAAGAAGACGCTAAGATGACTGTATCACTACTCCAAGTTTTATTAGGCAGTTTTAGCATATCGATACCGCGTTTGCGTTACCGTTTACCGGGTTTGCGGGGGTCGACTGCGCATGCGCGAGAGTTACGGTGAATGGTAACTTACCGCCACAGGCTTTACCGTCGCCAGCGAGCTTCCTGAGCAGACGAAGTTTACCTTCGCGTATTGATTACAGCAAATGCAGTGCGGTCGGCGCTTTATGCTTGGTACTGCCGAATAAAGTAATCTTACTTGATGTTGTTTATCACATGTTTCTTGCTAAATAATGCTCAGGAAAGCGACAATCGACCATTTTTCTCGGATGGGTGAGCAAAATGGCCGTCCCTACTCGTTTTAAGCCTTGCCCGCCTCAAATAGTTCAGATAGGTTTCTCAGCTCGCAAAGTGCTTTTAGGCCTCCAAACTTGTGCTAGGCAAGGTAGTGTAGGTTACTGAGTAATTGCTACGACATATTTCACTCATTTCTTGCCTAAATAACTAGCGCGGGGGCAAATTCTATTTCACCTTGATTCTAACTCTCCTCAGTAGATGGCACCACCAACTCGTTTTCTTTTTAAAGCTCTACAGGTGATGGCTACACTATTCTAAAAACAACTGCAGTTAGTGTGAATGCTTTACCTCAAAAGTGAAATATTCAAGTTACTTTAAACGAATGCAAATAGATGTGAGCAAGAAAATTATGAGTGATTTGCTTTGAGACTAATTCATCAAATGGTGCTACCTGCGCCTCGGCGGCCGGAATACGCAAACCGCAAACGGTGCGCTAAAACGTGCCCTACCGTTTCCAGCGGTAAACGGAAACTCAGGCTTCCGGTAACACGGTAAACGGTAACGCAAACACGGTAACGATATGCTAAAACTGCCTATTTAGAGTTCGCGATTAATTAGCTCTCAGTGAAGTTGTAAACGTGAATACGTGGGCATCAAAGGTAGGCGTATGTTTACAGAAAACGGCTGTAACTCCTGCTTCAAGATGACTATATCATTAGTGCGTATTATTACTTCATTGTCACTAACCTTTATTCCACAGTTAAACGTTAGAGGATTCCCTTCTGCTGTGAATACATGGCCGCTTACGGTGGGGGTATACGGCTGCAGAAAACGGCTGTAACTCCTGTTTTATATAAACTATACCGAAACACATAAGACGAGAATCAGCCGCTAAGACGACAATACTGTAACAGATAACATTACACACACTCAATATTGCTATCCAAAAATACAGCTTTACTGATCTTCCGCCTTCACAGTTTTGGAAGGGCTCTAATTTTTTTTAACAGCGAAGCTGCATAGGAAATCATAATTTTTCGTTTCCGCGGTTAAAAATACCAAGAAATTGCGGAGCGTGGCACGTAAGCGCTGGCCTCGCGGCGACGTCCCGGCAGGTAACAAAACCAAGAAAATGCCTAGCGCTCGTGTGTGCGTGCCGAGCTCGCCTCGACCGCCCAGCGTCCCCAGCGCACGTTTGTTAAGCCGCGCATACCCACTTAAGGAGATTGGGCAAGATTGGCGAAAAAGGAACTCAAGCTAGAACATATGGTCTGGCAATGTCCCAATAAACCACGGGCCCTTGGAAAAGTAATACATATAAGAAGTAGTGAGCAGTGGAAGGACGCACTGCTCACTCTCTCACCGAGATACAAGCTGCTGTCATCCAACTGGCAGAGGACGCCGCCAGGGACCACGGGACCGCCAGGGGCCGTCTGATGGGACGAAGATACCGGACTTTTCCGCACGGTGCATTCGTCTTAAAAGGGATGACAATGAAGTCTGTTTTCTCTCTCTCTCTCAAGCGCTCGTCACAATCCTGGCACTATGCTCGGAACGAGCGTTCGCCGTAATCGTGGTAACACCTGCTCGGAATGGGAAGGGCACGTCATAGGTTACGCCCCTCCAAGGGGATTTCCAATGATTATCACTTCCATAAAAAATGAAAGAAGTCCACACTTATAACAACAATGATGGAGTGCCGGTAGTTGCTGCAGCGAAAAAGAAGCGAATCGGCTGCAATCGTCGACTTAAACATTCATGATGGTCGTGAACGTGGCGTACAGCTTCGCTACCTTCAAGTCTTAGGCGTTTGTGTGAGCTTCCTTCATTTTTTTTCTGTGCTTTAAAGCCTGAAGACTACAAATGATCCCGCTTACGAAAATGACCCGAATAGTGAAACGGACATGCAGGGTTAATTTACATATACAAGAACTCTGTACGGTAGCCTTTTTGTGAAATAAAGCCATTTTCCTTAGCTTGGTACGCCGTATGAGAAAAAAGACGAAGGTCAATGCAATAAAAAAAATTGTGATCAGATGCACCTCAATTTTGGAGCAATCAAGGGGTTTGGCAATGAAGTTAATCATGACATTTCGCCTAAGCCAGCACTCCGCAAGAGCACCAACAGGGCTTTGATATCCCGTACGGCATGGCGTGCCCAACCAAGGACTCAAAATTTCCCTCAGTTCAAGCCCTACATGGTGCGGAATACCTTGTCAGGTTCAAACTGGTGTAGTGATGCATTTTGGTCGTACCAGGTAGAGCGTAGGCGATGACTGCCATAAATAGATTGAAAAAATAACAGAAAGTGCGTGCCAGAAAGCCACCTGACGAAGTTGAGTTGCTGCTAAACTTAGATTCAGTTGCTCTTAAAATAGGTGCAAGTTCAAACTCCTTGTAACATTTTTTATTTATTTATTTATTTATTTATTTATTTATTTACGTACTCTCAAGGCCAATCGGGGGCTACAAAGAGGACAGGGTACACACTACAAACGTAATAATAATCAAGTAACAAGCAGGTAATGGGTGAAAATGGCAATCTCAGGTTATACAGCCAAGAAATGCGTTTCTGAGAGGGGAATGATCTGTGATGGAGACAAGAGAGCCCGGAAGGTGATTCCAGTCCCTGCCGGTTCTGGGTACAAAAGTATCATAAAAAAAGTTAGTCCTGCATTGGGGTATGCCAAACTTTCAAGTCGTGGTCTATGCGAGATGACAGGTAGCTGGGACGAGTGAAAAGACTTTCTTTTAGGATTACATTTGTATAAAAAATTTTATGAAAAATTGATAAACGAGGTATTTGTCGGCGGGCCGAAAGTTCTGGAAGATGTCATGAAGATTTCATGTGCGTGACACTGGCGAAACGGAATAATTTGAAAGTATAAGTCCTGCTGCGCGATTCCGGAGTGATTCTAGTGTGGAAATGAGTGTGTTAGTTGATATATCCCAAACTGACGATGCGTATTCTACTTTTGACCGCACCAGCGTTTTATAAAGCAACAGTTTTAGTGCGGTAGGTGCGAGAGAAAATTTTTGAAGAATAAAGCCAAGCATGCGGTTGGCATTGTTGGTTATGTGCTAAATGTGTGTGTGCCAGGTGAGGTCATTACTAATGTAGACACCAAGGTATTTATAACTCCTGACGGGGGATAAAGGCAAGTCATTCAGAAGATAAGCGGGGTCATGAGGATTAGTCTTACGTGAAATTCTCATTGATTTGCATTTGGTAGTATTAAGTTTCATCACCCAGTGGTCATACCACGCAGAGATGTTGCTAAGGTCATATTGAAGGCAAGAAACATCGGATTGGTTAGTAATTTGTCTATATATTATGCAATCATCGATACACAGCAGTATGGAAGAAGAAATAGATTAAGTAAGATAATATATATGAGAACAGTAGAGTGTCTAAAACTGACTCCTGTGGCACACCGAACGTCACTGGCTGAAGTTCGGATTGGTAACCATTGATACTGACATTGGGTACGGTTGGGACGGCTCGTGTTCGCCGAATAGACTTCGGCGGGTAGTTGACCTCAAGAAACTGTGCATGGTGCCGCACTGGTATACGGTGTCATCCCGCAGCACCACCAATCCCGGGAACCGGCGCTAAAAGAGACTATCGCTGGTTTTACTCTTGTACAGGCCCGTGTATGTGTGTGCACGTGTGTGCATTGAACTTCTAAGGATCGGCGACGGGACAACTGTCTGTGACTCTTCGGAAAAACGGTCCAGCGCGCCACGTGGGGACGGCGTCACTGGGCCAGCAATGCGCCAATGACTCACAGTGCAAAGGGCACCTTGGAGACGCCGTTCAAACCTCCCGGATAAGAAGAACTCCATTTGTGACAGCCTAAGTTGCTCATTATGCCCCCGCCGGACACGAGGGGACACAGGTCGTTGAAGGAGTGAGAGGAGGAGTGGAAGAAGGACGAAATGTATTAAAAGAGGAGACCGACCGGAGGGAGAAGGCGGTATGATCCAGTCAGTCAAATCCGGGCAGTCAGATCCGGAGAGATCGAGGTACAGCGATCGGGTGGCGGACGAGAGGAGTCTAGCTATCGCTCGGGTGCGACGACTGACGGGAGAGCAACCTGGGGAGCGGATGAGCCGAGACGCAAGAAGCGGTAGGCAGAAGGCAGGGGAGCTTAGGGCTCCGGAGTCTAGCCATCGCTCGAGTGCGATGTCTGACGTGCACCCGTCTCCACGCATAAGCCAACCAACGTCCAGCCATCGTACGAGACCGAGTCCAAGCAGCCTTATCGCGGCGGGCCCTCCGTTCGAGCCCGAGCCGGAGAAGGCTCATCGCTGCGTACGCCACCTCTTCGTTCGAGCCCGCAATGCACGAGCCTCATCGCAGCGGACCCTTCGTTCAAGCCTGAGCCACCGCGGTGTGACCGTGGCGAACTTCAGGCCCTTCCTACAGGCCCGTGCCGCACCACGCCGAAGCAGCCCAGCGATGCCGAGCCCTAAGCGAGATCGAGCCAGTTGATCTTATTAAATATTATGTAAAATCTTCCATGTGTCCGTGCCTCCATCTCCTCATGCCCAGTGTGGACCCATGGTCACGTTGAGAATCATTGACCATCACACGATTATGTATAAGAAATATTCAATCCATTTAAGTACGCTTGCGTCTAGGTTAAGTTTGCTCAGCTCAAAAAGACGTTGATGGGATAAAACTGTACTAGCCATCTCTATAGATTTCATTTATTTTAAACGGTGCGAACCATACCTCACGGTTAACATCTTTACGCGCCTAAGGAGATACATGCATCGCGTCCTCCCAGAGCAACACTGGGAGTAATTTATAATTCTTTTATTGGTCCACGGCTGCTTACGTAGGGCAGTATCTCCACTAACTGTGTATGTGTCATACGTTAATTTGGGGTCTTCTGAAGCAACGCATTTGTTTTCCCAAATGAGCTTACCATAGTCATCTAGTCAGCTAGTCATCTTTAGCGCCAAAGTTACGGGTAGCTACAAACGAATTCAGTACCTACACTGTAGAGGCCAACGGCCTCCCATCTGGACACAGCCATGGGATACCGATTCACGTCAGTAATATTTCCAGCGCCCTACAGACCTCTATTCCACTTTCGGGGATGCTAACTCTCGAATTAGAATCACCGAAACTGGTTTAAACCTTTATTGGGCTGTCCAGGCCATTAGCATCTAGGGCATGCAAATTCTCCGAATTAGGATACCCTGAATGCTAATGGGCTGGAGAGCTTTCGCCAGAAAATGTGGATTAATGGACGGTAAGCTATCTCTGTCACTGAAAAGTAAAGTATGCAATCAATGCGTACTCCCGGCGACAACCTACTGCTGAAACATTTACGGCACTGTGAGCCTTGAACGAGAACTTCGGCCCACTCACCGACCTGGGAGTAACGCTCAGAGGCGGGAAACGAGTGTTTTGAATTAGAGAGGAGACTCGGGTGAACCCTAATGTCCAAATCGAGACAGAATGGAGGAGTTGATACGTGTAATGCGCGGAATTACCAACCAGTGCACCCCCGGAGTAACTGAGTGGCTACCGAGAGAGGGGCCAGAAGTGGATGGCGACCGCTAACTCGACGGAGGGATGAGATGGGGAAATTTGGCGACAAAGAATCGATTCGGACCTCGCTGGACAGGAGCACTTGGAAGCAAGTCACTGTGACGGCCTTAGTCCTTCAGTGGTCACAAAAGACGATCATTATGATGACGACGATCATGATGATGGTCGTGGGGGGCGATGGTGGCGGCGGCTGCGACAACGGAGGTGGTAAGTACGACGGCTATTGCGATTATTAATATGATGAAGATTATGATGCTTATGACGCGACGAAAAAAAAAACCGGCATGAATAACATCGATTCTATCGATTGGGCACCTTCCAAAGAACCCGCTCAAAACCGCATTCTGGATACCTCACTTATGGTTACCTAAAATCGGTAAGAAAGGAGTTCGTTACAAATAATAATTGCTTGGGGGCAAACACAGTCGACTCCCGCTCTTACGCAGTCCACGGGGACCACAAAAAACTTCGAATAAACCGAAACTTCCAATTAATGAGAAAGCACAATACCAGCATTTCCACTAGTCCGCAACATGTTTCCCTTGTTGATTTTGTTCAGAATGTCGACTTTCGTCGGCAGTTGGAGCGTACCACACGGTTCGCACTGATAGTTCCGACTTGCCGCTAAATTCGAAGCCTGAAGCGTCCAGCACGCAAACTGCACAGACGGGGCTCTACGAAACCAAGTAAGGTCGAGGACCTGAAAAGAGAGAGAGAGAGAGGCGCACGCTGGAGCGGCTCTCAGCTGACCTGCCGCTTTACGTCTGTGTGCTGCCCCAGTAGCGATGGCGACACCATAATGCAGAGCACGGCGGGATTTTGGGTCTCAAAATGTTCACTTTTATCGAGATATGTCGGCCACTTTGACTTATAAAACAGGCGTGGCTGTTCGCCCACCAGGCTCGAGTCGGCGAACCAAATCTAACGCTCTAAGAAAGGCTTCTGCCCAGGGGACAGCGCAACGCTGCCCCTTGAAAGTAGACACCCGATTTTGTCTGAGGTGAAGCACCTGGAGAGCGCGAAGCTTCAAGTTTTTTAAGGTTAAAAAGTTTTGTTCACAAGTTAAGCTCGAGGAGCTTAACCGAATCGTTGTAAACAGCGCGCGTGGGCACAATGAAAATTTCAGACGTTCTTATTTCATGCTGACTCGCTACATGTATCTGAAGAATTAACAAGAGATGATCGAAAAGATATTCACAAGTTGAACAATGAGACACGCGGGAAGGGGAGCCACAGATTAATTTCGAACAAGGGATTCTTTACCTCGCAAAAATTTCCCTCACCGGACGTTTTCGTTTTTTGTCTCTGAAAGAACAGATGTCACCGCTGCACAGAATGAAGCCGGCGACCCACTGCTTTGAGTCACAACGCTTTTATACAAAGTTACGCCAGTTTGGCAGGTAAGGGACATGCTCTCCCCTTCTCTGGTTCACTATCGGTGGACGAGCAGCTCCTTCTCTCCTTCTCTCTTACGCAGTTCGCTCCAATCGGCGCAAAGGAGAGTGAGGGAGTACCGTTCCTTTGATGCACATATTTCTCAATAGCCCCATTACGCGATCCTTGAAACTTGATCCCCGCTCTGACCACTCGCCTGCTCATTATATTTATGCTCGCAAAATGTACTGGCTGGTATTAGATAGCGTCTCTGAGCCCCTAGCAGGATCTATGGTACTGGCTCTCAGTCACTAGCAAGTGCTATAGATACTTTTTTTCTCTTTTTACGGGAGTTGGTCGTGCACAACGGCTGACAGAGCTCACAAACTAGAAGAATAATGGCTCAAATCTGTATGGGAGTACGTAGATGCTTTGCTGAAACTTGATCAACGCTGGTCCGATTCCCAGAGCAGACCAAAGGCCAGAGTTCGATCAAGAGCACTTATGTATTAGCTAGAAACTTAAAGGCAAATTGATACGTGAAGCTCGCATACATGAAGCGTTACAGAGTATGGGCGATATTATGTGTTCTTCCTCGCTTTATCAGCTCCTTCGCAGCATCCACTGTGCCGTTACGTGGGGACGTGCGTAGTGGCATACGTCCGTCAGTAAGAAAAGGTGCGCGGTCAATGGATATTTTTTGCGTTTTCCTTTGTGGCACACAAATTCTCGTTTGGTTTTATAGAGAAGCTCTGAAAATAAATCTGGATCACCCAGAGAACCATAGAATAAAAGTAATAGAAAAAGTTTGCAATTGGAAGAGAGTATCGTAGGCTAGAAAACAATCTCGTAATAAATCCAATCCAGGTAAGATCACAAGAAAAAAAGGTTATTTAGGTTGGGTATGCACGATTCTACCAGCTAGGTTTCTAAAGAACGGCGGGGCTCTTTAAGCTGTTGTATAAAAGAATGAAGAGAATGTTCCAAGCGAAGAAGTTGATGGCTCTGGGTGCGCTGAAGAAATAACGGGCTTGTACGCATCAGGGAACGAAATCTCGCGTCTTTACCGAATCTAATAAAAGGACGATTTCGGGTGCCTATATTTACTTCTCGTTCGTGGGCTCAGTCAGACCTGGCGTGATTTGGCAGCTCTTCAATCCAAAGATTTGATTTATACCTGCTGTAAAAAAGCGAAGCAAAATACCCGCACAGGTTCAACGAAACACGTTGATCATATAAAACGAAGGCTTGCTTCAACGCAAAGATCAAAAAGAGAAAAGTACAAAGGCCCACCTTCCCCGTCTGTAACCCACGTTGGGGAAAAATAAAGGACAAAAGCTTTTTTTATGCTGTTCTGAAGAATGAGTCCGTGTCGTAGACGGTAGATAATGTAACTGGATATTTACCATTTCTATTCTGCCTTCCTTGCGGGGGTCTTTTTGTAGCTTGCAACAAGTGCCACAAAGCCCAGGTGTCAGTGGAGCTCCCACAATAGAATGTATACTGGTGGTTTCCAAGTGGGCCTTGTGGGCTCGTGGTTTGGAAAGCCTTAAGCCGTGAAGTTGTTATCAAGCTTCTAAATGCTTATCTCTTACGTATACTAGTTGACAAACGCATTTCGAGTGCTTCTCATGCCCCTTTTGGTCTTTTTTTTTTCACAGCGGAAAGCATCGCGTGTCGTGTCAAGGATCCATATTATGACAAAATGTGCGCCAAGAACACCCTCAGAACTTGCGTTTGTGGATGCGTGTCTGTTTACATTTGTGCGTGCGTGTGAGTTGCGTGGTATAAACAGTGCTCTATATTGTTGTTTCTTCTTGTGTACTCACGCAACTCTTGAAAACGTGTTTTTTTTCGCTCAATGTATCTCTTTCATCATCCTCAACGGCCTACTCAAGTCCACTGCAGGACGAAGTCCTCTCCCATTGACCTCCAACCGACCCTTTCTGCATTGTTCGAGTCCAATCTTTGCCTCCGAATTTCCTTATTTCATTACCCCATCTTGTTGTTGGCCTTCCCCTTCTTCGAGTACCATTTATCGGCATCCACTCTGTTACTCTAATTGTCCATCGGTTGTCATTTCTTCTTACTACATGGCCAGCCAAGTCCATTTCTTTTTCTTTACTTGATCTATGATATCATCTACTCGAGTTTGTTCCCTCAAAAAGGAAGCTCGTTTCTTGTCCATGAGTGTTACTCTATTATTCTTAGTTCAATGGCTTCTTCAGCCGACCTGGCTTTGCTTTCTAGTTGTTTAGTAAGGCGCCACGTTTCTGCTCCGTATGTCATCACCGGCAGGATGCATTGCTTGTATATTCTTCTTTTCCATGAATAAGGTAGCCTAGTCTTTATCATTTGGGAGTGCTTGCCGAATACAATCTATCCCATACCTATTTTCCGCCGAATTTCTCCTCTCGGGGTAGGGGTCAGCAATGACAACCTGTACGAGGTAGTTATATAGTGTACGTCTTCCAGTGCATCGTTATATATGCTGCAGAGGGTGGTTGCGGCATGTTTAGAGGGCTCAACATGCGTTTATTTCTCTATCTGTCTCGCTTTCTGTAAACCCAAATCAGCTTTAAATGCGACTAAAAATACGGGGTGCAGTACTGAAGCTCGTGTAATTTTAGTTTTTATTGCATCGTCTGCCCTAGGGGAATATTCTATTTTTGGGTTTCCAGAAAGAAAAATTTGCTGAGCTACCGCTTGCAAGCAACGCTTTCTTGCTCCTAAGCTACGCTTAGCGGACTTCGCCTCTTCTTATCGTCTCTCAGTGAACGTAAACCAGGGTCATGGGAGATGTTCAAACGCCACACCAAAGCAGCAGGTGTATAAGGCAACTACACTGTTGAATTGCGCCATAGCATCCGCAAGTTTGACGGACGAGCATGTTGTCATTTGGGGCCAACAAGGGCGTACGCCGACATTTTCCCAAGAAGGGGCCATCCGTACATTTGGCATTTAAGGAAAAGGGGAGAGGGTGTGAAAAAATAGGTTTTCGAAAATGGAAACAGCAATTGCGGGTGAAGTGACCGCTCCTCCAACCCTTCCTAGATCCCCTGCGGTGCACCCACGCATGCCAATATGTTTATTTATAAACGTACCTTTGATATCATGCCTACGTTTTCGCAATGTTGTAGTTGTATATTTACTGTAACATTACAAGTATGAAGTTTTATACCTGGAAATATGTGTTCCAAAAGAATTTCTAAATCAAACTGCTTAATCAAGGCGCCCTTGCAAGTGCGTGAGTGCCTGCGTGCGTGCGTGTGCGTGCCTGCGTGCGTGCGTGTGTGTGCGTGTGTGTGTGTGTGCGTGTGCGTGTGTGCGTGCGTGCGCGTGTGCGTGCGTGCGCGTGTGCGTGTGCGTGCGTGCGCGTGTGCGTGTGCGTGTGAGTGTGCGTCCGTGCGTGCGTGCGTGCGTGTGTGCGTGTGTGTGTGTGTGTGTGCGTGCGTGCGTGCGTGCGCTGGTTGCCTAATCGTGCAGTTGGTGGCAAAAAATAGGTCACATTTCATAAAATTAATATCTACTTCACGAATAATGTTTCCTTTAACGTCACCTGAAACTCTCCAAATCAGAAGAAACGATTGGCCGCCGCATGTAACCAAATACCGTCGTTCCCGCAATTCGCTTACACCACGCACTTCCTACTCAATTTTACGTCCAATACACTCTCTGCTCTGTACGAAGTGCGCACAGCAAACGCATCCCACCCCTTCCTTATGAATATGAACCGGATTGTATAACATGCACTGTCAGGACTTGAGCTTCAAAGAGCCCCCTAAATATGTACGTTTCTTTTTATTTCGCAGTCATAGTCAACACCATAATTATCATCAAAATCATCATTCATGATCACCCAAAGGACTCTTCCATGGTCCTCCAACCATCCTTCTCTTACGGAGCTTGAAAATTTCCATTGTAGGCTTTATCCTCAAGAAGCTCTTTTATACAGCTGCTCCAAATGACAGGAAAAATTCTGTACAATCTTTAGATGCACTGCCTAAAATCGTTTTTTCTTGCCACTGTACGCTAGAAGAACGCCGCAACGGATCTCCTAGTGTTACAGCTACCGCACCTTCACGAGCTTACAGCTTACAGCTACCGCGACTTCACGATCTTCGGTAAGTCTTTCTAACTATGCACAGTGATAGTAGAATCGATAATATCGAAGCTTTGGGGCTCTAAACGAGGCAATTATGTTGCCATCCGGCCCCTTTGCGCTCCCTGGGCCAAAGTGTACTTCCTGGACGTGAAACGTGACCGAGAGTTTTCATTAACTGAGCTCAACTCCTAAGCCTTTGTACCTTAATTTGGCTTGGGGAGCTATTGGTCACACTGTTTTCTTTTAGTTTCGCCTGTACGGAGATAATTCCGCACCACTTACTTGTTCGAAAAAAAGTACATTAATCGCACCTTATTAAATAAACCGAAGGCGCCTACGTAGCCGAGGGTATAGGGAGTATAAGGATTGGAAATTACGAGAGCGCGGCTGCACTGGCCTTGAGCAAAGTAGGCTGTTCACACCGTTTTCGATTTGAGAAAGGCCAGGCCATGTGCCCACGGATGGTCCACTTGTAATTACGCCTGCAGGAACCGATGCATTAACGGCGTGGCGCGAGAAGTTGGGCCCAGAGATTAGGACGATTCTTAATTTCAGCGAACAGCGGAAATAACTCCTTCTTTTGTTTAAGCTATTGCTTTTCCGCAACTACGTTTCTTAATCTGAAATGTCTCATCCTGGCTATTCTTTCCACGGACTGCTCAAAGGTACTGTTGCAGTGTTCATTGTTCTTCCTTCTTTGCTGTTTTTGTGTTGAGATTTACGTTTTGGAAACTCTGTTAAATTGTGCTAATACAAATAAAAACACACTCTTAACATGCGTTAACAAGCCCAGCCCTAGTAATTACAGACCAATGTCAATGATGTCATCGTGTTGTAAACTTCTTGAGCATATCATAGCTAACTACATTCACAAATTTTTACATGACCGTAATTTGCTTTCTTCTGTTCAACATGGTTTTAGAAAAGGTTTCTCTACAGTAATGCAAATAACATCGGTTGTTCACAGTTTTGCCGCTATTCTTGACAAGTCGGGCCAAGTAGATGCTATTTTTCTAGATTTCTCCAAAGCTTTTGATGTTGTTTCTTATGTTAACCTTATCAATAAATTACCATCTACTGGTCTCCATGCATTTATAATTAACTGGATATCTCCGTACCTGAGTGACCGCAAGCAATTCGTTCGCATTAAAAATGACTGTTATCTCCCCCCGTGTCATCAGGCGTTCCGCAAGGAGGTGTCTTAGGTGTTTTCTTGTTTCTCATATATGTTAACGATATTGTGGATGTAATTACTGGCCCTGTTCAAATAAGGCTGTTTGCAGATGATTGTGTATTATTTAACGAAATAACATGCCACGAAGACCAATCAGTATTGAATTTCAATCTTTGTAACATATACGACTGGTGTAAAGTGAAATGAACCTAAATGCCGACAAATAAGTTTTCATGAAAGTAACCAATAAGAAAATTTCTTTATCCTTCCCTTACAACCTTTCAGGACAACCTCTGAACGAAGTTACTGAATATAAGTACCTGGGTCTTACGATAACAAACACTTTAAGTTGGAACAAACACATTTCAAACATCTGTGCGTCATCTTTTCGTGAACTGATTCTTTTAAGACATAAGCTCGAGACAAGTGTTAGAATGCTAGCCTATACATCTATTGTAAGACCTAAATTGGAGTATGCATGCATAATCTGGGATCCTTACACCAGAACTAACATTCATGCACTTGAGATGATTCAGCGTAAAGCTGTTGGGTTCATTTACTCGAAATACCGTTCGAGCGATTCACCAACCCAACTCATGAGCGACCATAACATCCCAACCTTAGAATTCAGACGGAAAATCCAAAAATTAAACTTTCTTTATCTTCTCAAAAATAATAAATTCTCAATGAGACCAGAACAATACATCCAACCACTCACCGCTCGCAGAACACGACACCGGCACGCCGACTCCCTAACGCCCTTAAATGCTAGAACTGAACTAACATTTTCAAATTCTTTTTCCTGCGCACTGTAACCGAATGGAATCAATTACCAGCATCATTCGTAAATAGCATAGACTCAATTGACCATATTGTATTTTGACCTGTATTGTTAATGTGTTAAATTTCTTTCTTATTCGTTGTTTCAGTTATGTCCTTAATCTTCGCTCTTTTCATGTTCTTGAATTTCTGTTGTCCATATTACAAGCTTTGTAATTACGTCCCTGCTGCTTGGGCCCTTCACTGGGCATGCAGTATTGTGTAAATAAGTAAATAACACTTTCCAAGGTCCCAAGCCGTTCTTTTTCATTTACACCTGCTGACACAATTTCTTCAATGCATGTAGAAGTATATTCTTATTAGTAGAACGTTCTAGGTACTCATTTTGCCATAGAATTTTTGTTTTCATGGCAGGTTTTTTAGGTACGAGAGAGATTTCTCACCCGGGGGTTCCACCGGACATTAACCATTTCCGTAACCTATATCGGGCGAGCATCAGGGTCACACCAGTAACACATCAGGAATAGCGCATGATCGCAGAGCAAACCTATCATAGACGGACCGAGCTACGCCACTCATCAATCAACGCGGCGGGTGTAAAAAGGAGTAGGTTCGACGCCAGGCGCCGACGTGGCTTGCAGCTGGCGATTCGTTGCTAAAGAGCGAGTGCGTTGCTACACGAAGGACGGTTGATGACTGCAGTACGGACGGAATATGAGAAATATGCGCACAGCCCGAACGAACTTTGTCAATAGCAGGGTGTCGAACCGGTATTTTTTCGGGTTCGGTTCGGGTTCGGGTTCAGGCCTTTCGGGTTCGGTTCGGGTTCAGTTCCGGCGCACCATTCTGTTCCGGTTCGAACCGGTTCGAACCGGTTCAAACGGGTTCGAACGGGTTCGGAGAAAAAAAAAAGCAAGCGTGTTTTTTTCTGTTCATTTTTTGTGCTAGTGTTTTGTTTCCTTGTCAGGTTTCCTTGTCAAAAACGAAGCCATAATGTAGGTTTTTTTGTGCAAGTGTTTTGTTTTGGCCGAAAATAAGTAACCCTGCAACACTTTTTTCAACTTTGTTCGAAATCTTGAATGCTTGCAGAAAGTAGTCAACCAACACATCCAGTACTTAGATCAGGGAGTCGGAAAGTCCCTCAGACAAAAAGTACTGTTCTGTCCCCGTCAGATAACTTACAAACGTGCTTGAAATACTTTTCTTTCTTCCCCAGTCTTGGCGTTATTCTACCGCTGGAATGACGTCATTACAGCGATGTAGCGGCTATTTGCCGGCTTTCCTTAAGTTGCGACATTAAAATGAAACCACAACAGCGAAGCAGAAACGGAAGGCGTATCTGCTGGGAAGAGCAAATCCCGCACTGCTCCTCTGTGCTGGAAATAGCTATAACTTTTGCAGTGTTTCCAGATGCGAAGATAAGAGTGAGACCGTTGATCTAAAGTGTTGAAGAGTTCCTTTAACTGTAAAATGTACTGCAAAATGTTTTCTATAGTAGGTCTACGATTACAACATTAACTGAAGCGAAATGAAAAATTCGCTCGGACACATAAGACTGCGTATTTGTATGAATTTGAAAGCCCTGCTTTTTATGGCCGCAAGTTTATTTTTATTGATTTAGTTTCTTTCATTTTTATAATTTAATTTAATTTATTCTTGGATCATAACGCTGCAGTTTTATACCCCGCAGTTTTTTCTTGAGGAAGAAAATGACGGACGATTACGACACTCGCTAATGCGAAATTTGAGTGCAGCGCGAACTGTAGTCTTCTCGGCGACGGCGCATAGATGCTGTGCCTCAGGAAGTGGTCGCGTCATCAGCTAATGCACGACGGCGCGCGGCATACTCTGTCGTTGTCTCGTAAGGGGTCGCCACTGGGAAGCACGTCTCGCACGGTCACGGAATTACGCCCTCCCCCTTACACTTTCGTCATACTTGCAACCTCCGTTTTCCTGCCAGCTCTATCTTCGGTGGCGTCTTCGTTCTCTCGGTTACAACGAGTCCAACGCTGAGGGACTACGCGAAGCCACAGGAGCGGGTGCTTAAGGGCTGCGCTCTAACGCATGGCTCTACGTAGCCGCTGTGCAGCCATGTGATCCACTTCCTTCGCCGACAAGTGACGGGCCGCACATCGTCTCCAAATAATGCGTTCTCGCCACAGTCTTCTGGAAGGCAAACAGGTAGCCTCCTGACCAGTGGGCAGCACACTGGTGCCTCCGACGCCTCCCCCTCAATGCATCTTCGCCAGAATCTTCTGGTAATGGGCAGCCTCCCTGCAGACTGCCTATCGCCCCGTCCTACTAAGCAGACGACCCGTCCGTCCGCAATCGTTTTAACACGTACCATTCTTTGCCCACAGCAAGGACCGTGTAACCCCCTTCATTTCCACAAAAATACCGATTTCGCGGGAGTTCCACCTGTAATCGCTATAATAGCGTAAATGGAGATAACTGGTCGCACAAAATTTCTGAAAAACTAAAAAATAAAAAAAGTAATAACCGAAACTGGCAAACTGTGTGACACCCTGCATTTACACAATAATGACGATTATTGGAAATTTCTACCTGTAATCGTTATATAGGGTAAATGGAGATAATTAGTCGAAGAAAATGTATAAACGTAAAAAATAAAAAAAATGTAAAATAATTGCGGAAACTGGCGAACCGTGTAACACCCTGCATTTCCACAATAAGGCAGATTTCGCGAGTTACAAATGTAATCGTTATAATGGCGCAAATAGAAATAATTGGTCGAACAAAATTTTGAAAAACTATAAAATAAGAAAAATATTAAGCAATTAAGGAAAATGGGAAACCGTATAACTGCCTGCATTTCCACAATAATGGATATTTCGCGAATATTATATTTGTAATTATAGCAGCGTCAATTGAGATAATTGGTCGGACAGGATTTATAAAAACCAAAAAATTGGCTGTAGAAACTCACACTGAGGACAAGCGGCATAGGAATGCTACGCATTAGTAGATAATTGTTTGAATTTCTGCAGAAATGTTTTAGTACCCTGGAGTGTCGCCATGGTACAGTATTTTGCGTCTCCGCCGCCTCCCCCCTCCGCCCGGGCGTCTCGTGGCGGGCCGCCCCTCGTCACGAAATCACGCATCCTCGCAGGAATCGCCTGCCTGGCAGGCAGCCAGGCAGGCAGGTAGTTTACTGGCGAGCGAGAAGTCTTTTTGGCGCGCAGGAGAGCCTGAGCGCCCAACATCTTTTTTGGTTCCACCAAATGTCTAGGCACGCACGCGCGCATGCACCCCTGTTTTCGCACAATGAGGCAAATAATTTTGCCTTTAAATAAATTGATTGGTCTGCTACGCTTTTCATGCACCCCTTGTTTCAACGGCGCTTTAGCTTTAACACGAAATCATTAGCACTGCTAGAAGTCGAAAACAGTCCCGCGTCGGCGTCAACCTCCGACTGTCAAGCGTGGCTGGTGGCGTTTAAAGCGATTTCCTTCTGCTCATCTTTCATATGCTAACGTACCAGTTAGAAAGAAAGAACGGCTTTAATGACTCATTAGACGCCGTGTACAGGATGGCATTAGATAGGGAACCACCGGAGACAGGAACTTGCTACATGGCACTTCAGCGACAGGTGAGAGCGGTTGGGCTCTACGAAAGATAATAGCCGAGTGAAGTCACAAGCAGCAGTAAATATCCCTCGTAGAGAGAGGGAAAATGAACTTTAAATAAATCGAGGAAAAGTTTCAGAGAGGCGTCCTCATTCGAGGGGTAGAGTCGACAGTCGTTTCCATCAAGAGAAACTGATCTTCCAGGCCGGAGCTGGCCAAGGCTTTCTCCCAAATCTTTATGGAAACGTGTAGGTTGTATGGATCTTGGGTGGACTTGTCGCAGCCGCCTACTGTGTGTATGAGGTTCCCAGGCTCCCCACGGAAGCGACGAAATGGAGAGAATTGTGTCCTGTTAAAGAGGTGAAGACTGGTGATGTAAGGGAAGGTGTTAATCCGCAGTGCACGAAATAATCTTTCCTGGTTATTCCCTAGCGATTTGTGCGGGAAGGAATACGTTCTACGGGAGAGCCTATAGTGCTAATTAATTTCCTGGTATGTATACAGGATGCATGCGCTCGGGCTCGGCTTCATCAGCGCTGGCTAAGCGGGTCAAATGTCCAGCCACGAGGTTGGTGATCTTGTCTGCCGGCGATGCCAGTATGAGCTGGTGCCCATACAATCCTGGCTGGTCTCGTTGGTGGTCTCTGCTTGTTCATTCGAAGTGTTGTAACATGCACTAGACTGTTGGCAAAGTTGCGCCACGCCTGATAAGAGTCTGTTATTTGACTTTTGGCGGCCCTTTGGCTAAGCGCACGTGCTATCGCCTCTTCCTCAGCTTGGAAGGGGCTGTGTTCGGGGGTTGAGATGCTACACCTGCGGAAGGCTGCAGAACGGTAGCACGAAGAAAGAGAAGGTATCGGAGTATGCTATCGGGCGTCTTTCGCATCAAACCAGTTGATCGTTCCATTTTTTTTTCTTTCAGTTTAGTTGCTTCTTAGTCTTACCTCCTATATATACACATTTTGAGAACCTTTTGGTGAATATAAAACATGCATTAGGCAATTAGTTTTTAACTTCATTGCGAGATGTAAATCTTACGCGAGAAATGACATAAGAGCGTAACGTGCATAAAAAAGGCCTTTTATAGCATTCAGGTGGTCGACACATAACTTTCCGGCTATTTTGTGCGTAACTAAATTTCCTGATTGGGCGAGAAAGAGAACGCTGCAAAATTTGCAAATGCCAAGGACCCCAAATCTATCATGTTTGGTCCAACCCTCTAATCCGCCTAACTGACCCGCTAATTCCTCTAATCCATATTAATCAACACCGCAGTCCCACTAATTCACATTAGTTCATTCACTCATCTCACTAAACCACCCTAGTCTACCCGCTAATCCGCGTTAATCGACTTAAATCCATGCATGGAAATGCTATCGCATTTACTGTAAAAGCGAAAATGAGAAGGCCCCAATTTTTTTTTTTTCAATTCTCATGTTCTCGTAGGGCAGTAACCAAAGAACACAATGGCACTGTACAAAAAAAGTGATGGTGACGTAGAGAACTGTGAGTGTTTGTGTCTCAGTGCTGTTTTTATAGAAGTGCCCACTCAAACTAAAATAAGTGGAAGATACGGATTTATTGTTGATGGTGTCCCTGAAGGCCTTCACAAGCGGACACGGATGCATTCGAATTAACAACATGAAAATTTCACACGATTTTAAACACACTGCACATAGAAACCATAAAGAATACCCCATGATATGTTGCCACGGCATATGCGTCCTAACTTAAGTTATTGTAAATGCAAAAAGATAATTTGGGGAGATGAGCAATACCTAAAGCAAACTAATAGTGTATACGGACTTTACATTAAATTTAGGGTAATAATAAGATGAGAACCTTATGGGCCTTGGGAATTGCAGACTATGCAAAATATTGCGTGGTGCCGTCTGGCGAATGGTAAAAGTATCTTCGGATGCAAGGTAGGGTACCGGGATGGAAAAGTAGAAATCACAGTTTTGAGGCCCCGGAACCGGTTCGGAACGGTTCCTTCAATTCGTTCCGGTTCGGGTTCAGTTCCAAAATGGCGGAAAAAATACGGTTCCGGTTCAGTTCCGGTTCCGGGCAAAAATTCGGGTTCGGTTCCAGTTTTGGGTTCGGTTCCGGTTCCGGTTCGACACCCTGGTCAATAGAACGTCAAAGTCAATAAATCGTTGATATAATTTAGAATGATGACCTCATTATTATAACTATCACGAATAATCGCAAAACTACGACCTGAGTGTCTTATGGATGAATAGATGACATTGCATTAACAAGATATAACGTACAATGGCTATATGGCATGCGCAGTGTGGGGGAGTTGCCGCCTTCCGGTCGGGGTGACTCTGGAATTGCTCCGTTTTGTTGCGACCCCGGAATGGAATGAAAATTTATTAGCGACAGCGCTTGGAGAAATGGATTGTGAATGTAATTAGGCGCCTTTATACCACTGATGGAGTTGGAGTGAAAAATGATGTTTTTTAGATCAACCGTATCGATCTATATCGATCTATATCGAGGGATAGCTCTTGAATAAGCAGGATTTTTGCAAGCAAAGCAGCTAACCCCTGCCGTCAGGGTGTTACCGGCCCGTGCGCCCTCAGGGACGAAACTGGTGGCCGACTCCCAAAGAAGCAACAAAAAAATGAGAAGGCGTGCCTGTTCCTGGCGCGCCCAAGCAGGCTGTTGCTGGGGACAACCTCCTCATTCCCCGCATGCGTCATTCCACCGGCCCTATGCCACTCCCGTCCATGCGTTGTTTTCACCGACATGTCATGCAACCAACTAGCCCACCCTGAAGCTCGAGTCGCCCCCATTTCCTCAGAGTAGCTGCAGAGCCTCCACGCTCTTCCGCATCAGCCTTAGATTTGCAAAAAATGTCCAATAAACATGTTCAACAACAGAAACAAACTCCACCGGGGAGATTTCCGCCTTTATTTCCATGCTTGTCGTTTACAGAGAAGCTGTTAGCCTGCAGTTCGTCGGAATTTTTCGTGAGTCTCCGGTAACAGAAAGGACGTTGAAGCGGAAAGGAGGTGGAAGCGAAGAGAATACGCGACACCGCCGCTCACGTGCCCCCAGAGAGCAATAAGGGAAATAGGAATGAAGCCGGCCCAGCCACTCGTGCGGCGCCACAGAAACATCCCGAAAACAAAATCACGCTTCCTTTGAAGGCGTCTGATTTTGTGTACACCGCAATGCCGCTTCACCTGCGGAATCTCAGTGCCGTCGAAGAGGGGAGATTTGTGCTGCGCCCTCCGTTCGGGAACATCTACCGCCTCACACAACGTCGTGTTCATTTTAAAGTAAAGGGGCAAGTCAGTATAGCGCCCTCGAACGCCCAAACCACGGAAAGCCGTTGACCACGTATAAGGTACTCTCGTCATGGTTCTGATTATGTTACGCTCTTCCAGCTTGCAGTTCTTTATGTCAACTGATTTTATCGCGTGTTTGCTTTGGTGCATAGCAGCGTCGCTGGCCATCCACGTTTGTTAGACAGGCTGGATACTCAATATTTTAGTACACATCGTAACGCAGCAAATTACTTTATGCGATGAGGTTTTCTCTGGCTACTTAAAGACTCTCTGCAACACTGCTGATAAACGCTTTCACTCATTCCTTCGCGTCTGACCCACCGCGCTGGCTAAGTGGCTAGGGCGTTATGCTGCTGAGCCGTAGGACGCGGCTGTGATTCGCGACCGCGGCGGCCGCTTTTCTGATGGAGGCGAAAAGCAAAAACGCACGTATGTTCGAGATTCCGGCCCACGTTAAAGATCCGCAGATTGTCAAATACAATCCGGAGCCGTCCACAACGGCGCGCCTCATCGCCTGCGTAGAGTCGGCGCGGTAAACCCCACAATCAATCAATCAATCAATCAATCAATCAATCAATCAATCAATCAATCAATCAATCAATCAATCAATCAATCAATCAATCAATCAATCAATCAATCAATCAATCAATCAATCAATCAATCAATCCTTCGCATCTGGAAGCATTACGGGAGCTTTAGTTTTCGGCAGGACGGAGCGGCACCGTGTGATTTGCTCGTAGCAGCAGATACGCCTTCCGTTTCGCTTTTGCCTATCTTTAAAAAAGGTGACCCTCTTTCTTTCGATAACTATCGTCCAATTTCTATTCTGTCGTCCTCATGGAAACTTCTAGGGCATATAGTAGCAACTCTTATCTTAAATGTTCTTGACGAATACCAGATTCTATCTCCACTGCAACATGGTTTTAGGAAGGGCTTTTCAACTACAACTCGATTATGTTCAATTGTTCATTATTTTGCTTCAACACTCGATGATGGTGGGCAGGTAGATGTAATTTTTTTAGACTTCACCAAAGCGTTTGATTTAGTACCGCATCATAAACTAATTCACAAACTGCATCTCACCAGCCTCCCTTCTTTTCTAGTAGCATGGGTTTCGGATTATTTGTCTAATCGAAGCCAATATGTAGACATTGATGATTCTATTTCTAGTACTCTTCCAGTCACCTCCGGTGTCCCTCAGGGTAGTGTTCTCGGAACCTTACTTTTTCTAATTTACTGTAATGATATTGTCTCAGTAATCAAAGAACCCGTTCATATTCGACTTTTCGCCGACGACGGCGTTATCTTTAATAATATTCATTCTATTAGTGACCAAGAAGCTCTAAACTCCTCACTTGCTGCAATCCTCTCCTGGAGCCTTGAATGGGGTAGGGTACTAAACCCGAAAAAACCGTCTCCCGTCGCATCATCAATAAACGGAATCCTCACCAATTTTCGTACTCTCTTGCAGGAAATCCCACTTAAACAAAGTTCAGGAATATAAATAGTTGGGCATAACTTTAACAAATAATTTAAGCTGGAATTCGCATCTTACTAACGTTTCTTCCTCTTCCTTTTGTAAATTATATTTACTTTGGCATAACCTTCGAGACGCTCCAACTAATGTTAAACTATTTGCATACACAACGCTAAATAGACCTAAACTAGAGTATGCTTGCGCTGTTTGGGACCCTCATACATCAAAGAATATTGACTTATTAGAAAAGATCCAAAGGAGAGCTATTCGGTTTGTTTATTCAAAATTTCATCGCAGAGATTCGGTTTCTGAGCTCATGCGTAACAGCGGAATTCCAAACTTGCAGTCCAGAAGACTGTTTCTCCGCCTTAAATTATTGTATTTACTTTATCGCCGCAAACTTGCTTTGGACTGTAGTTTTTTCTTGAAACCCCTTGCCACTCGCCGTACTCGTAATTCCCATTCTCTGTCCTTAACCCCAATGTTCGCTTTTACCAATCTGTTTAAATTTTCTTTTTTCCCCGCACAATTATTATTTGGAACAACACACCCGAAAATTGTCTATACTCTCTTGGTTCATTAGAAGCAAATGTTCAGTTGTGTCTTTGTAGTTGCGCCTAACGTTCACTGTTTTATACTCCAGTTCTTGTTTCTGCCTTTTTCTGTTTACTGTTTGTATTAACGTTTGGTTTATATTGTTACCACATTATGCCCCTCCTGCTTGGGCCTTCATGGCCTGCAGTATGTTAATAAATAAATAAATAAATAAATAAATAAATAAATAAATAAATAAATAAATAAATAAATAAATAAATAAATAAATAAATAAATAAATAAATAAATGTGGCTGAAAGGAAGCCAGCCAACAGCACCTACACTGCTCTAATGATGTAATTCGAGTGCTCGAAGAATTTCAAGACCGGGAAAGAGAGAAAAATATTTTGAGCGAGTTTCACTGTTATCTGACGGGCATAGAACAGCTATGTTTGGCTGAGGTAGTTTGTTGAGTACGTTATGAAGGCATTCAAGATTTATAAAGACGTTGAAAAAAGTGTTCATACGCAAGGCCATCACCCACTTGCCTGCAAAGAATCCGCCATAGCACAAGATGTACTTTGCGGTGAAGCATACGCCCAGTAATAACGCGCAGCATACCACCACAATTCGCACTACCCACACCGTTCACAGTACTAACACCCGCAGGACAGAAGTCGGCGCTGAGTACTTTTACTGGAAGCCCGCAGTCTCACGCAGAAAAATAGCCCAACCGGTGCCAGGATATCGAAACGAAATAGCAAAAATTGGTTCCATTTTGTACGGGTAAGGTACGGACCTCGCCAGGACCATCAACAAATCAAATGAGGGCCGTACAGAAGATATGGTGAATTTCATGCAGTGGAGGCAGAACTACGTGTTAACGGTGTTCTGTTGCGCTGCTTCACAGACCCTCGCACCCGTTCGATAGTATATTTGAAATCAGCGTTAATTATATTACAGTCTTGCTGCAGTGCACCGAGTTGTAAAGAAGGTATGTGCGGCATGCCAGCGATTTAACGGCAAAACAAGACACAACGGCAGACAAACACTTACAAGGCACACAGGAGAAGAGGTCACTCTAAACTCTGACAAATACCTTGCAACATCGCGCAGGCGCAAAAATGACACAAAGCTGCTTATGCCAGCCACTTCGCACAATCGAGTCCCTCCTGCCCAATCCCAAGTTTACACGCCTGAAAAAAAAGAAAACTCCTCTGGGGCTTAAGTCTGCTGACGTGATTTGAAGGTGAAAGCCTAGCGATTACCAGACTTCTTTACTGCTTCTTCATATTTGGGTCTCTCTATTCGGTTTTGTTTCTTAATATCCCGACGCGGATTACTCCGACAGCCAGACAGCCAGCGGCAATTTACCCGGCAGCTTCACCAGGGTCGAAGCTGTCCTCCACGTACACCTGGGGCGGTATTCCCGTGTTTTTTTCCCTTTTGTGTCCCTTTCGAAAGTGTCCCTTTTGGGCGAGCCCTGATTGGCTAAAAGCGAACACCCGGATGTGACGCCATGCAAGCACGGCGGAGCTAAAAGCGGCGGCTTCTCGGAGCAGACGATTCGGAGCAGACGATTTTTCGTCGCCTTATTGTTGGTTCGCTCGCGGAACAATAAACACATAAAAGATACTCTGATACAGTTTCAGTTCTTTAAAATGCGTTTGCAAGAACAGTTACGGTATTTGAATCAAAGGCCACGGCTAAACCGGAAGTACGCCACGATGAAAGGGAGGCAAAAGGGATGTTTTCAAAAGGGACAGTTACGAGAATACCGCCCCTGTTCTAGTCACCTACGTTTACGTTTACCTGCCTCGCGACACGCATCAAGCTAATTCTCGTTTCCTCTCAGACTGGGTGTCGATGGTAGCGATGTGGTTAGCGCACTTGGCTCCTGCTTAGGAAACGCGAGCTCGAATCCCACGCGAACTGTAAAGTGCTTTAACGGCGAAGCTGTTTAGCAAATCGTAATTTTGCGTGTCCGCAGTTAAAAATGCCAAGGAATTGCCGAGCGCGCGCACGTGAGGGCGGGCAATGCGGCGACCTCCCGGCAGTTAACAAAACCAAGAAAATGCCCAGCGCTCGTGTGTGTGTGCCTCGCGGCGACCCGCCCAGTGTCCCCTGCGCACGTTCGTCAAGCCAAACATACCCATTTGGGGAGATCGGCCAATATTGCCGACACCGGTGCTCCCCCCCCTCAAAAAAAAAAAAAAAAGAAAGAACTCCAGCGACCGCCGTAATCGGCGCAACACTTGCTCCAGACGAGGAAGACACGTCATCGCCTACACCCCTACCAGGTGAAATCCAATGATTATCACTTGCAAAACATGAAATAACTCGCACTTATAGCAACAGTATTGGAGTAAAGGTCATTGCGGCACCGAAGAAGCAAATCGGCTGCAATCGTCGACTTAAACCTTCGTGATGGTCGTGCAGGTTGTGCACACCTTGGCTACACTCTTAATCTGGTTCCACGTAAGATCCACTTAGTAACTGGAACTTTTTTGCAAAAAAGTTCCAGTTATATATTTGGAACCGTGTTCCACATATCCTGAAAATTAAGTGGAACAGTGCACCACATATTTTTGCAACTAAATTATGTGGATCGGTGTTCCAAATAAAAGTATGCGGATCACTGTTCCAAATAAAAGGATAGTTTAAGTTACTGGAACATTGATCCATGTAAAATGATTATGGAATTTATCCGGTGCGCCGTTCCAGGTACCTTCAGGCCAGCTGTTTATATAAAACGGTGTTCCTATAGGCATTGGGAAGCTGTCTATGGGACTCCACTTTTCCAATATTTCTGCTTTCCTGTCGGTATACACCGAGGTCATATGCCAGGCTGGCGGATGCATTGGTATCAGCAGGAGACCGCAAGCACCATTTTAACACAGCCTTGATATATGACCCGCAGTGATACCAACAATTGGAAAGCAGAAACGACCGCAGCAGTGTGGTCCCTGACAGTTCCCAACAGTTACCTATCGGAGCACAGTTCTATATAAAAGTTGGTCTGAGGCACCTAGAGCGGCACACAGTCTTTGGCTTCACCCGCAGAATCCTCTTCTGACTTTCAGCTGCATGTAAAAGAAACAATATACTTGCATTAAAATACGCACGAAAGCAACTATTATGACTCATACACTGCTTTTCAATATACTATACAACTTTATTGGGTGTTAGTATGCATACATTTCAGATTTTAATAGCTGTCTATTTTAAATTGCACAGAAAATGACCAACGTACAAGGAATAAATACCATAACTATAACACTAGGCTCCAAGTGGCATTTTCACATATTCACCTTTACTCAAAAACATGGTTAATAAAGACGATATTAGGGGCAACTACTTCACAAATAAATAGACGTGTGCGTCTACCGCGGCACTGACACAGACATTATACAACAGTGAGCATCAAATATGCTGTCTTATCAGATAAACCAAGGTAATTCAAAGGCGGAATGACCAATTGCGCTTGCCATACTATGTTTACGCATAACTGTTTGGGAAAATGCAGTTTGCTATTAAGTTGTAGGGAAAGACCTAAAAACAAGCCATACACAGTTGTATTACCACAAACTTGCAACAGTGCAGTGCAAGAGTTTAGGAAAACAACGCTCGAGCCAAGATTAACGATAAAACATTTGACACGAGAGGTCACATGTAGCAGCATGCCACCATTAAAACATGATTATTAAAGATAGTAGTTTCCTGACACCAGACGTAAGTGTAACATCAAACTATTTGTAGGCAAAATAGACTTTATGAGCGTCCTGAAAAGGCCTGACTTAAGGCACGTTACTTGCCCAAACAATTTGTAGTAGTTTAAAATAATTCATCCCAAGAAATCTCACAAAAGCCAGCATGAATCACATAATTTTGCAAACCAGGTAGCTGGAAGCATGTTACATATATTAAAATTTAACAAGCAGACTAATCATATACGTCATCAATTCAAGCGGGAGCAAGTCAGACATCCTTAAGAAGCAAACAAGCCAGCATTGAATCATACAGGTGACCAGTTTTACAAAGCAGACTTGAAAGCATTTTTTCCAGCCTCAACATTTTACCTTAGGTGAAATTCCCAGTTGCGTGCTATAAAAACCCTCCCGTCTTGCTATCAGTGTAATTGTGACCAAAGCCCTGCTTCTGCCAAGCAAGAAATGCAGCTTTGTTCAAAGAAGAAAACTTGTTCAAGGCAAATACGCACATTTTCAATTCTTCTAGGTCATGAGTGTCAGCTCATATCCGGTACTAAAATTTATCAATGAAGGCGAAAGCCATATGCGTAAATAATCACTGTCACTTTTGCATCAGCAGCAGCCCTGCCATGAAAAAAAATCTCATGAGCTACACTTGAATAATAAGGACGTTACAATGCGGTGCCATGAACTACATTAACACCCACTATAGATTCAGAGGCAGCCTGCGCATTGTGCCAATGATGAAAAATAAGGCATGACTTCAGTGTTCAGTTGACATGAAACTTGCATGTGCCAGTAACTTAAACCTATTCATCTGATTTCACCCCCTTCATGCCTTTCATCTGACCTCCTTCATGCCTTTCAAGAGATACTTTACCTCTACCAATAATTTAAAATCCCAAGTAGAGCTGAACACTTCAAGTATTTCAACAGCGACTCCAACTTAACTGACACCAGGCCACTGTCAAACTTCTCATGCTTTCCAAGAACTCCCTGCAAAAGTCCCAAGAACTCTCCAAAGGCACACAACCATATGAACATGATGACACGATGAAAAAGATGACATATGCGGCGAAAAGGATGACCACATCCTGAAGTGACAATGCAGGCGGCGAATCCGTGATGTGTTTCTTGCGGGCAATATTGATGCCGCCAGTCCCTTCTCTCAGAATAACTGGGCCTCGAGTAGACTTACGGCTCACCTCATGTACCTTCAAGGAAACAAGAAAATTTTGTTACATGGGTGCTTTAAATGAGTGAGTTGCTTAGTCCCTTTCATAACACAGTAATTGATTTAAAATCAGTGATTTCTTGGGTTTTTTTCTGGGAGTGCTGCCAAAGGTGAAAGTGCGCTAAACAATATCACCACAGACAATCAATGAAATTGCCCTGATCCTGGAAAGTATCCCACTTTGCTGCATTGGTATCATGAATATAACGTTTTTTTATCCTTGAGAGGTTTCGTTTATTAATCAAATAATAATTACTATAATCACCTTTCGGCATTATATTTTACACACCTTCTCTCTGCAAAAAATGTTCTCTGTACTGTATAATGTGCTCCCCAGAATGCTGTAGTGAGGCTGGCTTAATATAACTTACAGCTAAACGATGTTTCTACCGCAAAGAAATAAAGGGCCAGTCATAGGAAAATCATAAATATCGCACGGTGGCAGAAATTTTTTGTGGCATTATTTCCACCTAAAATATTTCCCTATCGATGTGTATTCCTCCATGGTGCGTAGTGGTATGAGCCAGAAGTTGAGCTGACTAATGCTGAACTAGGCTGTTGCACAATGTTCTTATAAATCACAACTATAACACATTTTATTGCAGACATCACTTTCTGTACTCTAAACAATTCTCTTTAAAAAAATTATTCTTATTTAACCACCTGTCAAAATCCAATGCAAGCATTACTCATGCTACGCCTGTATTTGGGAGTATTATTGGTGCTACGGGCGTATTAAAAGCGGGAAATTTAAATCGTCAGTTGCCACCGTATTGTTGTAGCAGCAACCACGTTGGGCGTGTCCGTGGTGCTGGCAAATAACAACTCGCAAGGTGTAAAAGCTAAATATTTACAAAACTAAAATACAAAATAGTGGTTTTTGGCCACTGTTGGAGCATCCGTAATAGGCGGAATGTGAACACAATGGCCAATATTGGCGTTCACGATAACTTCTTAACACTGAGATATTATTAGGACGAACAGACCCAGAAATTGAGTCTCGCAAAAACAAAATGCCAGCTTACCCAACCAAAATTAAGACGCGGGTGTTTCTGCCAGGGCAGTCTCAAAGTGCACTTCCAGGAAAGTTTCGCTAACGTGTTCTGAAAAGCTCCTACTGTCACCTTGAGCCACAGGCCAAGCTGTCACTGAAAAGAAGTTTCAAACCATTAGTTATAAAGAAATACCAAAAACGCGCCATGAAAGACCCAAAAATGGCAGTGCGTACTTACTTGTAGAATGCAATGATTTCATCCCGTGCAAGAGCTTTAATGTGTTACCTTCTGATGATACACTTCCAAGAAGGGGTCCAAATACAATTAAAATGGCGATATGCATTCCTTGTACCACTGTTTTAGGTCTATCTTCGCCCTATTGCCTAGAAAATAAACAGTACAAAAATATCAGAGAATAAATTTATGCCTCGCTTTACCCAGGGAGCACGAGAAAATATTGAACAATGTCTGATTCGTTCCACGAAAGTAGAATGTCTTTTTTACAGCGGAAGCCCTGGTAATCTTTCCTTGCTAAACAATTTGAGATATGAAAATATTTGAACATACTTTAAGCTCACCTGTCCTTGGTCTATGCGAACTGGTGAATATCTGCACAATATGCACAACTCAAAAACACTCTTTTGTGGCTTATGAGCTCCACAGGGCATTCATAATCCGCCACACTCTCCCCGACGACCCTTCAGCATGCCAATGATGTCTTCAGCCAGTGAATGCCACAGCCATGACTTCGCAGGAGCATGTAAAGAAAGGAAATAATTTGTTTTCTTTATTTTTTTTTTTGCAGAGAAACAAAAACATTTGTCACAACCTATCAGCGGAGGGCCAAATGTCTCCACAGTCAGCCATATACTCTTTCTGAACAGGTCATAGAGTATGAATACAGAATGTAGCAATCTGCTTTTGCAGTATAATTTCTACGTTCAAAGTAGAACAGAAATGGATTAATGTTTGGTGCACATCATGATGCAACAACTTTGCACCCGAGGGTTTTGAAAATTATTCCAACTCTCGAGCTGCCACTGACATTGATAACATAAAATGGCAGGAATGTATTATTTTTAAACTTACTTTGTGACGTTAAAACTTCTAATAGTCCACACGTGAGTTTTATGGGTAATTATTCTGAGGTCTCAGGTTACCACTGACATTGACAGCATAGAAACGGCACCACACTTTCAGCGTGTTCCCACCTGCCTTCCCCTCCACAAAAGGAACGTTTTGTCAATACGCTACTGCTCAGACAACCACTTTCCCTTGCATTTCACTACACGTCAGGGAGCCAACTTAAGTTGACTAGTGTAAATAGAACATCTGAATTCATCGAAGGCATTGGAAGAAACCGACCGGGAACAACTACACACACAGCGCAGATAAACGTAAGAAGTGCTGCCGCTAACGCCTTGAACGCACATTAACAACAAACGGAATAGCGTGATTAGCACAATAAATTTATAGCTCTCAGCAGACCAACACAACGCAATTAACACGAAAGTTTGAAAATGCCGATAAGTCTAAAGACAGACGCTCTGACAAACAAGTTGTGCAGTGTGTGCGCGCGAGACAATGGCGTGCGACTAACCCGAGGAGATTCAGTACCGCTGACAGGTACAGCAACCGTCAATATGCAACTAAGCAACACCACACCACAAGAGGACATGCAGACTCGAGATATGCGCACACCTGCTACTTTCTAAATATCACTAGCTAACGTACGCAGTCATAAATGTCAAGCCGACTCCGACCCACACACACACAAGCTTAAGTGAATAACGGCCGCAAACGTTTCTCGCATCGAAGAGGAAGCGGAGCGGCACGTTTATCGGACGCAGCAGTGATGACCAAGTCAAAGAACAACAACCGTTACCAGAACATAAATAAGCAGCACTAACCTTTTTTGCGCCTCCCGGCAAAACTTCACTTCGTCGAACAGTAAATACAGCCCGAGGACATGAAGAAATCGGCAGTTTCACGCCACAACCAAACTGGTAACCGTTCCCGCCAGTCTGACCAACAGTTTATTTAGTACATCAGGCGCATAACGCGAGCAATCGAGAAAACCGCTATAGAAGGCCACTGGTGGCGCTGCATGTGGATGAACAAAAACTAGCTTCCGTAAACGTTGAGACGTAGGGGCGCTGCTGTCGTTAAAAGTGTTCACGCAGTCCCGTTTTTCCCTCATCGTCGTTGTACCCGTTGCCGTCCCACTATACCATGCATCAACGCAAGCGGCGCTGCCTTGTATTCTTTCCTCCATAGAGTTTCATACTAATGAAACTAGAGGGGACACTGGCGCTGCAATCGTTCAACCCCCATGGAGCTGATTGTGTGACGTAGACTCGTGATTTTCGAACTTGGCTTAACTTGAGGCTTGACGATTCTTATATGTACTAGGCTTCGTACTTTTCCGCTCCGTCAGTTTCGGTTTCGGCGTCGAAAGCGTCGGTGGGTCATTCCGGGGCAGAATTGCTGTTGGCGTTCGATTCCAGCGGCTGCAGTGCGCAAATACTGCACGGCTGGAATGAATGGATACCGGAAGCACTCCGCGCCGGGTAGTGCGTTCCATCCTAGCCACGTTTATGACTACGCTTGCGATTATAACACGAGCACGGTAGCGCCGAAGTCAAATAAAAATCTTTTATCAGCAGTAAGTATGTGTGCACAGCCGGTGATTTTTTTTTTTTTTAATGTTGCGGGAGCGTCCACCAGCGGGTGGGTAGGCACCTTATCGTGGGAGAAAGCGGCGAAACAAGTGAGGGTAGGCCGCTTGCATAGGACGATTCCGCCAGTGCAATTGCCGTCTGCTAGGCTGTTCCCGGAAGCACAACACAGCCGAAACAGTCCCTTTCCGTTGCTAATCAGCAGCGTGTATTCACCGGTGTAACCAAGGCTAATCGCTGTGACCGCCCGCAACCATGGACGCATATGGGGTGTTTGAAGCTGAAGGTAACAATATAATGAAATGAATACTCTGTATATGCAGTGCAGTATCAGACAGGGGAAGAAAATGTACCTCTGCAACGGTAGAATGGCTTTACCTATTGCAACAGAACGTGGCCAAATGATCGCCTGGGGCCTACCAGTACTTTTGGGCCATAAACTATGGCTTACATAGCTATGTACTGGTGAAGCCATATGAGGCGATCACCGGCATGCATGCTTGCTATTCAATGAAGTCGCTGTGAGTCTACATTGGTCACAGTGTTCCCCATCCAGTGGCAGGTGTTGCTGTAGCAACTGTTTGCGTTAGTGGAACCCTGGCTCAGCGCCTGGAGACAGGCATATTGAGCACAGAGAAAAAGTTGGCGACTGCACTAGGCGAGTACTGTGTGAATTTATTGTGCCAACAGCAAAGTGCAGAATTCCGTTTCACTCATTTATAAAAAAGCCCTCACCACAGTCATACTCTGTAACACTAATAAAAAAAGCACAGCATTGCTTAATACATCAAAAGCAAGAGTGCAAGCTTACCTTGAGGAAGTTGTTTTGAACTTTTGAAGGCTGGTAAACATGCAAACTATGCAGCGAAAATGAGTGAAGGCATAAGCATGTCGCATCAATGTATTTATTGTCCCATCCAAGAGCCAGAATTGCTTAATACAACAAAAGCAAGAGTGCAAGCTTACCTTGAGGAAGTTGTTTTGAACTTTTGAAGGCTGGTAAACATGCAAACTATGCAGCGAAAATGAGTGAAGGCATAAGCATGTCGCATCAATGTATTTATTGTCCCATCCAAGAGCCAGAATTGCTTAATACAACAAAAGCAAGAGTGCAAGCTTACCTTGAGGAAGTTGTTTTAAAATTTTGAAGACTGGTGAACAGCAAACATGCAAACTATGCAGCGAAAATGAGTGAAGGCATAAGCATGTCGCATCAATGTATTTATTGTCCCATCCAAGAGCCAGTGTGAACATATTGGTACCAGGATTTAGTTTGTAGCTACCTACCAGCATTGCCATTTTCGCAACCAGCATACTGATGTACGCAGGCTGCTTTATGCAGGAATCAACAAAATGGTTACTGTAAGTGGCGAACAAATGCGACGTTCGGTTACGGTAAAAAGATTGCATGAAAGGAACCCTAGAAAAGCTTATAGCTGTAGAGCAGAAGTGCTTCGATCAGCATCTGCCAGCACAGTAGAAGCAGGGCAACAATATCTCATCAACGAACAAAACAAGGGTCTTAAAACAGCGTACACTCGGCATGACAATATACAGCCACAGTGAACAGCAGTGGGTGGATACAATCTGCAACTTGATAACAGCCAGAAGTAGGTGAGGCAGCCTTCTACCCCACTGATCAGAACCTTTTGAGCCGTATTGACAGTGCAAGATGGGAAAGGGCAGCTTAACATTTTTCAATCCATTGTTTGGGCAGACATCAATGGTGCATAAACAAAACACTGCAGCCACAACGTATAATGTAAGTTTTAACTGACATTCACGTGGTGAAAGCTGATTCCCTACGTCACACCTTCATGAATATGTTGCTGGAGGAGGTGGCAGTGCCACAAAAAGTTTGTGAAAGGTGCACAATATAACCTGGCTTCAATAGAGATTTACATGGGCAGTGAGGACGTGCCAGCTCTCTCAAAGTCATTGGCACCACACACAGTCCTCAGCAGGGTCCCTCAAGTGAATACCACTTTGGAACACAGTGGGCTAAAATACCACGCAGAATACTTCCACTTCATTCTTTCAGTTCAATAATCACGTACACAAGTCTTCAAATGGCTGCTCATAGTAGTAAATTAAGTTGGTTTCATGCTGTGCCAAGGCTATCGCAAATGAAGCCACTGCTATAAGTCACATTTATGCATACAATGGATGGTTTCGAACAACTAATTTTCTTCCACCCGAGAAAAATAGTTTGAATCTTGAGTGCCTAACAAGCAAGATTCAAAGAACATCTTCCATGCACTACAAGGCACTTTCCTCACCACTTGTTTTTCTCTTTATTGTGCAGCTGAATGTACAGGATTGTTTTTACTATTTACATATCGTAGGCTGCAGTCAACCTCTCCCCAAGCCCTTTTGCTTTTTGAACGGTGGCCCTTGCTAGAATTTTGGTGTTTTTGACAGGTTGGCGGCATGCCTGCCTTGTCTTGCGCTGCTGATGATCCAACCAATGATCCTGACTTGGACACTGGTTGCATGCCTGGTGCAGCTTCTTGTGTTGCCTGCTGGTCCTCTCCTTCCACTGCTGACACAGTTGGGACCTGTATCAAAATGGATGGCATCATTGAAGGTTTCGCAAGGCTTTTATACAGATATTTAGAGCACAAGTATGTACTCTTAAAATACAGCACACTAACATGCCTATTTACAAAAAGGGTTCCAGTAACATAACATATTCAATGACTCTGGCTTTCTCATAAAAACACACAGTTACGATCAGCTACGCGCTGCCGTGTTGACGCTGAAGTCATTACTTAAACCAAAGAGAAGACACATACAATGAACTCACAGGAAGCCAACAATGTTTTCAAAGGTCAGGCTTTAACAAGGCATGACTTTAGCAGTTGGATTATTCAAGACTGAACAACCACACAAAATGAGTAAATGTTTTGAACTTATTGTGGAACAGCTTCGGAACAACGAATGCATGAAGGCAGCTTTTGTATTATGGAAATGGTACCCCAGAGGCACTATTTAGTTGCTATTTAGGCAAGCACTGTCTGATCAGCAACATTTACGCTGTTTGACACCTTCGCACGTAATTTCAAACTGTTCCTGCGCTTCGGCACGCTTGTGTGGAGGCACTGGAAAAAATAGGGTGCCTTCAATTTCACACGCGGTCCTGGCTATATTTGGGCGTGAGACCTCGGTTAGACAGGTGATGATTGGCACTTGTGGGCGTGTAATGTATGTACACACACGGTGCTTAGATATATCAGTGCGCGTTATTGGTCATCTAATAGAAACATTCTACACGGAGATTTTCATAAAATTAGGAACTCCCGTAAAATGCAGCCCACTGCTCCAGAACGTCCTGCATGCCTGCCGCTCTTAGCAAGACGAGGCCGTCTTCTGGAGGGTTAACACGAATGAAGTACGAGAATTTTTTCGCTGTGTGGCCTGATAAGATACCCTGTTTCCTACGTTTGTCGCTCTCAACTTATAAAATTAACATTTGCTCACAGAAACAGCTCTACAGTGCGCCAAGACATCAAGAATACACGAATTGTACAACAAAGAAAGAACCCGATTAACCATCTGGTCAATAAAACATCGTCTACGTGTTAGCGACGAACAGAGGTGATATGGTCGAGTTCCGTGTTCGAGTTGGCCGTTATGGCTTGTTTAAGGCACCAAACCAAACGATCAGCTGTTACTCAGTGTCCTTTCACGATTTTGTCAGCATGCCGACCGCACGTCGGGTAAGGCGACTTACGAGTGGAAATGAACAACAACCGTGTATACTTACTTGGGGTTACATGGACGCGTCGCTCCGCTACTCGTAGTCTTCCAGAACGAAATTTAACGCTGTACAGCGGCCCTTCAGCAGACACATGCCACCGCCATACCACCGCCGACTCGCACGCAAAAAAGAAAAAAAAAAAAAAAAACGAAAGAAAATACGCTTCTCCGCCGAATCGCCGGCTCTGCTAAACTCAGCCGTTCACAAATCACTTCCCCTCTTATAAAAGAGTACTTCTAAACCCTAATTAAAACTTAACATATAGTACAAGTTGTTTATGCGACTAATAATTTATACAGTAATTAAACATTAGTTGTAGCTTTTCAATTTAAAAAAAAGTATTTGAGTCAAGTCAAGATGTCGGCACAGTCAAGCCAAGTTCGAAAATCACACGTCTATCTGACATGGCCGCCCTCATGGGGGTTGAAGCAGACGATCAACGGCTCGCATAGACACTAGCGCCAGTGTCCCCTCTAGTGTATATTAGTATGAAACTCTATGCTTTCCTCCATGCTGTCAACGCACGCGCACGGCATGCCGCATGCCGCACTGAAGTGGCGGTTGTTTCGTAATCGTTTCGGCCAACTTTTTCTTCCTCCGTGCCTTTGGCGATGCACGCCGTGGCCAGTGACCAGTCCGCGGAAGAGATCACAAGCTCGGCACCTTTGATCGCTTATATTTGCTTCGGAAAATGGGAGTAGGCCTCTAAGCGGACGTCTACGCTGCTCTGAGGCTGGAACAAAGAGCTCAGATATTAGCCAATTTAACACGTTAGTTGGGCTGAAGTTGTTTCTCTCCGCGGTCCGTGAGCGCGTGCGGTATGTGTGCATAAACTTTGATGACAGCTTTATTTCTTTCTTTGCAGTGAAAACAAAACGACGCTTCTTTATTGACTGCGTTCTCTTGACAAGTCTTTCCAATACCAATATTATATACTGCGACGCTCTTTGATACCCACGTTATAGAAAACTACTTCCGCATAGTGAATCCCGTGTGAATACTCGCTAATTAGCGAGTAATAATACATCTGCCCGTTTTCCAGCAGTTTTTCTTTATGAACACCAATAGTGCAGGAAAAGAGCAACGGGGGGACCAGCAGGAGAAGGCAGGTCATTCGGTGAACTTGAATTACTACGGCAAGTAACAACATTAGGGTAACACTGCGAATTTTTGCGATACTGCAATACATAATTTGAAATAAGAATACCATTTCAGTATAAATATATTGAATGTAAGGCAGATGCCGCGGGGTAGATTTAGTTCTCCGGGTTTTGTGTCATTCTCCTCCTGCAAAGAAGCTTTCGTTTTTGCTTGTGAAAATTACTAGCCGGGACGAGACAAAATACAAAAACTAACTTCTAAGCATATAACTGCATGCGTAGCATGATGTGTGTGGTGTAAAATGTGACGCAGTCGGTTACCATTATGTATGTACCCCATCACAACATAAGTAACGTGGACTAAGTACCATTGAGCGCGTACTACACCACAGCGAGATGATGACTGAGTGTTGAACAAAAACTGCCGTTTCTGCGACGCTTCGTAAACCAAATGCATAAAATGTAATGGCCTCAACAAGTATTTCGTAATGAAGATGTTCACAAAAGCACCACGAATTCTTCAGCGCTATAGCAGCTATGGCTTTGCCCGAACGGCATATGGGGAAAGGGAAGACGTTTAGTTCTTCTCAAATTGAAGTCACTGGTAATTTTGTACTTGACGCCTCAAATTAGAAAAATACGATGTTCACGAAAGCGGTTTGGGTGCCGCAGAACACCTGGAAATGGGTCCTGCAATTTCTTCTTTTGCCTAAGATATCCTCCTCTCGACATTTTTAATGCTTTGTACGCCGTTGACAAAAAAGTGGGATTTCGTTTTCTGTCAAAGGACGTCACTAAAACTACAGCTTAGCCGTATTATGAAAGTTAACTGCTGCAAGGCGTATCATAGATGTCGGCGAAGTTCATTAAATTTTATGTGCGGTGTGCGCGTGTATATTAAACGCGCACGTGCATCTTGGGTCAAGAAGCACCTAATATATATGCGGTTCATTGTTCCAGTTGATGCATGAAAGAGTGCATACTTCACTGCCGTGCACGAGTTATGTGGAACAAGACAAGAGCAAAAAATATACAAACGCACTCTCCCCAACCGTTTACTGGGACATAAGTGGAACAGTAATCGGAACCGCCGACATCGCATGACCCCATTTCTTCGGTTCCAGATAAAAACCACGAACATAAAGAAAACAAGCTGACGGTTCCAGATAAGATCCACCTATATGCCTCGCTCCAGTTATTCTTTCGTTCGGATCCACATAAAATATATGGATCACCCTTTTTAACTGGAACTTATACGGAACCAGATTAAGAGTGTACCTTGAAGTCTTACGCGTTAGTGTGAGCTTCCTTCATTTTTTATTTATTTTATCTTTACAGCACCGGCCATTTTGTTACCATTCGCATTGACGGCGACGACAACGACGACGGGCCGTTTTCACGTTTGATGGGACGTCTAAGGCTTTCTCCCTACTCATAAAAAAATGTGCAGAAATTCAGAGAATTATGTACTAATGCGTAGCATTCTTATGCCGCTTGTCTTGAAAGTGATCTTGTCTTCCGTAATTTTTCCGCAATTTTCTAGCCATTTTTTTGTTTTTCAATGTCCTGTCCGACCAATTATCTCCATTTACACTATTATTACGATTACAAGTGAAACTTTCCCGAAATCTGCATTATTGGGGAAGACCAGGGCCTTACACAGTTCGCCATTTTTGTAATTTTTTATATTTTTGCTATTTTTTTTTATCTTTTCAAAATTTATTTCTACCAATTATTCATTTACACTAATATAACGATTATTGGTGGAACTTCCGCAAAATCTGCATTATTGTGGAAATGCGAGTCATTATACGGTCCGCCATTTTCCGGAATCGTTTTATATTTTTCTTATTTTTTCCCCAAATTTCGTTCCACCAATTAATTATCTCCATTTAAGCTATTATAATGACTACAGGTGAAACTTTCGCGAAATCTTCATTATTGTGGAAATGACATGCGTTATACGTTTTGCCAGTTTCCGTAATTCGTTAATATTTTTCTGGTGTTTTTGAGTTTTTCAGAATATCGTCCAACCACTTTTCTCCGTTTACGTTATTTTACTGATTACATTTGGAACTTTCGCGAAATCTGCATTATTGTGGAAATACAGGGAGTTACACGTTTCGCCTCTTTCCGTAAATATTTTATATCTTCTTTTTTTTTAGAATTTCGTTCAACCAATTATCTCCATTTACGCTATTATAACGATTATAGATGAAAATCTCGCGAAATGTGCATTACTGCGCAAAAATGCAGGGCGTTACACTATTCGGCATTTTCCGTAATTTTTTTTTATTCTTCTGATTTTCTAGTTTTTCCAAATTTCGTGCGACCAGTCATCTCCATTTACGGTACTATAGCGATTGCAGGTGAAACTTCCGCGATATCTGCATTTTTGTGGAAACGCAGGCCGTCACACCGTCCAGGCTGTCGGGGTACTCGCAAAGAATGCTAGGCGCGCATTGAAAAACAACAGCTGCACGTGAAAAGCACTAAAAGCAATGAATTGAACAAGGTCAGTTCTGTGTCGGGCAATTTAATACAAGTGTCGCTACAGAACCCCAATTGTACTTCGTACTTGTTTATCTAGTAGAGAACGTTGGGCACACGGCGTAGTATCATTGCGAACGCAAATGCGTACATACACGTGTTTGCACCATGCAAATACCACGTAACTCGGGTCAAGCAAATTGGGCGACTCGCAGTTTTCCTTATTGCTGCTCTGTACAGAGGCTGAAGCCTCGCAGTGCTTTGGTTTGTCACCGTCCCACCTCGCTATTTGGCCGGCGTTCGCAGCTCGCATTCCTCTGCAGGGAAGCTCAACTGGGTTATATACATGTTCTCGGGCGGCTAGGGTACCCGTTGGGCTCCGTAGACCGAAGCACACAGTGCAGCGTGCCGGAAATGGGAAATGGAATGGCCCGTCCTAGACGGCCCTACAAATTGGACCACACAGCGATGTGCAAAAGAATTGCTGAAGAACAGCTAAGATGCAAGCCAATGTGTTCCTAACGCATAGGGTACAAAAAAGTAAAATTGTCCCTGAGTGTCAGGATGAACGTAGCACAACACGGGCACATGAGCTGCTCCGAATACCGGAGATTGAAACTTGCGGATTTTAAACAAGTGGACGCGATGGGTCCGATATCAGCGTCTTGGGCGGCGTCACAACAGCGGTCGACAAAACATTTGTTTGTGGGAGCTTAGGCTTGTGTTGTCGCGGGGAAGCGAGGCCTCCAAAGACATGTTTTCCGCAAGTTCAGTGGCAACAAATATTGCAACTGTTTACGCGCTTTGAACGGGCCGTGAATTTTTGAATAAGACATTCATTTCAGCGATGTACGTAGCGTGTTGCATACCCAGCTTTCTCGCTCAAATTTACAACCTCTGGGGAAACTAGAAAAACCACTTTAGTAAAATGATATTTGGCATAAAGCTAGAAGTGAACGTGAATATTAAAACGCTAAAAGAACATTCCAGGTTTCTGAATATTTTTTTGTGTAGTTCGCTGTCAAATCAAACTCCCCATGCATTTCTATAGGATAGTTCCCATGGCTCAGGAACCCAGTCGCGCAACGTGCGGGGCTTGAAACTGTGCACAAAGCAAGTATTCACCCCAAATATTAGCTGTACAAAAGAATTTTTCATTTCGCTAAAAAATTGCAGAGTAATCACTGTTGAAAGGACTGCCATGAGTGGGAAAGCTGGACATGAAATAATGCATTTTGCAATTGTACGCAAACCCTATCAACGCTTGGCGCTATGAACCGCCTTTCTGCAAAATTCAGAGCGCATTATTCAAAAACGTTTCACTTCCTTTTCGCTAAATGTTGCGAAGAACAGGACTTAAATGACCCACTTTAATCGATTACGAGCGCCCGTACAGAAAGGGTATCCACAGCAACAAAATGCATCCAGTGCTGACACTGGGGGCCTATGCATGGTGCGGGCGCTGCAGTTATTAGGTGCCGCTTCGTTCGGTTCCAAGGACTTAGGAAATGGTTACAATTTAGCAAACTTCATTGCACCAGACATAAAAGTTCTTCCCACGTCGTAATGTACCTTTCGTCGAAGGGCCATCGTGTAGCTAAAACAACCTGCATGAGGGGACTGTACAAAAAATGTTATTGAAACGGAGAGCCTTTAAAGGGGGGTTTATGATTCGAAGGTCGCACGGTCTTTCCAAATGGCTGTTTTCGAAAAGCTGCATTATAGAGAGCTCTGAGGCACGATCATCAACATCATCACCACCACCACCACCTCCACCACCACCATCACCCCCCAAGCCTATCTACGCCCACTGCAGGGCGAATCCCTCTCCCATTAAGGAGACACTATATCATAATTTAAAAACAAACGACGCATTTACGAACCCGCGGCTTTGCGAAGAAGAGGTAAAAAGATGACTTCGACTTTACGTGCAAGTAGAAGTGATTTTTTATTCAACTCGTTGTAATCTAATTACTCAATGCCTAAAACTAGACGTGAGAGCGCGTTGCGCATGATGCTGACGCTATTGTCTGCTGTCTGGGCTTTATTTTGGAGTGCGTGCGCACATATTATGTTGCCATGCTGTTTTGTCGCTGGGTTCCTATGTAGCGGGATTGTTCGATGTTTCGCTGTTTTGTCGGTGTGCTTTTCTGCAGAGGACTCATTTGTCGCGTGCTGTTTCGACTCTATGTTTTGTCGCCGGTGCTGCTCCTCGAGATTTATTTATTTATTTATTTATTTATTTATTTATTTATTTTTTATTTATTTATTTATTTATTTATTTATTTATTTATTTATTTATTTATTTATTTATTTATTTATTTATTTATTTATTTATTTATTTATTTATTAAAAAGATACCCCCATGACCTCAGGCGCATTATGAGGGGAGTGCTACATGAGCCGTACAGAGCAAACAAAAATAACAAACACAAAACAATTTGGAAAGTTGTGTACAAGTCAAAAGAAAAAGAAAGAAAAAGAAAGGAATACAGCAAACAAACCTGAAAGCGTGTTCCCACTCGAACTAAAACAGATATACACAAGAAATACGATATGACGATGCTATTGCCAATGCCACAGAGAACAAATAACCCATGAAAAAGAGTTTCAAGGTTAAGCACTGTAGCAAAATATAGGGCGTATTGTACATGGGGTTCGATGGAATAATACACATAAAGAAAGTATTGACATACGTCAACCATCGGTTAGAATACAGAATATTCAAACGTTTTTTGAATCAATCAGAATCGTTTGTAAGCGCCAATGGTACGTGGTTCCACTCTGTGCTGGGAATTAATTATTTGTAGTATTCAGCTACGCAATAATGCGGAATTACAACCTTGCATTAATGAGGAATGCGCCGTGAAACGGAGGTTGGAGCGCTTAGTAGTGTATTTTTAGGTCTCTGTTCTGGTGATAAATTTTAAACAATATACAAATACGTGCCACCTTTCGGCGCTAAGAAAGATGGGGTAGTGTTAATACATTCTTCATGGTGGTGACACTATAGAAGGTTATAATTACAAGACATAAAACGAGCGGCACGGTTTTGGGTAGCTTCAAGTGCTTGAGCTAGTAATTTAGTGTGTGGGTGACAAATTGGTGCGGCATAATCAATTTTAGCTAAAGCAATGTAAAAAAGAAGCTTCACGGACGGCGCTGAGGTTTAAAACTTTGTTTCAGGTAACCCGATATGCGATTAGCGTTCGATTTATTGTATCTCGCAGGTTTCTTCTAGGAAAAATTAGAAGTTAAGAATGCACCAAGGTATTTGTAGGAGGTAACGACCGATAGTGTAGTACTGTAAATATTACAATCGGAATGGAACTGAAGCAGCTCAACGTAAAAAGGGCATAACTTTGCCTTTCTCGTTGTCCTTGTTGTCGCCATTTACGTAAAGTACCTGCATACCACACATTTTCTGAGCAGGGGTTAACTCGCCTGATAGATTGCTTTGCGGTCTAATATGTACCCGCCGCGGTGGCTCAGGGGACAAGGTGTTGCACTACTGATCACGAGATCGCGGGTTCGATTCCCGGCCGCGGCGACCGCTTTTCTGTGTGTGTGTGTGTGTGTGTGTGTGTGTGTGTGTGTGTGTGTGTGTGTGTGTGTGTGTGTGTGTGTCAGGGTGCCGAACCCAAAACCGGAACTGAACCGAAAAAAAATAACGGTTACCGGTTCATGCCGAAATAGTTCGACCCTCCGTTGTTAATATTTCACAGTCAATGCAATTCAGGACTTTTTTTTTTCTTTCACGTACCATCAACTTCGTACCCGCTCGCGCACTTTCCTATTCATACAATTGAACATTATCACGCTCTATGTAACAACACGGGAAACGAATGAGCACCAGTGTAGCAGTGGTCTGTTGCTGCTGGAAGCGCGAGCGTAGTGCAAGCTGACCAAACGAAATGTCATTCTCGGCAGCTTTGGAACAGACCCTGGGAAGCCCCGATATCCCAGATCAAGTATTGGTGACGTCGCGGGCACTAATTCGTACTCCATTTCTAATTCTTCTAAACACTTCTAATTCATTTTGCACTTTTGAGTGAAACCACCGCAACATAAACGATTGATTGATTGATTGATTGATTGATTGATTGATTGATTGATTGATTGATTGATTGATTGATTGATTGATTGATTGATTGATTGATTGATTGATTGATTGATTGATTGATCGATCGATCGAACGCGCCTAAACTGCACAGGTTATGAGGCGCGCCGTAGTGGAGGTCTCCGGCTTAATTTTGGCCACCTAATGCTCTTTAACGTGCTCTAAAATCTAGAGAACACAGGCGTTTTTGCTTGCGACAGACAAGGGAGCACAATAAAAAAAAAACCAATAGGGGCTCTAAAATGTCATTCAAACCAGCTCAGCTTGCAACTCTTGTAAACGTTGTATTGCACTGCCAGCAATTACCGCTCACAAGCGATGCATCCCCGTTGTACAAAGAATGTTGAACTGAGGTAATAACTAGGTGCGAGTCAAAGCTAGGACTCCTCACGTAAAACGCCCGTCGCTGAGCTATGAACTAGGGCGCTGTCAACGCAGTCACCGACCTTTCTTTCATTGCAGGCAGGGTGTCTTCTAATCGCTTCTTTTCAAACCGTAGAAAGAAGGCAGCGCGCCTTGCCTTGAGCTTTACCTGAACAAAAGACTGGGCCATAATTAACGCTTGGTTGAACTATGACAGCCCCTTTGTCGCCGAACAATTGGAATTCCCGAAAGTTACTTTAATAGCTGTACGGACGAGTAGGCACGGTCTGGGAATCCACGTGGAGGAGAGCTACATGGCACTGGCGCGGAACTGATTGTTTACGTGCGGACGCGTATATCATGAGTGATGACGCTGCGGCCAGAAAGGCTATTGTAAAGCGCTCCACGAAGAACGTCGATGTTGCTAAAAACGCGGGCATGAAAGGTGGACGCTTCTTTCATTAGGTCACAAAGAAGCTAGGATAACTCGTGATTTATTATGCGCTCATCGATATGACAGGGATTCATGACTTATTATCGCCTTTTATTCTCCTGCCTAAATATAACCCTATATAGTTTGCAGAACGCGACAGGGACCGACTGGAGGAGTGCAACGTTTGGTAGAGGAATTCCGGGGCCAATGCCCCTCAAAACCTCATTCTACCATGAAATGCTTTCGATCATGCGACAATGTGTCGCAACTTGAACCTTTGGAAACAAGCTTGCCACTCGTGATCAACCTGAACTCGATGTACCTTCAGGTTCTCCTCATCAATCGAGACGAAGATAACTGGTGTATATGGGTGATGCCATTTGGTACTTATCGAGTTCACCTTTTGTTCCAATGCTGACATGCATTAGCACCAACCGTGGTGGCTTTGTGGCTGAGGCGTTGTGCTGCTGCGTTCAAGGTCGCAAGTTCGATCTGGGCCGCGGCGGCTGGTTTTTCTTATATATATATATAGAAGCGAAAAGTGAAAACACCCGTCTGTCGAGGTTTCCGCGCACGTTAAAGATCCCTAGATTCACGGTCAAAATTAATCCGGAGCCCTCCACTACTGTGCGCCTCATAGCCACGTAGCTTCGGTGCATGAAACCCCACAATCAATTGACATGCAGTCGCACTAAATTAAAGACCGTCGTCCGAGTAAATACAAAGCTATTGTACACTGAGAAATACGCTCGCCTGCAATGCTCGACCGACAAGCACCTGACAGTTTTGAGAGCGGTCTCTAAAGCATACGCCACCCGGTAAACACGACTGCTGTGTGTTTTTTAAGCTTATCCCTTAACCTTGGCTTCGGCACTTGTTTTCGCTGCGAGGCGTTCGGTGGGCGGTGCTGGGCCGGGAAACAAAGCGGCAATTACTCGGCTCAGTGCACATTGCTCGACAGAACATCGGGCGAAGTAATCCGGACTGGTCTTCTCGTACTTTCTTTCCTTTTTCTCGCTGACTTGCACGATTTGTGACTCGTTTTTACTGCAAACACATCCAGGCATTTAGTCTTAATAAAGCAATCTAAATTCAGGACGTCCAGGCACCCTGCTGTCTTTTTTTAATTTTCTGTGGGCGCGAAAACGAACAGTAATCGTAGTAGACCCATCGATCATAATTTAATAGATCTCAGTTGATGACTGCTTGAACTTAAAGGAGCCATGAAGAGAAAATACAACTTCGTCTAATTTGAAAGAACTAGGCTTCAGTATCTCGCTCAGCTACATTACAGCCACAAAAGATGTTTTTTAACGAAAAAAAAAGCAAGAAGTATTTAAAAACTTTCAAATTTTGCGCCACAGTGACGTGTTATGAGCAAGAATGACGTCATACGGGCCAACAATAAAACCTAATTTTCAGTGCGTTAACTGAACATTAGCATTCAAGTGATGCGGTCAAATGGCACAAGAGGCCCCATTACAGACGTCCAGTCATGTGTCGTCGCGACAGGTCAGTTAGGCGGCCGCTAATCGCACAAACAAGGTTCCGTGACGTCATAGAAAAGTTGCGGAAAATTGGCTAGGGGGTCGCGACTGCTTCACACGTTTTCTCTCATATCTCCGTTATTTGTTCGAAGATTGCGATGATATTGGTGTCATTGTTATCGGGACTAAGCAGTCTTTCTAATAAACCCAACTTGTGTTTTGTCTTCATGGCTCCTTTAAGCCGTTCAGTTCCACTGCGCTCACTTGTCGGCAGTAACCTGTCATCTCCTGCGTGGATATCGTAATGCGGTGCACGCTATACACATGTACAGAATAGAACGATTATGCAACAAACAGATGTGCGTCAAAGATAATATATCTACACAAGAGACTCGCGCAGAGCGCACTGAGTCAGGTAATACCCGCTTTCGTTTCCCTTACTGCGTACTACAGACATCGCTTTTCAAGCTGGAGAACGTAAGGCCACAACTAGCCTCAAACCAGGCGGTGTCTGTAAAGTACATAATATGCCACTCAAGCATTGTAGACAAGGGTCTTTCCAACTGTACAACGTGTCCAAGGGGCTGACAGACTGAAATGAACCATCCCACCTGTGCACGGCATATTGATAGGTCATCAGAGTAAAACCTGACTACATGTTTTTTTTAAATATCTGCGAGCGTCAGTGGAATTAATAAATTAACGTAATGGAGTATCAACTGAAAGTATATATTTCTGGAGCTAACAAAATTGCACAACTTAAGTTTACTCTTTGTTTTGCAACGAACTTAAAGCACAAGTAATAGTAGCAAAGCGGTTTATTGAGCTGTAATAAGTAAGAGTGGTTCCCTATGTCAGAAATTCATCAGACAAGTGGGCAGCTTCTGCCCTGGAGGTCAGTAATTCCAGAGTGTCCGCATGTCTCCCACAACCACGTTTTTCTACAGTTCAGGAGTGAGTAGAGAAATGGGAAAGGGGCAATACGGAGTTGTTTTTGTACTATATAATGATGGCATGTAGAATACCGGGTTGAAGACAGAACTTGCAAACAGTAGCAGATTGCAATGGGGGAGGGGCTGGGGGCATTCAGTTATGTCGGTCTGAGTGCATGATGGTATTGGTTTGTAGTCTGCGGGGCCCCAATTATAATTAATTTTTATTTATTTATTTATTTATTTATTTATTTATTTATTTATTTATTTATTTATTTATTTATTTATTTATTTATTACTTTATTTATTTATTTATTTTTATTTATGTGCTTTTTATTGGCAATGCGTTAAAGAGAGGAGTGTTACAAAGTTTTCACGGGCAGTACAATGAAATGAAGCAATTTCACAAAGGGAACGAGTGTATCGTCGTCGGGAAGTTGGTCGTGTCGCTGATTGATGCGATGGAAGCAGGAAGGTGGTTCCAAACGAAGTTATTGTGGCTACTAATGTGTTAGAATGACGATTTTTCCAGCTGCTTGGGATTACAGCTTTGAACTGAGGATCGCTGCGGGATGAAATGCAGGATGAAGGAAACAGAAGTGAATTACTTAGTGAAGGTACAGAATGCTTAATCTTGTGGAAGAAGCGCAGGTGAGAAATTTTGCAGTGAAGTGATAAGCTGGGTTGATTTAAAGTTGATTTCATTTGAGTTACGCTTGTCATCAGGGAGTAATTTGACACAATAGAGCATGCGCCACAATTCTGAATGTATTATGATACAATGCTAACGCGTGGGTTCCACACAGATGACCAAAACTGTAGCTTAGGTCTTACTAACGCTTTATGAAGAAGTTTCAACTGTATCGGGGCAAGAGAGAAATTGCGGCGTAAATAGCCAGGAGTGCGGCTAGCACTATTCTTAACATATTTCAATGTGAGTCTGCGAAGAAAGGTAGCCAGAATTTGTAGCATGAAAATATTTGTAAGAGGTAACTTTGTGAGGGAAAAATTATAAAGTATGTACTTTAGGAAGCATCACAGGTTCGACATGACACTCATAATCTTGCATTTGGTAGTGTTAAGGTTCGTTAGCCAAGTATTACACCAACAAGAAACGCTGTCTAGATCACACTTAAGGGCAAGTTAGTCAGGAGGTGTTTGAATTTCCAGGTTATTCACAAAGTCGTCTCCAAAAAACTTTATGACAGTGGATATGCTTTTAGGCAAGTCGTTGATGTATATTAGGAACAGTAACGGGTCAATAACGGATACTTGCGGAACGCCAGAAGTTGCGGGTGAGGAACGGGAGATTAATTCATTATCAGTTACGAATTGAAAGCAATCTGTGAGAAAGCATTCCATCCATTTTATAACGTCGGTATCAAGATTAAGTTTGCTGAATTTCAACAGAATACGTTTACGGCATACGATGTAAAAAGTTTACGGTAGGTTTACAGTTTACGGCCAGGAGGATGGAAGTGTTGTCTGTCGGAACGGCAATACTCAGTATTGCTTCGGAAAGTGGCATGGAAGGAAGTGGACGATACGGTCTCCTCGAACGCCTGGAAGGAGTGGGCGCACAGTTACTGCAGCAGCACTGAGTGCTCGGTGGTCAACTGTGCAATGTCAATTGACTGCAGTTGTAAATAGATTTTAACTATAGTTTTACATTGCAATGAATTCTACTGCAAATTGTACCCTTCGGGGAAACTGCTTTTTTATCATTTTTCTTCCTGTCAGTTCTATATTGTAATAGTGCACTATACAAGGTGTTTCAGGAAAAACTTTAAGTAATTTTTAAAAAATAGGCTTTCGGATGTAAAGTTGTTTTTCTTGCCCGAAATGATCAGAGGGCCTGGCGGGTGGAATAAAACGAGTTCCAAATGCGAGTTACGACAACAATTAATTAGGACTTGTCAATTAACCTGTAGTTATTGCAGTTAACCGTGTAATTGGAATGTGAAAATTGCAGAGGATCATCGCTCATACAGATATTCACCGTTAGACTTGCGAAAATTTAATATCCTGCCGAACATTAGGCTGAGTATTTGCAGTCCTCCAAACGCGCGCTTGGAGGAGCGCGGTGTACGTTTGACGAGTACAGTCCCAGTCATTCGTACAGTGATTTGTCCATTACTGTGCATATGTACATACATACTGTAATGAAGAATATTTGCAATGTTCACCAGAAACATCAGGACTATCGCCATTAAATAGCACGATCACGAAGCACTAAGCATGATGCGGATGGGGGTGAAAGCCGCGACGGGGTTCCCTCGCACTGCCTGGGTATTTAAGTATCGACCGTGCTCAGAACATCTCGTCGTAGTTCTTCGCCTGCGCAGCAACCTTTGCTAATAAACCTCATTATAATATATAGATAAATACACACAAATAAATACTTACATGAATGCATACATACATACATACATACATACATACATACATACATACATACATACATACATACATACATACATACATACATACATACAAACATACATACATACATACATACATACATACATACATACATACATACATACATACATACATACATACATACATACATACATACATACATACATACATACAGAAAATAAGGGTTGGCAGTCAAGGAAACGTCGGAAAGCAAAGGGGAGGTTGCGGTGGGTCATAGAAACAGTTGAAGAATTTTTTGAGTCAGAAAGAAATTGGTGAAAAAATGCCCGCCGGGTGGGATCCGAAATGGCTTGGTGCCTAACGTTGTCGAAGGCCCCTTTGGAATCGAGGGTGAGGAGTGTTTTGGGGGTTCTGTTGGTTCAGGCGGGCTATACGTTTTCTGGGGGTATGATTGTGGCGCTGGCGCTTCCATCTTTTAGAAAGGCTCCTAAGGGCATCCCACATGTTCTAGGGCTTGTGCCCAGTCGTCCAGGTTGTCGCCAATGGGTGGTAAGAAAGTGGGATCCTTGTGAAAGTTGGGCCAGTTCGTGAGGCGTGCGGTGCCTCTTCGGAGGGGTTTGTGAACGAAGGGTAAGCGGAGAGTGATGAGGTAGTGATCGCTGCGGAGGTTTTCGTCAAGCCGGTGCCACTGGGCTGTGGGGCAGGGTCTGGTAAAGGTCAGATCAGGTATGGTGTCACGGCTAACGCTATTGCCGGTTCTAGTCGGGACGGTTAGGTCGTTTTGGAGGAGGAGGTGATGATTTTGGCTGGCCCGGAGCAGGGCGGTACCCTTCTTAGAGGCGTATCGGTAGCCCCAAGTCAAGTGAGGGGCGTTGAAGTCACCAAGGACAAGAAGGGGGTGGGATCCAGCTATCGGTACCGCTTCTTGAGAGAGGGGTTCTATGGTCTTGAGGTGGTCGTTTGGGGGGCTGTAGATGTTGAGGATGTATACGCTGGGATGTGTGGGGCGAGTCGAGATGATTTCCACGAAGGTGTGAGGGATGGTTTTGCTGAGACGGTGTGGTTGTGCCGGGTGCGAGTTATGAACGAAGATGGCTGTGCGGGATTCGGGATCTTGCGTGAAGGCGTTGTATTGGGATAAGCGGGTGGTGGAGTGTTGGTTTCCTGCAGGGCGATGGCATCGGGGGGTCGCTTTGGGTGAAGAGGGAGAGTTGATGACGCTTGCTATTGAACGAGCGGCAGTTCCATTGATACACAGTTATGGTGTCAATGGGGATGTGAGGCATGATACGGGTGGTGCTGGGGTTTCTTGGGGAGACTGTAAGAGGAAAGGGAGAGGCTGTCCGGGATGCGTTGGAGGGCGAGTTCGAATTTGGCTTGGCGTTCTGTGAGAAGCTGGAAGCTCGTGAAGAGAGGAGCATGGGTTTGGGCTTGGGCGTTTAAAACTTTTGCTACGGCATCATCAATTTGAGCGGCCATGCGTGCCTGACAATTTCAGACACGTTCGATGATGCGGTCCTCGGAGACGGGGGAAGGGGTGGGTTGAGGAGGGGGGAATCGCATGAGGGCGTCAACTTGTTTTTTAAGTTCGTCAAGTTGTTTCTGGAAGTGTTGTTGGAATTTTTCGAGGGCGGTGGTGAATGGGCGGGAGAGGAGGAGGGGTGAGACGGGTTAGGGGATGGTGGTGTAGGAGCAGTGGGAGGCGCGAGTAATTTAGCCGACCAGCTCACCTGTGGAAGGGGAGGCCCGGTAGGGTGTTGGTTGAGCGATGCCTGCGGTGGCGGGAGCAGCGGAAATTCGTGGGCATCGGATTTTGGCCGGCTGGAGGTCTTGGTCAAGTCGAGCGGGAGCTTCTTAGATGGTGGAAGAGTGGGTCGGTAGCACTTGGGGCAGTCGCGGTGGGCCGTTGGGTGGTGTCCGTCAGACAGCTTGCAGCGAGGAGTACAGGTGTGTTGCGGTGTCGGATCGGGAGTGCCGCAGCTGTGGCACCGTGGCTTGTTGGGATGCGGGCTGACATCTTGGCGGTGCGTGATATCACCGCAACATGCGCAGGTTTGGAGGGCTCGGCGGTATGGTCGGCAGCGGATCATTTCGCAGTCAAACATAATATAGTAAGGAATGCGAGTTCCGGTGAAGGTGATGAGTGCGGACCTGGTTTTGCCCATAATGCGGGCTTGGATGAGGTAAGGGCGGTTCGTAGCCGTGAGTTCTAGAAGTTGCTCCTGAGTGAGGCCTTCAGAGATTCCAGGAATCACACCAAGTGCAGTGAATGGCGGGGGCATCATGTAGGCGTTGACGGCATAGGTGGCCTGGCGGACGGTTAGTTCGGTTATTCTGGAGATCCGGTCGGCCAGATGGGGGTCGGAGGTACCAGCTGTTGGGCTGCGCTTGGAGGGTGACGCGGGTGCGGAAGGTCGAGTCGGGTATGTTACTTCGGCGGCGAGACCTCGCGCTAGGTCGCTGGTAGACCAGTCGCCGACACGAAGGCCGTCATGTGGGCGGACGACAGTGAGGTAGTGGGTCGGTCGGAAGCGCGGTGGTGGTATGGTACGCACCGCTTGAAATAAAGAGGCTTCCAGAAGAGGCTTCAAAAAGCAGGCACAACGCAAGAAAAAAATCCAAAAGCAACTCCAAGAGTTGAAGTTATTAAAGGCTATTCAAACAAAGAAACGTCGGAACAGTATGCGAGGAATACGTACCGCAGAGTGTAGCGATAATCGGCCAGGTACAGGTAGCTTAAAGAGGTCGTTTCGGCAGCGTGCGATGCAATGGCGACGCAGGCAGCATAGATAATAAGGTATTGGTTGCATGGAGGTATGGCCACGGCACAGCATAGCTGTTGGCGGTGTGGTGTCTCGTGTTCGCCTCAAATCCCCATGGATTCCGGGCCACGGCACGGCGTTACTGGTGGCGACTTGGTGCCCGAAAGTCCTCACGACGCCACACGTCACCAGGGCTAGGGCTGTCCTGACGGCAAGCTGCAGAAGCCAAAAGGGCCGCCGTAACCTCGACTTTACCAGGCAGTCTTCCTGGTATGGACAGTAGGAAACATCAGCGGTAGGATAGTAGGAAAGAAGACCTCACGTTCCCATCGTCTTATTCTTCTGCTGTTACTTCAATGCGCCGGATCATTGTACCGGTTTGCGAGCAGAATTCTCACGTCTGCACTTTGTCCCTTTTCCTTGTCACGTACCCACTCAAAGGGCGATTGCCCATCTGGCGGGGCCATCTTCACCTTTACATGACACGTAAGCCATGAGCTTATCTTTATGGACCACAAGAGCGGTGGCCAACGGCTGCACCGTCTGGTTGCGCGGCGCCTGCTGTCGAGACTGCGCACAGCACAGGCGCCGCCTATTAGCACAGCTGGGTCTAACTAACAAGCTTGCTTTTTCTCTATCAGTACAGCGCACATGCCGTTATGACTCCGATGCATTGGCGCCAGAGGAACCTCAGCGCCCTTTTGCAGGCTGCTGGTCAGAACACCTTCTGTGGAAGCGGCATGCCCGCGATATCGGCGGCCACGATGCTCGGCTGACAAAGTTGACGCGCTTCTGATTACGTCGTGCTTACAGTTTTTTAACAGCGGAGCTGTTATTACTGGCCGTATGTTCGGGGTTCGTGCGCGCCGAGAACTCCCCGCGAGGAACGCTATCGCGCAAGCGTCGCGCACATGTCGCAAAACCCACCCGACAACAGAAAGACACGTCTTGGGAAAAAGCGCGAAAAACGTCTACACGTAGAAAAAGAACACAGGACGTCCTGTGTTCTCTTCTACGTGTAGTTGTTTTTCGCGCTTTTTCCCAAGATGTATCACCAACTCGCCCAACTTTCAATTGTGTTAAGAAAGACACGTGACAGCGGCCGCCGAAACACTCGAGAGGAGCGTGCGCATGCGCTCAGTGTCGTACCAGAGACCTCACGCGCAGCGTCTTCCCAGTTCTCCGCATGGCCCGGCCGCGGATAGTTCCCATGGCCCTGGAAGAGGCCGCGATCCGAAAGGCCGGGCGTGCTACTGAAACTAAATATGTGACCGTCAATGCTCACCTACAACAGCTTCGCGTTTGAAGTCTTGGGCATAAGTGCAAGCTTCCCTGGATTTTTTTACAACTCCTCCGCATCATACGTTAAAGCAGAAAATAATAACTGCACAGTCGAAGAAAATAAGGCAAAACACCATCTTTGCCCGACTTTGAGCATAGCTGCGAAATTAGAGCGCACTCAGGACGCAGGTGAACTTGAAAAATTGTTTCTGCCAACCTCACTTGCTAAAGTATAGGTATGTATTGCATTGATCTATGAAACTTCGCTTGCCACAAGCAGCATACGCGCCATTTTGCAATGGCTCGGGAAAATACAGCTTCGTAATTCTTTCAAGGGCAACGCAGCCACCCGTACATTTATCCTTCAAAATCTCAATTTTTTTTTTATTGCGGAAGTTTGCTATTCAGCATAAGGGAAATTAAATCGGTGGTCCCAACCATGCCTACAACAGCGCAACTCGCTAAGAAAATTGCCGATCTTGAGTCCCTACTCGATCAGCAACTTGAGGGTATGGTCGAGGAGCTTACCTTGAAGGTTAAGGCTAAGTTGGAAACGCTAGGTCTTGCGGAACAAGTGAAACTTGCAGAAAGTGTGGATTTCATAAGCAAGGAATATGACGAGATGAAGGCGAAGCAGGAAGAACTAATAGCGTCAAACAGACAGCTTGTGGCACAGAACGCAGCTCTGGAAAGAAGGGTGGCTGAGCTCGAGCAATACTCGAGACTCAACAACATCGAGATAAAGGGAATTCCTGTAACCGAAGGCGAAGTCTGCGTTGCCATTTTGCAGAGTGTGTGCGACGCTATTGAGTGCCCTGTCGAACCTTGCGAAATCGATGTTATCCACCGCGTCCCAACTATGTCAAACAAGAATGAAAAGAACATCATCGCACGGTTCGTTTCGCGTGAAAAGAAAAACGACTTTGTCCGAAAGGCGCGGAAAGCTAGAATCAACACGAGCAACATCGGCTTCTCTGGTGCTACCCCGACCCCTGTTTTTATGAACGAGCACCTCACTTTCGAAAACAAGAAACTTTTCTCTAAGGCCCTGGAACTAAAGAAGGAATTTGGCTGGCGTTTCTTGTGGACGGATAACTGCCGTATCAAGGCCCGTAAAACGGAAGACAGCAAGGTCTATCGCATAGCCACAGAGAGCGACCTGCGCGTGTTCACGTAATCCATGCCTAATCCCATTGCTTCTGATCCATGCCTACTCGCTTCGTAACCAATGTCTTTGCTGTCCCCAAATGAAGCGAAATTCCGCCTTTCTAACCGCAATCGGTCACTGATCCACTTTAATGCCCGAAGCCTTCGGAAAAATTTTGACACAATCAATAGCTTTATCACCTCACTTAATCACAACTTCACATTTATTTGCATTTCCGAAACGTGGCTTTCAGATTCTGATGGTAACTTGCACGCTTTTCCCTCATACCAAACCGAGTACTGCCATCGTTCAACAGACAGCCATGGGGGAACTGCAGTTTTTATTTCGCGTGACGTCTCGTACATGCGCAGATATGATCTTTCGCTAAATGTCAGCCTCTGCGAATCAGTCTGGGTCGAAGTGGACCGTTCCTTCTTATCACATAACAATAAAAGCTTCATTCTTGGTTGCATCTATCGTTCGCCTTCATCTTCCCTCTCCGATTTTCTGCTTGGCCTTGATGTTATCCTCAACAAATTAACTATTGAAAATAAAGACATCCTTTTAGTAGGCGACATCAACATTAACTTGTTAGATACTGATTCCAACTTGTACACTGCTTACACTGATTGCTTTTCAGGGTTTGGTCTTGAATCCTTGATTAATGCCCCCACTAGATGCACGTCAGAGGGATCGCGCACACTCATAGATCACGCATTATGTAATATAACGCCTCCTCCCCTGTCTGCCGTGGTGGACGTTGACGTAACTGATCATTTTCCAATTTTTCTTACCTTTGACACTGAAGTGCCATGTAGAAACAATATGTACTACACATCCCTATTCGATTCTGGCAAGTTTGTTGAAGCCATCACAGAAACTGACTGGTCGGCAGTTGATTCTTTGTGTGATGTTGAGGAAGCTCTGCAACAGTTTTCTTCGTTATTTTTAAGGGCGGTATCTTTAAGCACAACCACGGTCAAATGTAAAAGGAAATATAAACACCCGGATAACCCTTGGATGACTAGTGGGCTTTTAGAAAGCATCAGAAAAAAAGATAACCTTTACCGAAAAACAAAAAGGCAACCCTTCAATTCTAAGCTTGCGCTACGTTATAAAAAGTACTGTTCTCTTCTAAACATTCTATTAAAACAGGCAAAAAAGCGTTACTATGAATCCGAATTCACTAAACATAAAAACAATCCTAAAAAACAGTGGGATCTACTGAACAACTTTCTTAACACATCCACAACTAGCACTGCTACATGTAAAATTATCCATAATGGCATAACCTTGCATCAACCCATTAACATTGCCAATGCTTTCAGTGAATACTTTTCCTCTTGTTACACGCACGCCCATCAGAATATAAATGTGCGTCATAACATCCAGCGTGCTAGCCAGTCATTCTTTCTTTCACCTGTTACCGCAAACGAAGTTTGTGCCACAATTTCTTCTTTAAAAAATACAAGTGCTGGCCTGGATAGGGTTTCTATACGTCATTTAAAATTGGTTGCTCATCTCATTTCCGACACGCTCAGTAACATTATCAACCTTATCTTCAAAAACAGCGTTTTTCCTTCCTCCCTAAAAAAAGCAAAGGTCATACCCGTCTTTAAAAAAGGCGACCGGCTGTCAATTTCTAATTATCGCCCAATCTCTATTCTTCCCACCATTAGTAAATTAATTGAGCAGTTATTTGCTAAGCGCCTGAACAGCTATTTATGTAAATTCAATCTTCTGAGTGATTGCCAGTTTGGTTTCCGATCGGGGCGTTCTACTAACCTAGCCTTACTTTCCTTAACAGACTATATAAAAAAATCAATCGACACCGGAAATTTTGTGGGTTCAGTTTTTTTAGATTTCAGTAAAGCATTTGATACGATTAACCACGCTGTTTTGTTCGAGAAATTAGAAGCATATGGGGTAACAGGGCCACCTCTAACATTATTAAAAAGTTATTTGCTCAACAGGCAGTACACAGTATATGTGGCTGACACCTTCTCTGAAACCAAAACATTTAACCAAGGTGTACCCCAGGGTTCCATTTTGGGTCCGCTGCTTTTTATTCTGTATATTAATGACCTTCCGAATTTACTTCATTCCTTTCATTGTGTCCTATATGCCGATGATACCACAATATCCTTATGCGATAAATCTATAACTTCTCTCACCTCCAATTTGAATACTGTGCTCAATAAAGTCGTTAACTGGTGTAGCGACAATTACTTAGTTATTAACCCACAAAAAACTAAATTCATGATTTTCAGGACTTCCAAGAGGCAGACCAACCTTCTCCCCGCCATTATTCTCGGATCTCACACTATTTATCCGTCCGAACAGTCATCATTTCTCGGCATCGAACTCGACCCTAGCCTTACATTTTGTTTTCATTTTGCACTACTTAAGCAGAAAACTGCATTTGGAATCCGGGCATTATTGAAGGCACGGCCGTTTTTTTCTCATCATGCACTGCTATCATTGTATTTCGCTTTTATTCATAGTCATATTAATTATGGCATTACTTCCTGGGGTAATGCATATTCTTCCCATATCTCTTCCGTTCAACACATCCAGAATCAATCCATTCGCATTATTACATGTAATTCATATCGTACTTCAGCTCTACCTCTTTTGCGCGAGAACAATATATTACCAGTGAATCAATTATTTAACTATAACTTAGGCATATTTTTTTACAAGTTACATCACTGTTACGTTTCATACGATGCCATAGATCTTGTTCACTTAAGGACAAGAAATTTCACCAGGTTTGCAGCCAATAACAACTTTTTATTACCTACTGTGCATACTAATTACGGCAAGAAAACGTCTTGCTTTGCAGCAATTTCATTGTGGAATGGCCTCCCTCTCAACATAAAGTCTTCATCATCCATAACCATCTTTAAAAAACGCCTCAAAGATTTTTTGTTGTCGTTAACATAGGAAATCCACCTATATTTCATGGTTGTCTGCAAGTGTATGTTCTTGTATGCCTTTATTTTATAATGTTGTAGTTCACGTTCGTTTCCTGTTGTTTATTTGTCACTTTGTTTAATTCAGTGTTTGCTGATTCTCAAACTTGTGTCTCTTGATATTTTGATTTCTTTTTCTTGACTAGATATGGTCAGGTATATTTGTTTTGTTTTGCTGCCTTATATATTTGCGTTGTGCATTTCTCATCGAGGGTCCCGTTACAGTCGTCAGACTCTGGGACCCTCGCCTGTATAATTATTTGCTTGTATGTTTCCGTACAAATAAAATGAATTTGAAAATGAAAAAAAAAATGTACAGATACACTCCGGATTCCCGAAGGAATCGGAGCAGGGGGCCATGGTGTGGTCCTTGTATCCACGCCATGAAGTCTGGCGGACGTCCGGGGCGCGGGCCGCAGGTGGCGATGTGCACATCGCGTAGGCTTCACAGAGCAGGGCAACTCCACACCAAGTGCTCTGCTGTAGCCTGGTCAACTTCCGACATTTGATTTGGATGCCCTGAAACAACCGAAATGCGTGCAACCAACATTTTTGAATGAAATTTATTTGCACTTGAAAACAATCGCGATAGTCCTTGCGCAATTTCAGGGACGAGCTGAAGGATGTGATTTGAAGGGCCATTCTCAGTCGATGATTGAATGGAAAAAGAAGAGTGGCTTAAGTTCGATGGCACGTGGCAAAGGATGGTATACTCCTTTGCTGGATGCTGGATGACATACAAAAGCTGGACGACGTAGCACGCGTTGTGAATGGGGCTGCCATCGTGCTGCCGCAGGTAGCACCCATCTTTGAATAATCCATCGTAGACATACAGAAGCAAGCAGCATATCGCAGATGATTCCACCGTAATCGGATGCATTGAAGCACCCGCCTATGCGGACAAGGGGCCCAGAACATCTTTGGTAATGGCCCCTCAGACGCTCACTGTGCAGCAACCACTGTAGAGCACCTTTAGGTTGTATACCGGAAAGTACCTGCAGGGAAAAAACTCAACGCATCTATTAGGTGTGTGGGGATCACGACTTTCACGCGAACCCCTTTCTGGCTAGCTTCCCATCGCGGCCGGCGTTGCACAATGCGCCTCGCTCGCGCGACGGGAACCATACAGGAGGGCGCCAGCGACGGGAGGGTTCGTTGTCGCCAGGGTGGAGGCGTCGACCCTTTTTCCCTCTGCCTTACCCGAGAACCAGTTCTTCCTCTGCGCTAGCGCCACGGTTCGGCGAGGTCTGGTGGGTTGTCGGATGACGAGAGGGCGCTCTGTTGTCTTGGGGATACGGTAGCGCGCGGACGTTTCGGCGCGCTCATCCGGACCTGGGGAACGCGCCACAAAGGAACGCGTCCGGGTGAGCTCGGGGACTGCACCCACGCTCGCACGCGCGGCGCCCCGCTGCTCCAGTATCCCATCGGTGAATCGAATCATCTCGATCTCTAGCGTTATTTAATGCCTCGCTTCCAATGTTACCGTTATGGCCTACGATCAGTCTGTATGCAGTGTGTTTGATTTGTACTTTGCAATAAATGCTGCCATTGGTGTTTTGAACTCTCCGCCTCCTGCCTTTGTCTGTCTCCGCAAACAACGGACCCGTCCGCAGACGGCGCTCGCAGGTTATGTTTGCTGAGCGCGGATGGCTGCGGGGTGGAAAATAACTAGTGTGTGAAATGTAGGATCCCCACAGGTGCAAAAGACCAATTCGGTGGCTGGCGTTAATTATAGCTCTGGAGTTATTGCCACTTTAATACGACTTCTAGAATCGTAAAAGTAAAAAGATTGCAGTTGTGTGGCCTGGAACAACATGTTCTAACCTAAAAAAACAAAAATAGCTCTCTGGACAAGAAGTCACACTAAAACACTACAGTTGAATATGACAAGAAATAGCCATGGTAACAAGACGTTAATCAACTCGAAGGGCAGCTGACAAGTGCAATTGTTTCTTTATCCGACGGGTTTTAACAATTTTTAATCCAACGTTAAAATATAAATGTTCATATCGCTCCACATAATACGAGCAGCACTGGTAAGACCAGTAAACCCTAATCGGTTTCGCTTGATTTGAGAGTTTCTCACCGGAGCAAGAGACCAAGGAGATAAAAATCCCTCCACGTTTACCAGCTCAATCACCCACATGTGAATGTCGGAACTGCTTCCCAACATAAGATCGTATAAGGGAACGCACTTGAATAAATGCTGTGACAATTGAAGTTCATTTGTTCTTGGCTGCTGATCAGACCTTGCGCACACTGGCCCACAGCTCTGCAGATAGGCGGTTACCCTGGGTTTGAACTATGAGTAAATCGAATCATCCTTCAAATACTAAATTTTCGTGCTTCTTGCCTATATTTTCTTTTTTACATGCATGACTGTAACTTTTATTTATAAAAAAAACTTGTTTTACGTTTCTTGTCCTAAAATGTTCGACTCAGAAGCGCTCCTTTTCTTCGGCCGGGATTGACCACGCCAATTACAGGGACGGAATACAGATTTCGTGGTCAGCTCGGGAACGCCTGAGCTCGCCGGCCCACACAGCTTATTAAATTATGCGATTTCGGCTGGGAAACTGCCGGGGAGGTAGGGATGCGTAAAAACCATAACGTGCACTGCGAGGAAAGTGTTCAGCCGGTGTGCGGGAACACGGTACTGTTGCGACCGGGCGGGGGCACCCGATCCTTTCTCCGTGGCCTCCAACATACGATGGGTAGCGTGTATGAAGCGAGCGGCCAGCCGGTGTTGCAGCCGTGAAGAGAAGTCCAGAGCATTAGGGTAACGTAACTGTTTACTTCATAGCGAGAGGTGAGCCGAAGCCAAAAAAACATACAATGCCCTGACGGGCGAGGTTACAATACAGGACACGAGCAGAGCGACCGCATGGATTCGCTGCTCCGACAGGAATGAATATCAGCGTTTGTGCTGCTTCTTTTATACCCATAAAACGCCCCCAAGAGTAACACGCCACGAAATCATAGACACACACACGCACAGTCTTTCCAAGATCGCGAGTCATCTTCGCCCCTTGTGGCGTCCGAGAGAGGGGGGAGAGTGTCCTTGAAAGGTGCCGGGGTCGCGCTATCAACTGCTGATCGTGCCGATAGCGAAACGTCTGAGCCGGGAAGGTCAGGGCGGGATTCTCCGACGCGCAGGTGCCTGAAGGGTGTGGCGCTGGCAGCCGCCGGAGGCACATTGCAAAGCGAGGTGACTGACCCGGCATGTCGAGACACGAAAGTATGATTCACCAACACGCGGGCGCACATGGTCGATTCCCACGTGGTCGCTGATGCGGGAAAACACGTGTTGCTGGCCGATTCGTAACAGTACCAATGCAGAACACCTGAAATTGCCAGACCACAGAGAATACTAACAGCAAGGCTTTAAAAGAAAGTCACACGTTGATTTAAGGACACTCACGTGCCGAGCACCAGTACGTTGTTTATAACCAAATTTTTTGACAAACTGAATGTGCCTCGTGTTTTTACGCTGATGTGATGCTTTATTTTTTCTCCAATTTAAGTATATTCTTTTAATTTACACACATCAAGATATTTGCACTTGCAGTCGACAATATTTTTATTACATGAATAGCAACTGCTTTCTGTCGTCCGTTGTTATGTAAAATTTTATTCCCGTCCTGCAAAAACTTCCTATAAGCGAGTGGCAGTATTTTATGATGAATAACTACAAAACGACGGCGCACACTTACTATAGATAGAAACAGGTGAAGTCATCAGTACGAAGCTCTTTATGGAATCCCACCTCGTTGTCGTAGCATTTCCAAGAGGAGCGCCAAAACTTGGTGAATTCTGGCAATTGCACGTGCGCATCAGACTGTCGTTCAAACTACCATTGATCGGTGGTGCGTTTTCCCCGGTGTCTCGGTGTACTGTTGGGATGGTCGAGATAAACCTTCCCCGACCGCATATTCAAGCACCAACAGCCAAGTCTTCAACGCAAATCACGGGTTCATCAATAGGTCAGTCGAATACGCCACGCAGCGATCAAGAACGAACATGACCGATCACACAGAATCAGCGGAGACGTCGCCGTAACAGCGATCGCCGTTCGGGGCAGCGGTAAATGGAACTTCTGGCGCTGACAATTGGAATAGCGGGATTAATTTCATCGGCGTCTTGAAAGGAGAGCGAAAGCTAATCGGCGTTCATTTGGCGCGCGCCTCCAGGGGATCGAGCTCCACAGGGTCACTGCCAAGCTGAGGCGCAATAGCGACTCATTCGTGCTTCCCGGTCGTCGGGTCGCCGCTGACTATGACGCGCCGCTCCACGCGTTGGCGGCGCTCGCGAACGCCACGATTGGCGCCCAACGTGCCTCTCCTCTCTCGCTGGCGCTGCTGCAGCGTTTGTGGCGGAGCCTTTTTCCGAGCAGCGTCCGCAGACGGGGGTGCAAGGTGTATAGAGGTGTAGTGCACCATCAGCGGGCGTTGGTTCCCAGCTTTGCGGCAACCAGTTTGTTACGGCTGCTCGAGGAAATACTAAGGACACATTGGTTGCGGTTTTTAAACGCAGAGCATTTCAGTAACTCACGATGTCACCCACGTTGACGTCCGTAGTCCGCATCGCTCCCCCTACACTATATAAAAAAATAATACTTACCGGCGCCAGGTTTCGATCCCACTACTCTGCGGGCGGAACGCAAGGTACATGGTGCTCTACCCACTGGGCCACAAAGACGACACAGAACGGAAGGTTACGAACGCGCCTTATATCCTTGACTCATTCAACCGTCGGCCACAGGTGCGCTCTCTCCCCCGCGTCCTCCTCGCCTTCTCTCCGCTCGCAACACCCTCTCTCGCCGCGTTCGGTTCAGGCGCACAACAGGTGGGGACGTGCGGCGCAACACCCTCTCTCGCCGCGTTGGGTTCACGCTGAGCAACAGTCGGTTCGCGCGCAAGAACAGGTGGGGGCGCTCGCATCGCGCTCTCTCGCCGCGGTCGGTTCGCGCTTAAACCACATATGTCGTTCGCGCGTGCTCCGGTCGCTAACATCTGTGGCGTGATCGTGACGTCAACATCACGCGTTCGTGTGGTGGCGCGATTTCGGCGCTATAACACTCTCTCGCGAGGGGCATTGGATTGGATTCGATTGGATTGGCTTGGATTGGCTTGGATTGGCTTAGATTGGATTGGTTTGGATTTAGATTGGATTGAATTAAAGTGGATTGTGTTGGATTGTGTTGCGTCATAGCCGCGCCACGTTGCGTCATAGCCGCTCCCCGTTGCGTCATAGCCGCGGAAGGGGGTTCACGGCACGTTTCACCATCGACTTCATCGACAATGTCTACGCTGGAAGACAACAATTACAACAACAACAACCAATACGTAATCCATACGACTTGCAGGCGCGCCCCCCGCGGAAATGCTCTGCATTTGATCGTGCCCCTCGCGAGGTGGATGTTTCTTTTTTCAGGGGCGTTTTTATAGGGCTGGGACTTTGTGCGTTTCCTCTGTGCGCGAGCGAAAACGCCTTCTGGCAAAGCGAATCTCATTACGAATACTCAGCAGGAAACGGCTGTAACTCTTGCTTCATCTGAACTTTTCCAGCAATAATTCTATTACAGCTGGCAGCTAAGATGGCCCCATCATTAATCCAGTTCCATTTATTTGAAATCATTATACCGCAATAAATAGTTCGTACCTGTGTTCAAACTCCTGCGTCACCCCTGTGTCGTCCGCCATGCAGATTCGCTCGTCATGCACATTTACTGAGGCGAACGGCTCATGATTTTTAGGAGCGAAGCACCTCATGGGCTCGGGCTGTCGTCATCTCCTGTAGTCACGGTACTAAAAAACCGGGACGCTCATTTTCCAACGCCTCGCGCTAGAACGTAACGCGTACTAAAAGAACACACCGGTACACTCGTTTTCCAACACCTCGCGCCAGAATACTTGGTGCTTCAAAGCCACCAGACTTTTACAGCAAAGCTGTATACCTCTACCCACAACAGTTTTATCTTCGTGGGGGAAAACGCCAAGGGGCTAAGGCCTAAGACGCCGAGCGCTCAACATCGAAACCGCATTATGGATGATAAGGCCCCTGTGAACAATGGGATGTGCCCAATGAACAATGCGACGGCCCCGCAATGTCTTCCTGGTAATGATTACGTTTGCAGATAATCTTTGACGGTTACGCATGATCTAGTGACTCCGACCAGCGCTTCGCAAATGCCAATCAGCGCGCGCCGTTACCGCGGGAAATTGACCAATTTTGAAGGGTCTAACAAAACATTTTTTTGTGCTATACATATTGGTTAGGCACACATTGCAGTGACATAAAATGCAGATTATTCCACGCGCTTTCCAACGACACTAGTTTTAATAATGTTTTCCTAAATAATGATTCCGAAAAAAATTATCGAATTCGAAATTTTTGTCCACGCGTCGAAGAAAATAAGAAAAAGGTAAGTTGTGTATAATACACCACCAGTAGTAAAAAAATTTAGAATATACATTTTGTAGGTAGACATTTCAAAAACACGTCCGAGAAAAAAAATTGTGTTGCGCAGTACAATTCGTCATATATAAAAGAAAATGTTAGCCTACGTGGTGCCCGTGCCATGTGGTGAAGCCCAACCTCTATTTCAAGTTTTGCTGTTTTGGATAGTTCTTAAGAAAAAATCTGGTGGTTTGACATTATTAAAGGCCCAAATTAGCCTCCACATGATGTAAAAACACCTTGTCAATGATTATGACCGGCACAATATTGAAGGCAAGCAAGTGATGTGAAAAAATCCGCTTGGAGTTGAGAACCAAACTCTTTGGTAAATGCTTGTTGACGTTCTGATGATCACTTATCAGTCAGAACTTTCATTTGCGGTTTATTATCATGTTCTGACTCAGTATGGTAGCCCTGCTTGCAGGAACAAGGTACGATGCGCTAGAATCATGCCCACCAAGCTTTCACCAAGCTGCCGTCGGGCTGTGAAGCGAGTTCAGCACTACGAGCCTACTGCATTGCAGCGCCACCTAACAATTTCGAAGAGAAACAAATACAAGGCTGTTGGAGACTTTGTCAGAATAGACAGTACTACTAAGAAGCGACACTAGACCTCCGGAAATACCCTCGTATGAAACCGAAACTGGCCGGTGAACAGCTGGCGGTGTTCAAGGCCAATTGGAAGCGTTCTCCTCGTCTGAACTGATACCCGACGACTTGGTGTTATCGTTTGACTTTCAGCGGAAGCTCTTATCGCAGAAGCAAGGCGTAGATAAAGTGGAAGCGCGAGCGGCATGCTTGTTTTGAGGAGCAGTAGCGGGCAACGGAGGCGCAATGGCAAATGAGCTTGTAGTTGGGTAACTGCGTAGTGGCGTCGAATATGAATTTCGCAATGCAAAAACGAAACCGAAACTGCTGGAAACTGGTTGAAAATGTTAGGCACACTTGCTAGAAATGCGGGGGACCATCAGAAATAAGCTTTAGGGGAATAAAGCTGCCCTTTGTCCGAACCAATGATCATTAGTGAATAGCTGGGGCCATTTTCAAGTAATTATCACCTGTAAAACGCTGGCGGATTACAAAGCTGACCCCATTATTTGGTATTTGACTTGCTAGGAGCCTTTTGACAACAAAAATATTATGGTACTGCAGCCTAACCATGACCTGCATCCTTTTTTCTCAAGTGCAGCAGCCATGCCCCCTTCCTCAAAAACACACGCACCTCAGCTCGCAAAAAACGCCGCCAAACATCTGAATGTCGCCGGAGCGGGAAAATTTAAACTGATTCTAAAAGGGCAGTGCCTGGACTTACCACTGGCCGCATTAGGTGTACGAGAAACGACTACAACATGTCGAAATAGGCAATATAAATTATCGATCACCGGTGATCGATTTGAATAGGCGCGGTAACGAAAGAGTTAAGAGAGAGACTTTCAATCTTTGAATACACTTATACACTGCATGCTTCGCCCCTTCTCATGCTTCACATAAGTGGAGATGGCCCGGTTTTTTAACCGTAGAGCTGGCTAAGCTTTCTTTTGTCCGTGCGGATCGTTAACAGAAAATTCCACTCGGCGAAGTGTAGAGGGGGAAAATCCTAGGTGAAGAAGTGGGAGGGAAAGTGGCGAGGAAGCAGGGAGTCCACAAGCAGGTGTTGGGTGTGCGCCCCCTCCCTGAAAAAAGAAAGCGCTTCTCATAATCGTAATCGCCCCTGGGCCCCTCGGGTTATGAAACCAGCGTCTAGCCGTATGCGCTATCATCATACACAGTGCGCAGAGCCTTTTCCTTGGGTTCGCAGCGCGGGTGTTGGCTTTGGACCTTGGCTGTGTTGAAGTAGACTTTGGCTTCGGACTTTCGCAGTTTGGATTTTGTACGTTAGGAGGGTGGATTGTAGCCTTTAGTTTAACTCAATTTGGATCGAGAACCATCATTCCGTTAAAAAGTAGGGAGACCTAAGGAGAACCTATTTCAATGTAGTGAAGACCACCAGCTCCGCTATTTCCTCAGTCTTGGCCTCTCAAGTGCGAAGGTGGCGGAAATGTTTTGTTATTTGTTCCGTAATCTCCAGCGCATATAGGTGTCTCTTCGTGCCAGCAACTCGATCCGGCCATCCTTTGTACGACCCTCCAAGAAATCATCGAATATTCTGGTTGAAATAGTTTTGACTCATTCACAAAATATGCCACAACGTTTATTCATACTTTAGGTCACATTGGAAGCATCGTTATGGTGTGTGTTTCGTTTTTTTTTGAACAAGTTGAGTAATAATATAATTTTATACCATCATCATCATTGTCATCACCACGATATTCAGAACCATCGCCATCATCATCGTCATGTATGTTGCAGAAGTGCTCCCTCATAGCCTTCCGATCGCTTCCCGCTGCTTCCCTTAAACCCATTCTATACTGCCCGCCCTATATCATCCCTCCGCCTAGTTATTGGGCTTTCCTTACGTCTCATTGCGATTGTTGGTGCCAACATGTTACTGTGGTTGTCCCACGACTGTCTAGCCGCTGCACCGGGTTGTCAGTCCTTTCCACTGAATGCATCTTTTCGTTCACCTTATGGAAATATAGTCATGGACACTTTTTACCTTTGTGAACAACATAGGCGCAACAGACTGTCGGCCAATGGTGGATCCAAGGGGGAAGGCCGGATGGGCAATCGCCCCACCGCCTCCCCCACAGCCACTAACCAATCCACCCTCCCCATTCCACACCCCTCGACATTGATTTTTCGGCGTGTAATTTTTTAGACAACGGCAGCGATCATCGTTGATCGCTGCGTGCAAAGCCCCCCTTACTTCCAACTTTTTGTTAGGCATCATATTGGCTAAAGTAACCGCCGACTTAGTGAGAGCATGCTAATCGCTTTACCTCAAAGGCAATTTTTCCCCTCAAAAAGTACCAGCGCCGCAGCGAGGAGGGAGCCTTTCTTAAACTGGTCACATGGTTGTCGGCAATATGTTGATAAAAAGCACTTGGTGTGCAACTGAGAACAAAATTTAAGACCCCAACTTCCCGTCAGCATAGTGGAACCGCCCCCTCAAAGTTGGCATCAGCTGGATCCGCTCCTGGGGTAGGCTGATGGGTCCGTAATTCTTATGCTCTTTGGACATCACCCTTCTTGTGGATCATGATCCCGTTGTGATATTGATTTTTGTGCTAGACGTAGCTTGAAAATCGTGAAGCATTCTGGGACTGATTTTACTAGCTATTTTAGAACATAGCCCCTTCAACCTTTGGCTATCCCACAACCTCCAGCATATTTAACATTTTCTTATTCTACGTTTGGAGCTGTTGGGTACTTTCCGGCTATTATGATGGGGATGGCCCTTTTACAGTCAGTGATTATACTTAGCCCCCCATGATTCTCCTCCCCCCCTCCCCCCCTGTTTAGGGCAAGGGTGATTGCGGCGGTTTCAGCTTCAAATCGACGTTCTGGTTTGGTAGTGTAACACAGTCAATTTGCCTTTGAAATCCACGACTACCGATGTGAAGCAGGCCTTCTTGCTTCCGGTGGGGTCTGTGTGGTTACCGAATTTATTTCGAAGGAAGCATGCAATTACATGGTTTTTGTGTGCACCCTGCGATACACGTGTCTTGCAGACTGGGCCCTCTTGTCCATCTTACATTCTGCCTTTGTGTAGTGTTCAATTCCTCTGTATTGTGGGTAGGCAGGGTCTTTAGCCCTTTCCTTTGTTCTGTATCTAGGCCTGTGAAGTAACGGCTGTAAACACGCATCCTGCGAATGTCAGAATATCTACAATGGTAATGCGATCGCTGGGGGCACGTGAGAAGAACTGATTGATCACGGCCAGGGGATCAGGCTCGAAGGGTTTTTTGTTTCAGATGCGAGGTTGTTCCTGCTTCACTGCGCACTCCCAGCAGGAAGCAGTGACGAGTTGCCCGAGCACCCGCTGCCGCTCGGGGATGTATAAAGGGTCTAGCAGATCCCGTGCTCCCCTCTCGGGGCCGCCCTGACCGCACCTGGGTCGCATTCTATCCAAGCTGCAAAGTGGGCACCCATTTCAGCAGCTGCCGCTGGAAAAATTTACAGCGCGTAAGCCCGAGCGGCGCATCAAATGGATCCTGGTTTTATGAATATATCGTCTATTAGAATCCGTTTCGACACCACGTTGAAGCAACTCGTCAGAAAGTCCTGATATTTATTGTCTGCACGTGTGATTTCTGGAACTTTGACGTGCGTTGTTTTCCGGCATCGCATCCTGCACGGGGCCCTGTTTTGCGGCAGGCGTGATTTGAGGGTTAGTGTTTCTCGACGTATGACGCAATATTTCAAAGCCACGATCGGGAGGAGCATTTTGGCAAATCTTCGTTGTTTGAAAGTGTGCGTTGTCTCCTATTACGCAATGCGAAACCGCGGTTTCGCGCTGGCGGGAAAACAGGACGCTCCGTCGCCCTTATTTCGGGGATGCGGGTCGTACTGCGGCAAGCTGAAAACAAAGGCCTTCCTGCGGCAACCCTGAAACGCGACGCGTTCATAAAAAAAGGCGAGAGCTTGGGATGTTTTGAGGCTCACGCGGTGTTTTTCGGGTTCGGCCACTCTGGATGATACGCATCATGCTGAATGTACCACCGTGCAACTAATAAAACACAGGTTGTGTGCGTGCCAATCTTCCACCCTTAATTGAAATTATACTCCCGCTCCGGTTTATAGATTAGGGAACGGAGTCCCTATTCCGTTCCTCACCAACTTTCACACATGAATGAACAGTGGTTCTAAAAAAATCATGAGCCACTGTTTGAAGGTGAATAATCAGTGGAACGTTTCAGAGGTGACGCAGAATGTAGGTATTAATTTGCCGTGGTTGAGCGTGGTAACTCTTCTCGCCCGTACCTCCATAACCGCTAGTTTCCAACCCATGAGATTACTCGGAATCCCAATCGGACTCAAAAATAGCCCGTCAATATGGCTACAACAACTCAAACCTCAATGGAAAACAATCCAACATGCCATACGTCGCCTGTCGAACAAATTTGGTGGAGCAAGCCAGAATTAAGGCGATCCAAACATTAGCACAAGCTGTCGCCATTGGTACTATAACTTACGCAGCCCAATCCTACGACCTTAACAAAACGCACATGAGAACACTTCAAAATCTGCACAGAGCCACCATTCGCACCATCAGTGGACTACCCAAACATACTCGTCTTGAGAACCTGCAACTGCAGTTGCTCTTCCCCCATCTCGTCCCGCGTAACGCCCACCCCGTCCGCGCAGCCCGCATCAACGCCCTCCGGAACAGTAAACGCCCCCACGAAATTTATATTTACACCGACGCAAGCACAGCTAATCCACTAGTTGGCACCGCATGGACATCCCCTGATCTCCTCTCCATCCAAGGCAAACAAACTCTTGGTATTCCATGTGCTACCATTCTGGAAGCGGAACTCCATGCCATCATTCAAGCCATCGACTTCCTCATGTTCGACTTTCACTCCTCCGTCCCTTCACAAATACGCATCCTGACGGACTCATTCGAAGCTCTAAAGACACTACAAAGTCCCACATCGACCAGTCCCATTGCCAACAAAATCCTGCATCAGATATCCATCCTAAAATCTAGCGGCATCCATCTTCGCATCGACTGGTCGCCTGGACACGAGGAGTCCTCACCGGGGAACCAGGCAGCTCACTCGGCTGCACGGGAGTGTATAAACTCCAGTCCTCTGCTGCTACCCGACTTGGCTCCTCCGCCTCCTGAGTCATTACCGCCAGCCATACAGATTCTACGGTACAAAAAACAAACAAAAAAAAAAAAGACCGCCTCAAGACCCTCACTCCAACCGGCTTTTTATCTGCTCTACCCCCGCTCCCAAGATCAGCCTAAAGTTTTATGAACCCCTTAAATTTATGAATCCCAGAGGCATTCCGTAAATGGTACACCCCATCCCTGCCACCTCGATGTCCCTTCTGCGCCTCCCTCACACCCGCCAATCTCCAGCACCTAATTTGGCACTGTCCGAAATTTACGCGTTAGAGAAACTTCAACCCTCCTCCAAATGCCTCCTCCCCATACATCGACCCTCGAACACTGGAACCCTCCACGCTGACTTTAATTGCGCACTACTCTCTAGAAAGCGGTCGATAGCGCGAGCAGTTTAGAGCCGTGAGCCTGCTCTCCTCATCCCACGTGGCCTCTTCCGCCTTCGTAGGGAGCCTACCAGCTTCAACTTGAACGGTTTATTTTCAAGATGCCCCAATCTACGAATATCCCACCCTGTACTCCCGCTTCTCCCCCCCCCCCTTGCGTCTTCTTGATGGAATAAAGGCTATCTCCTCCTCCATTATAGACTTGGTAGCCTGAGGGCCTCGCTCCTTTTCCGTCACAAAAGTACACATTCTACAGTCACGAATTACAATAATCGAGCTTTGTTGCTGCCAAATTACAGCGGATATAAAATTAACTATGTCTGTCCGCAACCTAGCGCTAATTAACCCTAATCACTGAGAAATACAACGTGTGCTTGTGCTGGAGTTTTCCGTCTGCTTGGTCGTACATTTCCGCAATTTCCTTTAATCTGCTGCACTACACGGAGTGCAATACTACGTTCCGAGATTTACGATTCCATGATTTTGTTTATTTCCTGCCGCGCAATGTTTTTCCTCCCTTCGTGCTGCCTTGTAGCAGAATATCCGGGTAATCAAGCTTGCGTCGTATCTGTTATGTGTTTTAACTGGGAAATGCTATTTTTACATTGAGATTCCTGCACTTCATCCTTGTCCGTTCATAAAAGTTGCGAATGGCATCCCTTTTAGTCTTTGTCCTGGGTGGGTGCAGTTTAAAAAAAGTGCAGCCACGTCTAGCCCTACGTAGCACACCCCGCAGTAATGTCTACTTATTCAATGAGGTGTTTAGCCAAGATTGGCAAGGTGGTTGTGGAACTGGGCTAGTTGGTTATGTCGCTGACACAGATGAACAAGTAAAACACTCGGCTATTGAAGCGCTGACTACTAACTAATCTTTAATAGCTACGGCAGAGTTTAACTTTCCCTTTCCTTGTCCCATGTGTTTGTATGTCTTCATATAAGAACTGTGGCTAGAAACAAGCTAGTAGTGAGCGCTTCAGTCGTCTTGTGTTTTTCTCCGTCCGTGTTCGCACTAGTATAGGCTAATAACCTGCCCAGAAACTTGGACTCGTTGGCCAGAAGTTTTGATAACTAACTTTTTCTTTGATATAAGCTGATATCGTCTTCAAAATTAGGCTGAGTTCGTCTTCCGCGGTATCCCGATCGTAAACAGGCGGGACCCGCATCATTTTGGGGTTAGCTTCTTGCGACGAAAAGAAAAGAAATTTCTCTATGAGACTGCGCCTCAGTAGTCCCCTTCGAGTAATCAATGTGCAGAATAACGCTATACTCTTGCAATTGGAGCCAGCATGGGAGCTTAATACGAGCGCATGAATCAAAGCAACGTCGGTACCCCACAGATTTTCCCATAGGGGTTCGCCTCTCGATACGCGAAGCTAGTATGGATGGTGCAGATTAGCCTGATTTAGGGCTTTACAGAGACGAAGCAGGGCCCCTTCATAAGCGTAATTAGAGGAATGCATTAAGCTCCGCGTGCCACAGATGCAACTGAAACTGGCTAAGATGAATCAACTCGTCGGCTAGTACTCTGTTAACTCAGCGGGGCATGCAGCATCGTACCAGCGAAATTGAATGCCCGCGAACAAGTGAGGGCAGGCGATACACCTCAACCTCCTTTCAACAATGCCCTACTGATTCAAGGTTACTGCTCTGCCTTTATCTGTTTAATCCTTTTATCTCCTTCCTAACGGCGGCAGAAATAAGTCGTATCGCATGCTCGTAGCCCTTTACTTGAAGGGAAAGTTGATTTATCCCCTTCAAACGAAGCGCAGTGTGTATTAACGTTTAACTGTCAACATCTGACTTGGTTCTTAATCAAAGCCAGTACTTAGCGATTTATCTGCAGCCTGAATTACAACGGATTCTGCAATATCTTATGCGATGCAGCTCCGCCTCAAATCATGCAGTCAGAAATGACAAAAGTTATTAGTTAATCCTTCTCGTCATTGTTAACGTATACGCATGTGAGAAGTCGTCGTTAGGGGTGTCGAGACAAGTAATGGGCGCAATGGAAGCGACATTATACCTTCTGTGAACAAGGGTTGGATTCACGGCCGTCGTTACTGGTAACGGTGCTCGAAGTGTTGACATCTCTTTGTCCCCGAGCTGGCATGTTGATAGCGCTCTCTGTGTTCCAACCACGAACATTACTGGTTATGCTGCCAAATATTTGGTGTCCGCTTCCGAGGCCTCGCATAGTTGAGTTGCTCGCAGCTTTTTTGCTTCTCACCGAAATGTTATCTTGAGCTGCACAGCAAGGCTGAAGCCAGTCACAGACGCTTTCCGAACCACGTGAGAGAGCCATTGTGATGGTGGCGTGGTGTTTTGTTTCGAAGCGCCGCAGATTCTATCGATATGCCCCTATTTGCTTCGCAGCTGTCTACCCAGTAACGGGGAGCAAACTTTCAGGCAAGGCACGACGTGACCTTCAGAGAATATAGATTTTCTTGGGCTGTTTCGTCCGCACTTCTAGCCTTCGGCATTATAAATTTGCAACAAGTACCAAAACTGTGGTAACTGAGGTGTTTTTTACTGTTGAGCAAAATCTATATTGCAGAAACTGCTGAGCCAGCCAAAAATTGTGCAAGGGGAGGCAAGCAGGATTCGAATTCGTTAGTGAGAGCCACATCATCCGCCTTTTTTCTTTTAATGGCAGCGAAATCAGATAATCTTTTGTGGTGTTTCCCACTGAACTTATCTCGAAAAACCATGCACTACTGTACCAGCACCCAGACGTTTTGACGTCGCTAAAGTCAGAGGCAATTTTCGTGCATCTATTTAAGGTCGTTGTGAGGTTAGAAACAATTTCTGCATGGGGTCTTTTCTCTCTCATTGTTCTTTTTCGAACTTTCCGACCTTTACGATGTTCCTGCATGTGCAACCTATGCTTCATCGAAATCCGTGTTCGGTTCAAGCCTTTGCACTGGGTCATTGATTTTTTTTTATTTGCGATAGAATTCCCATTGGCATAGAATAACCTATATAGAAGTAAAGACGGGCTCGCGTCTCTCGAAGGAAGGCCAAAAGGAGCGGTGGTTCGATTTCCCGCGGATGTCAGATGACTGCATTTATCAGATGGACTTGAAAACAAAAATGATAAAAACCGTGTCTGGTTTTATGGAGCCGTAAGGAACAAGAAGTGGTGAAAATTGCTCGGAATACCTCCACGACAGTCCTGAATGTATCCAAGATGCCGTCTCGGAGATTCTATAAAAACACAGAGCTGGGTTTGGTTTTGATTAAAAGAATGGACGCCTATTTGCTTCTTTGACTGCAAATGCATGCGAAATACGATGGTTTCTGGCGGTCTGTGCCTCGAAAAGCGCACTCCTCTCTCCTCTCTAACCCTTCAAGCTATTCCCTTTCACTCTAGTTGCTCACATTATGATCGAAACATCAAGTTTGCTCACCGTCATTCGATTCTCCTTCGTTTGGTACTGCTCGCGCGCCTTCTTTTGAAACCTTTTTATTCTAATGTTGGTGCAACAACTGCTGGAAATCTACGTCTTGGTTCGCTAAGATAATTTGCCTCTCTTTCGTGTTTTGTGAATTTCTGCCGTGAAAACCAATCCTAGGGGTACTCCAATGCTGCTGCTGCCGTTATCCTCTCAAGTATTGTTTATATATCAGAAATTTCTTCGTTTTGCTGCATAGTCTTGATATATTTGAGGCACGCGACCAGATTTAGTAGTTTGGAAAGGTCTTCCGTAAAGATTTCTTGATGTTCTTCCAATATTTGGCTGGTTAGCTGAATCTGTTGACAGACAGACAGACAGACAGACAGACAGACAGACAGACAGACAGACAGACAGACAGACAGACAGACAGACAGACAGACGAATGAACAGACGGACGGACGAACGGATGGAGCAAAATTTTGCGTTTAGTATGAGTCCTAGCATTTAGGAAGACTATCGTCTTTAAAATGATTTATTGATGACGAGCAGTAGTTACAAGACTCCTGAGCTTGATTTTCTTTCCGGATCGTTCTGTACCAATTGCCTGGCTCCTAGCCCAGACACAGCAACGCCCTCTAGGTTAAACGAAGGCCCCGTCGCCTTTGCTTTCCCGCAAAACGATAGGAGGGTATCATCTTGCTATGGGGACGTCTTTTTTAAGCTCCGGAATTTAAAAAAGAAACTCAGAAATGTGCTGTCAATCACAGTAGGACGACCTAGCCCTGCGGATGCATTCTGTGTGTCTAGACAATGTTGGATGGAGTCATTGACACGCCCGGCTCCTATTGGCGGTGAGCGCGAACACGGGCGGCGCTGCGGAGCACGCCTCCGTGACGTCAGCTTAGGGATTCTCGCATTTGTCGTCTGCTCCTCTCATGCTTGCTCTCCCTGCTGTTTCTTTGCGCTCGGTCAACGTCCGATGCTTGTCCGCACCAGAATTGGCGTGTGGGTAACTTTTTATCATAATAATAGGCTTAAAGTGTGAGTTAGTATAGTTTTAGATACCGCTACGGAAGAAACATTGCCGGCGTCGCCCCCTTCCTTGCGGAGCCGGTCCTGTGCGGAGCGCGACGAGTCGGAGCTAGGCGTCAGCTTCTGTATTAGGCAATTTTTCAAAAAGGGAACAGTCAGCTGCAATAATAATAACCGACAACAGCAAAAATGAAAGATCAAAACAAATTCTAGGCCTTCAGAGCTATCGGCTTTGGCAGAAAGCATTATGATTCCCGGTAATCATATGTAAGGTAAAACAGTTTTTGCGACCTTGCCGAACGCTCGAAAGTATCACATCCCATTGTACCACATCACTTTACTTTGTCATGGCAGTGAAAGTTTGCAGACATGCACTATAGGTTGCAAAAACTATAGGTTGAGTTCCAAATAACCCACTGTGTGTATAGGCGCGTGCTCGTTTTGTACGAGGCTTCTAACCAGTAGGAGGTTTATTGAGCAAAACGAGTCACGTCTACGTTAAAGATACAATAACACTCTGTTTGTTCGGACCTGGAGGGATATTTCGGTACATTTTCCACAGCCATATCCTCCCGATATTCGGATATGCGTTATAGGAAAACTGCACTCAAGAGGAGGAGGGGGACGGGGAGGAGGAGAAAACTTTAAACAATGAAATCGAGCTGGTTAGTGGGCCGGGTCCTCAGTCCAGGACAAGAGAGTAAAAGAAATTTTATTTAATTCATAGAACGCCATCCCGAGTAGAATAGGATTTGTTCTTTGCGCCTGGAATGGTTGGAAAACAATAAAGACCTGCCTAGAAATATTCATCGGTTTCGATTCTTGTGTTATTTGCAGGTATACTATTTATTGCGTTAGTTAGCGTGTATATAATGCCTTCAACACAGTAATCATGTCATCATTGTTCCGGTTGAGAGTTAGTTCGTTATGATAACGATTACGATATAAATTCGGGGCACAAAAGCCGCCTTCGAGTACTGTGGACAACGTTGGTTGGGGCGCGATCACGGTGGCGCAGCACAAACCTCCTCATTGTATTTCCATGTGAATAAACAAAGCACGCTACGGATATGCACATTTTTGCACGCAGCTGTAGTGAAAGCCAATTTGTGAAGAAGGGAATGTATGCCATACAACTTGAACAAAATATCGACACTATCTTTGTGAGACTCCCAAACATCCCCAAGCCTTCTTATAAGACGTTTAGGATGGTGCAGAAAAATTAAAGCGTCGGGGACAAAAAAAGAACAAGAAACATTCATCTGATGCAAGACAACAACAACAAAAGAAATAGAAGACAGGCATTTTATTTCCTGCTGTACGTGCGATGCGCGTGTAGGGGCCCGCGCTGCTTGGTACGTAGAATTACTGTTGAGTCTTCATAAGAGCATCTCAAAAATACTGCAGGGAAGCCTTCGCATTTTGAATACTTATCGAGGAGCTATGAGCGCTGATCCTCGCGAATAAGCTAGAAAGGACGAGTTACAAGCGATCTTCTGACCGATGCTCTGAAGAAAGTTGTTCTCTATCTCCTCGTGTGTTGCAAACTTGTGGGGGATACAGCTTCAAATTATTCAGATGCGTCAGAAGCTGGCAAAATAACTGAGGCACTAGACATACGCTTTTTAATGCACTACAGCAACAAAGCGGGCGATTTCTAGCACAGACACTGCTGCCCCTCACAAGCGGAGTGTAGCAGACGACAGCAGCGCGAGTCCCTAAGCCGACGTCAGAGCCAGGGGGCGCCACTCAAACATCTCACCGCCAATTCTAGCCACTACCCTGGTATGCGTGACAATGTTTGCATTGTGCGCCGGGCATCCTTGCTTCTAGCGCGGAGTCCGCCGTTGAATATGCAGACGGCGATGCGTCTGAAATCACGGTGCAGTCGCCGTTAGATTGTCTGGTTTTGTAGTGCCGTTCTTGGCGAGTGCCTGATCGTACACCAAGCCTAACCCAGCCCATATTTTCCCATCACTGTTGCCTAAAATCGTATCTGAATGCGTAGTGCGCTTTCGCACGCTGACAAACAACAACTGACCGGATGTCTTGCGTCAAACAAGCGCACATTTTTCTTTCTGCTACCGGCGGCATCCTTGTCCTCCGCCAGCAGCAGTCGCTCCTTTCAGCGTAACCTACTGGACAAAGTATTGTTGGTGTAGTTTCGCAAGTAAAAGAAATGGTTTCCCAATTTCCCAATACGCTTGGCGTCGCCGCAGCGTTTAATGGACGCGGGTCGCAGAAGAATGGCAATGTTTAAGCCCACACAAACGTTTCTACGCACAGCGAGGACCTCGTAGTTGTCTCCACCCTGAGTTGTATGGATGCCCGACCCACATACAAGTTGGCCGTTGAACTGATGCGAACTTGGCACAAGTGCACTTAGCGGCATGGAGAAGTCCACGCTTGTTTGCAGTGACTGTTCCTAGAGAAATAATTTTTTAAAAAGACACCGGCAAGAAATATACGAAAAGCGACCTGGAGGAATCTCGAACCTGGAGTAACTACAACTGCCTGCTTGGAGATGTATAGCTTGTATGTAGGAGGGACGAGGCAGTACTTCGATATATTCTAAGTAAATCATGCAGACAGGACTTAAGAAACTCTTATTTGACTTCACCCTGTTTGTCTTCAAACTCTTTACACTGCGTGCCATGGGTATTTGTTTATCTTAGCGGGAAGGTATTCGTCACTGGAAGGTATTCGTGGACACCTTACTAAACCGTGTTAAGTTAAGCTAACGTAAGTGCGATGCCCGTCAGGACTCCGAATAGCGTGAGTTCAAAAATGCAAAATTTCGCGTGTCTGCAATCCCGCTGAACGCTTCCCCGGCGCTAAGGCAACCCTTCTAGTGTGAAATGGTCACACACACACACACACACACACACACACACACACACACACACACACACACACACACACACACACACACACACACACACACACACGCACACGCACACGCACACGCACACGCACACGCACGCACGCACGCACGCACTCACACGCGCACGCGCACGCACACGCACACGCACGCGCACGCGCACGCACGCGCACGCACACGCACGCACGCACGCACGCACACGCACACGCACACGCACGCACGCACGCACGCACGCACGCACAGAGAGAGAGAGAGAGAGAGAGAGAGAAATAACTGTAGGCAGTCAATAAAGCCAAGGAAAGCAAAGGGGGAAATTTCGTAAGTAATTTTATTCTTCTTGAAACAGATATATCGTTTGAAGGAAAGAAAGTGAAGAAAAAAAATTACACCATCTTCCCGTGGGGAACCCTGATGAGGATGCGAAGCATCGTGGCGGTTCCGTGTGTTTCCATTTTGTTGCCGTTATGTTGAGTGATCTGGTTTTTACTAGCGCCAGAGGGAATTCCGCGTCTGGGTCCACACCGGTGGCAAAGGCACGCAAGTGCTGTTGAGTTACGGTGAGTAGGCGGTGGTTCTCGAGGCGCCGAAACTCGTCCATCATGTTCTTGTCGATGTAGTCTCTGTGGTAGAATCGGTAGTCTCCGTCAGCTTTGGTAAGGTAAAGGTTGTTGACATTGGTGCACCAGCTGAGAGCAATGTACACGCCCTCCTCTTCGCAGCTTTGTCTTCTCGTTCTTCTTCTTCTTCGGCGGTTCCCCTACGGGAAGATGACGACGGTGGTTGAACGCGAACCTATCTCGTAATGGATTCTTTGGTTGGCCAATCCCTAGGGGCATCCTGCCACAATCACCATCAGAGGCGCTGCGGACGGGGCTGGTTGAGCTGCAAGGCGCGTGGAGCTTCCCGCTACAGCCACTACAGCTTTCCCACGGGAAATTCAGCATCCCCCTCTAAAGTTTTCAGTTCGTCGTTTGCGTTGACGTTCAGCTTCGCGTGCCTTCGTTGTATCAGTACCTTCTTGACGTAGTTTGAATGAGTCAAGGACATAAGGCGCGTTCGTAGCACTTGCTCCTGTCCTGGATTTGTTGGTCATCCACGCTCACGCAAGTTAAGCGTGCATCGCAGGCATGGAATGGGCGAGACCTCTCTGTGTTTGCACGTGCATGAGTGTGTAACGTCTTCCTTGCCACAAAGCTCCTTGATGTGCTTCAAGTGCTTTATTGTGCGCGAGCAAAAGTTCAGGCCCTACATAGAGTTTTTGCAACATTTGTGTGGGGCTTTCAATGGGAACCTATGCGCAGGGACAACTTGTTTCTTCCTTTAAAGGCAGGGGTGTTGGGCTCATGCATTTGTTTGTGCACCAACTCGTGTCTCGTTTTTTCTTCTACAAATTGGTTGATCACCCACTTTTAGTAACTGTACTTCAGCAGCGCATAAGTTTCCATTTGCCTTTTTTGCTTGTATGTACGGGTGAAATCAATAAGAAGCCTCCTTGGGGATTTCTCAAAGAGGTCGTGGAGTCATTTAACTTTCTTACCGCGCGGTTTTCCTTGGAATATCTGTTCAGCATTTCAAGGAAAAACTATGACGAACACTCTTATTGAAAGTCTATTCCCGGTGCCTGTTTATCGCCAGCCTTACATAGGCCACCAGAAAAGCAATGTTTTAAAACGCGTAATGAGCATGTGTATCCCGCCAAATGCAAAAACATTTTTGTTCAAGCTTCATTCTTCCACACTCCCAGTTAAGACATGGCTACGCGAAAAAGGAATGTCTATTCCTTGGTCGGACAATTGTCGCCTCTGTAATCAACCAGAGACAATTGATCATTGTTTTGTGTTGTGCCGGGACGCTGTGTTCTTCTGGGACGTTTTGCAGTGGACACTAAAAAAGGACATTGACATCACCCCGTACACCATTCGCTTCCTGCCATTTCAAGATGTTAATCGGGTGCTATATGACGTTTTCGTTCTCCTAGGATTGCTTAGCTTGTGGAAGTCCCGCATGACTGATCGGCATGCGGAACCCCCTAGGCCGACCAAGTGCATCTTTCGGGAACGGGCGGCGTTGGCGCGGAGTGTTTATGCTGCGCAGAGTGATCCACCAGTGTGGCTGCCTCTTTTGGATGCGTGCGTTTGCTTGCCTGAGTTTTGATCTTTGTTCGACTGATGTCCTTGCCCTTTGCTGTCTGTTAGTGTTTATATTGTGTGTTAAGTGTCTTGTCTTTTGAAGTTTTATAAAATTTCCATGCATTAAAGAAAAAAAAAATTTGTAGCGTAGTGTGAAGAGCACCGCGTACCTCCCGTTGGGGCCAGAGAGTCGTGGGATCGAAACCGGGCGCCGCTAACTCTTTCTTTTTTTTTATAGTGTAGTATCGCGGAGCTGTGGGTGTAAGGAGGAAAGTTGCGCTTGCGCAGTGAGCGTGTGGACGGTGCCGCCATCAACGACGGAGGACCAGGCGAGCCTAAGAAATGCTCCGCATTTAAAACATGGGATCCGAACCTACGACTTGCTGAATACACGTGTGGTGCGATGACCACTACGCAACCATCGGGGCTGTGCTCCCCTCCACTTTCTTGGTTATTTATGTCAAGGTGCATGGCGGAGGACGCCAGCGCCACTGCGACTACTCAGTGTGAAGAGGTCCTTCTTTTTAATCCCCGGGCCATATCTCGGGCGTCTACGACATGTCGGGAGCGGCTGAAGGGCGTTGAACACTGTTAATCCACCTATGGCACCCATACTGCCAGAACAGAGGCCTTCGCTAGGCATTAGTAAATCAGAATGGGAAATGAGGGAATCGTTCAATGAAGACTGAAATAAGTGTAGGCAGTAAAGAAAACCAAGGAAAGCAAAGGGCAAAATGTGGTAGGTAATTTTTTTTCCTTAAAACACAGATATTTGTAGAAAGAAATAAAGTGGAGAAAAACATGCCCGACGGATGGAAGCCGAACCCATGACCTCCAGATTACGCGTCTGGTGCGGTGACTGCTACGGTACCGGCGGGCCTGTGCTCCCCTCCACTTTCTTGAGTATTTATGTCAAGGTAAGTATCATCTGTGCATGAGGATGGTAGCCAGCGTCACTCCAACTACTCGGGGTGAAGACGACCTTTTTTAAACCCCGGGCCGTGACTCGATCGTCTGCGACATGTCGGGAGTGGTCGATCAGCGTTGAACCCTCTTGAGCTACTTTTGAAACCAAGACATCCAGAACAGAGAACCTCGCTATGGACATGGCGAATCAGAAGCAAGTCAATGCGATATTGGCATTTTTGGCGCACGATACTGACGGCATGACATTTTACTATATGAAATGAGGCGGAGAAGGAAAAACGTTTATTATAGAGCACGTCAGCGCGAAACGCACCGGATGAGAGTGGCTTTCTATTCACGAGAATCTATATGATTTCTTGGCGACCTGGTCCCGGGTGACCAGCCGAAGCTGATCCTACAAGGCGAGGCTAGTGGTGGGGATGGAAGCGTTCATCTCTAAGGAGCTGACAGCTGCCGCTGAGGTAGTTTGTAAATTTAACGGAGCTCTTCGTTGTAGGCCTACAAAAGCTTCCCAGACGCCTTCACTGCCAACAAGAGGGAGACCCACACTTCTTATCGGTGAACCGCATGTTGTGGAACGCCACCTGTTTAACGAAGAATGGTGGGCACACGTATACCTTTTTTGCCTTTTTAAATGCAGAGCATTTCTTTAACTCACGATGTCACCCGGCGTTGTCGGCGTTGGCGTGCCTCGGCGTCCGTAACAGCCGTTCCAGGTGCGCCCTCTCCCCCATTCCTCCTCTCCCGCATCACGCTACCCTCCTCGCTCTCAACAACAGGTCCGCACCCCTCCCCTACACTATATAAAAAAATAATACTTACCGGCGCCTGGTTTCGATCCCACGACCCTGCGGGTGGAACGCAAGGTACATGGTGCTTTACCCACTGCGCCACAAAGCCCACACAGAATGCACGGCTACGAACGCGCCTTATATCCTAGACTCATTCAAACTACGTCAAGAAGCTGCTGATACAACGCATTCACTACCTGTGGGCGGAACGCGAGGTACATGGTGCTCTTCCCACTGCGCCACAAAACCGACACAGAATGAAAGGCTACGAACGCGCCTTATATCCTTGACTCGTTCAAACTACGTCAAGAAGCTACAACGCATTCACTAGCACCAACTCCCCAAACACTAAACGTTAACGCAATACACCCACCCCCTATGCGACGCATTTACTCGAGTCCCCCTCGCGGGGAGATGGGCCCTTTTTTTACCGTGATGCGGATTGTAGGTAGGCTTACTTTTATTTTTCCTGTGCGTTCAGAAATCTACTTGCGCAGACTCATCTCCTGAATATTATGCGAAAGTGCGAAGCGTTCGTGAGCGTGTGCGTGTTTAATTTTTTTCCTTTGCAGGCGTGCCATTGCAAAGGCGTTGGGTTGGTTCGTTTGTTCGTTTTCGCGAGGCGTTTGTTAAGAACTCGGCACTCGGGTGTGTTTTTGCTTGCTTGCTTGCTTTCTTGTCTGTCTGTCTGTCTGTCTGTCTGTCTGTCTGTCTGTCTGTCTGTCTGTCTGTCGGTCTGTCTGTCTGTTCCCGTTCCCAGCAACCCACACCATCCGGCTTTTTCCTAGGGTTGACAAGAGGGGTCCCCCCGGGCTCGTTCCCCTGGCGGTGGGTCGCAAGAAAGGCTTTCCCGTTGATTTCTCTCTACTTCGTGTGGACAAAATTCTCTTTGCCGGTTGGCCCTATTTTTGTACTGTTGCAATTGGGTATAACCGGTTATACTTCGTGTGGTGCCGGGGAGCTATTGAAGGCTCCACTTACTCATGTCTGTCTGTCTGTCTGTCTGTCTGTCTGTCTGTCTGTCTGTCTGTCTGTCTGTCTGTCTGTCTGTCTGTCTGTCTGTCTGTCTTTCATGAGTACCTTGTGCGGGACAGTTGATCGAGGACGTTAGTACGCATCGGCCGCAGAGCTGGGGGTCGGGGGGGGGACCTGGCCGTCGCCACTAAATAGGGTACTTCCTGTCTCCGACAGTTGGGGCCCAGTTATCGGACCCTATGGGTGAGCGGTAACCCGTGGCAGGGACCGCACATTTGGCAATGGGCACTGTCTGATGCCCTCGCTGAGCAATCAGTCTTGGAAGAGAGTCAGACAAAAGGATTGGAGCAAAATTGCTTCCCTCATTCCCACCCTTTTTCCCATAACCCATCCCGATGTCCAAGTTCCCGTTCCCAGCAACCCACCCAATCCGGCTTTTTCCTAGGGGGGACAGGAGGGGTCCCCCCAGGCTCGTCCCCCTGGCGGTGGGTCGCAAGAAAGTCTTTCCCGTTAATTTCTCTCCACCTTCGTGTGGGCAAAGTTCTCTTTGCCGGTTGGCCCTATTTTTGTACTGATGCAATTGGGTATAACCGGTTATACTTCGTGTGGTGCCGGGGAGCTATTGAAAGCTCCATTTACTCATGTCTGTCTGTCTGTTTGTCTGCTTGCTTGCTTGCTTGCTTGCTTGTTTGTTTGTTTGTTTGTTTGTTTGTTTGTTTGTTTGTCTGTCTGTTTGTTTGTTTGTTTGTTTGTTTGTTTGTTTGTTTGTTTGTTTGTTTGTTTGTTTGTTTTCTTGTTTGTTTGTTTGTTTGTTTGTTTGTCAGCATGCTTGGTTGTGGTTATTTGGATACACACTTGCTCTAACTCGAGAAGTTGTCGTTCTGTATTCTGAATTTCTCTTCTCTTCGGCGTCGTAATGAGAGGGCCGTGTACATCGTACGGAATCCCGCAGGATGGGGACGTCAAAAATTTTCAAGTGTGCGAACCATGTACACTGTCTGAATTTCACTGCCGCGCCCGGATTCTCCGAGCCCAACCTTCTTCAAGAGTTCGTACCTTTGTTAAAATTTCAGTGTCACCTCAGTTTCGGTGGGCATTTACCTTCATAGAGTGGAATGGCTCATAATTGTGTTCCAATATCTTAGCTTCTAAACATACAAAAGGGCGCAAAAACACGAGGACTAAAACTTCGGAAAGCACAGACAAAGGCTAGTCTGTGCTTTCTTCACACTTACCCCTCGTGTTCTTGCGCTGTCAACTGGCCCAACTACAGACTGAACTTCTTACACACCGAGAAATGATTCGACACGGGTTGGTATCATTGTACATCTAGTTACTGCATAACAAACTTCACGCAAAAGGTTTGAAACATCTTGAATTTTCAGATACATAAGTACTTGTTCTTCTCGCACTCGTAAAGGAACGTTAAAACACGATATTGCTATCTTAGCGCTGGACTTCATTAAACGTTCTTTTCAATATAATCCTTGCACTGAACCCTAATAATAATTCATTAACATTTGATTTCTTTCGAAACAATGCTTTCTATAATATAACACTTCAAAATAACAACTTACTTTTTAAAGAACTTTCGTCAATAAAAGCGTTCCAAGCGTATACAATTATATCTGTGATTATTCCAATACATCATATGTATTGCGCATGCAGGCAGAAATCATACAAATATCACATGAAAATGTTTAATGGTGGCAGATAACCTGTTTCTTAATAAACGTAAGCGATGTTCCTCAACATTGGCGTTTGGGAGTTGAGTTCTACCTGGCAGCATTAAAAGCACGTGGCGAGTTTGTCTAGCGTCATTATCCTTAGCATATTTGGAAATATCTTTCCTGCAACCGACCTTCCCCAACTTTGTCCTTGCTTTCGGCAGAGGCCCGAGAATATTTCCACGATACATGCGGAGCGAGATTTCCACGCAATTTTACCTGCGGTACTTGCGCTTTTGCTCCTTGGCATGCTTTCTACTGCTACTACACTAAGCATTTAATATTTTGAATATTGTTTGCTGTTATAGACGCTCAAACCATGATCCGTTGCATGCGTGTACTTATATCTTCGGGCTTTCCAACGTAAATTCTGGACAGCACATCACTTCGAAGCGTCAACACCCGGTTGAGGGCAGAACCTCAAAGGGAATGATTTCCTATTAGCGTCCTTGTATTCTTCCGCGCGCGCTCCCCGCAAGAACTTGGGAATAAACCTGTATTATCTCACTGAAAAAGGGACAATCACTCCCACGCACTGGGCACAAGTGGAGGCGCCGAATGAAGTCGGCAGAAATAATTGCCTTCCCGCCGTGCAGCTCCCAGGGGGCCCTGAAGCCAGACGAGAGCGCTTTTGTGGGAAAGTGTTTGTTGCGCAACCACCCCAGAAAAGGAGCCCCCCTTCGGTGTAAGGTCATTCATGCAACAAAACATCACTGTCTGGAACAGCACTCGGCTAGGCATTGGCGTAAGGAGTGTCTCAAGACCGGCACACGATGATGACGGGATTTATTCGGGAACTCGTCCCGACAGATGAAAAAGGCAGGCGAACGGCAAAGAAACGGGGTGGTAGTGCGTTGCGCGTGCGTGCGGATTGCAGGTGTCTGGAAAGCTTGGCAGAAATCCCGAAGTAATAGGCCAGCAGAAGACAATTCTGCCAGCGTCGCCGTCATTGTGAGGGAATGGTGGATACCATTATAAAACCGGCTTTGGGGGCATTGCAGAACGGAGATCTGAGTACGCACGATTATTGAGCGTAGGAATTGTGGCACTTGCGAAAGGAGCTGTGGAGTCAAGTGGTCACGGGGTCACAGGCCTGACTCGTGGCCAAATGATTTCAGTGGAACCCAGCTTCGACGTCGATAACAAACATTGCATCCAACGTGAGGCACGTGCTCCATGTACTAGACTCGATGCTGGCTTATGAAGGAGGAGGCTTTATTCCTGCATCCTCGTGCACGAAAAGCTGCAGCCACGAAATGGTGATTATTACTGAGGACGCTGAGTGACTGAGGGGATAAACTTTATGTGCCCAGTTTAGCTGCGGTTAGCGCTCCACCGCTCTGCCTGGATGACGGCCAGGTATCCGGGGCTCTCCGGGGAAAATTGGACAAGTGGTGCCGTGCTGCTATTGCCGTGTATGCAGCTGTAGAACTGCGTGGACTGAGACCAGTATGATGCGGTGATGCTGCACGTAAATACCCCAGATAGTGGAGGAGACTACAGCCTCCCTGGTAGCCTAGTTGGTATGGCACCACACCGATATTCGGGAAGTCGTGGGTTCGGGTCTCACTGATGGAGAATGTTTATCTCCAGTTTCTCTCATTTATTTTAAAAATTAAACGTTCTTAAAAAAAATAATTTGCTTCCCCTTTCCCATATTTGGCCTTCTTGACTGCTGGCCTTTATTTCTGGGTTTATTCAACGAGTCCCTGGTTGACCGTCTTGATTCGCTACACACAGTACGCCATATTACTTTAACGACATACCATCGCGACGACACCATGAATCACTAGAGTAGTTCTTATGTGACTCCACTAAACTCGGGTACAAGTTAAGGACGGCAACCGCTCGTGCAGTGTATCACTCTGCCGAAGCGACAGACTCGTGACGTCATCTTGTGCGCGCACTTCGAAAGAAACTTACGCTTAATGCGTGACATCGCATGCTTTCCTCACCTAGGTGGTTATATTCACCGGAGTAATTTATAACCAGATTAAGCCGGAGAAATTACGTAAATGACTCGAGTTAAACCAGGCGGATCGGTCGCCGATGATCGCAGCGATGATCCGATGAAACGACGGCTCGTGGTCGACAGCACGTGGCAAACGATGATCTACTCCAAGCGAACAAGATGTACAATATGTACGCTTTATTTATACTCCATATTTACAACTTTCAAGGCTCATTATCGCATAAAAGAGGTCGGGCAAGGCCCCGTGTCGAGCGAGGCTCGCCGCTCTCCTCTCTTTTTTTCCGTATGTCCAAAACGTCAAACTCCCCGGTTTCAGCGCCTACAACAGGGACGTCACAATTTGAGAGTGACGATGGCTCATTGATTAGCCCACACTCGGCCACTGATTGGCCACAGTGACAAACAAAGCTAGGTGGGTTCGAAATAGTCACGTGATCTACCTCTCACTCTCATACAGAAACCCGGAGGTACAGCGCAAAACACAAATATAACACACATGAAAACCACCGTTCTATAAGCAAACTAGCGCCGGCCATCGGCTGTCGGGCGGTTCGTCTTAAAGTTTATAATTGTGCCACACTCCTATAATTGTGGCACACGCCGCCGAAATTTCTTTCCTTTTTAACCACGTGGAGCGCCTAAGAAAGCCTGCTCGCCTACTGACTGACTCATTCCAGCCGCCGAGTCGCCAGGGTCAGACGTGTGACGAACGGAAACGTCGCCCAGTAGCTTTGAGCACTGCAACTGTCGTAGCCAGAACGTCTGTTGTCCTCTTCCTATACGTTTTGCCCCTTGGCTGACCTCCAGCTCCTGCCCGGTTCGGGTATTCTCGTGGCGGTAATTGCGATCGTTAAAATGCAACGGTCCCCCTCCGCCGGTTTCCCAAACGAACGCAAGGAAATCCTCCTTCGAAAGCTAACATCGCTTTACCGACTCGTTTGTATAATCCCTCTCCGGGCCCGCTCGTCGGGTGAACACGATAGGGCGGCGAACAAAAATGAAGCTTCCGCGTATTCTCCTCCAGCCCTTCGCGCCCAAGTGAGCTCGGCCGGCGTGAAAAAAAAAAAAAAACAGCATACACGTAAACACGCTAACCCCTGCGAAAGATATCGAGTCGTCGGGCCGTTTTAATTAATATGTGAGGGGCCGGAACTTAACAACTCGTGTCACACTCAAAATACTCGCAGTAACGCACTTCTTCCGTCGCCGAAGGAACACCCCGCTCCGGTGATTAGGTGCGCAAGCAATTTCTGCTGTAGTTCTTAAGCTGTACACGAGTATAGTGCACGTTACGACTGCCTGCGTACTCGCAAGGAAAGTGCTCATAACAAGGGAAAGTGTTTGGCTGAAAGAGGGTTAGGAAGCACATCTGTCAGTGCAGCTATATAGCTCAGTTTACCGAAGCAAGAGCAGCAGCAAGAGCAACCACCTAATTTGGCTTTCATGCCACAGCTTGATTCCGCGCCCTCATTATCACCAATAATGACGGCGCTTATGGCAACGCGTGTTGCTTCCCTTAGCGAGCCGACAAACACGGACGAATGCGTTAATCTGTGCGCGAAGAGTTCTTGCGCAGAGTCGCTCGCTGGCATGCCCGTAACAAAAACAGAACACAGAGGACGCCGCTAGGCCTTTAGGTGTCTAGACTAACGGCTCCACCGAAAAAACAGAAAACGCGCAAACAACAAGCTTGAGAAAGCCGTGATGTTAAGGCCTATTTCATTAAGGTGTCTCACTTCCGTCTTTTCTTCTTAACCTGCAGCACACTTGTTGGTTCGAGCAAGCGGTATAAATAAGCACCATGGCGTTTTCCCAGAAGACACTCGGAGCAGTCGCGAAGTATGCACAGGCCCAACCATTGCAGCAGTGAAGGGGGATAGAAAGAAAATGAAAACGTAAAGAAAGAAGTCGTGAACCCTTCCCCAGCAAGCGCATAAACACGCAGTCGCAGGTGGCGGATCACACAATGCGGGGCCTTCCCTGGTTTACCCAAGCGCTTGTAAATCAAACAAGCTCTTCCCCGCGTCACCTGCTACGGTGGGTGGCACTTGATAACAAGACGGGAAACGAATTGAGAAACCATATTTGCCCATACATTTAGTAACAGCAAGGGGTTACGCCGGAGACGTATTTGATCTGCGTTAGAACGGTGGTTTGGGCTAGTTGGTGGTGCATACTGAAATTCGAAACAGCGCGAAAAGGCAGCGCCTTGTGTCGTCGTTTCCTTGTCCCGTCTTTTCGTGCTGCTTCGAATTTCAGTACGTACTTGATGCTGCACTTGGAGGATTCAGCGTGTAAAGGTCCAACGAGACGAAAGATTCAACGAGACGTAAGGTACAACAGTGGATATTCCGTCTTCATGAACCTTTCATCTCGTTGGACATTCAGGCTCGTCTGAACCTTCCGTCTCGGTGGGTCTTTCGTCTCGTTGTACCTTTAGACTCTTGCTATTAAATGAATGTCCGGAGCACTCTAAAGTTGCCTCGAATGCCCTCTGCCGCAATATAGTTGTGGGACCTTCTGCATTTTCACATGCAATAACTTTTACACGATAGTTTGAACTGAAATGTACGCCTGGACCCTCGGATTTCCGTCGTGAAATTTGAGTCTGCCTGCAACGCTATTGACGAAAGCAAGCTTGGTCGCGAGTACGTTGGTGAGAGTGCCTAAATAAGACTTGTTTTTTTTTTTCATTCCGACCTGTTTTATCATTCGTGCACACTGTAAGGGTTTTCTCGTTTTTCTGTGTGTGTTCTAATATCAGCGAAAAAATAATGTACCCGAGCTTCATGCGCATAGCAGGCATGTGAGCGCTAAGTAAACAAGCAAACAGTCACGTGCTCTTCCATCCAAAAAAGGAGGGGGCGACGGCAGTCGCCTGACACTCACCGCGTGCGCGCGTGAGTATCCGTCAACTGCTCGCAGCCCGTAAGAAGCGGTCGATGTGGATGAGGGTTGTATATTCTCAGATTGGTCTCATCAAGGCATCAGTTTGATTTGTCATTTGTCATCCAGGATTTCACATATTAATCAGTTATTGAGATAAAGCGTCCAACTCGAATATCTTCCCTACTGGTATTTCGTTTAAATTTCGTTCCCATTTATACTAACAACGTTATTGTGCTTCACGCTGTCACAAGAGCAAGCCCAAATACAAACTCCAAGCCTTGGAATGATCATAGTATTCACTTTTTAAATCTCGAAACTTTTCAAAAACAGTTTTCTTTTCATCAAGTCCCTTTCCTCATCTGTCCGCAACCCTACAAATTTGTCGATGCCCTCAGCAGCATAGACTAAGCACCATGACATACAGGGTAAATAGAACACACTTTCCTGACCGTATCCAGGACATACAGGGTAAATAGAACACACTTTCCTGAAAAACTTTTTGTGAACGTATCGCTGCTCCGTTCGCGCTCAAAGTTCACACGAAGGTCGCATTTTGTGGTCTATTTTGTTTGGAAAAACGACAGTAGATACCTCTTTATTCTGCAAATACATAACATCGATTTTTGACTATGGCAAAATGGCGGTCATTATGGACGGGCAAGCTGATCTTGGATCAGTGGTGCCACCTAGGATATGCAAAACGAAACGAGCGATGACGATTCACAGTAGAAAGGAGCCGAATGAGGTAGCAGACGATCAAAAAACCTCTTTTCTCGATAGCTTAGGATGGCCACAAATAATTACATACTAGCTAGTACAAATCATAATACTGTATTCATGCGGTTCATTTATGTCGACACCAGTCATCTGGTTTCAGATCAGCTGTCGTCTGCTGTGTGAGGTTACCCCACTTTCCGAAATAAGGCTTAGGATTCTTTATTCACGTTTGTCGCTTTGTTATCGTTTTACTTCTATTATTATTCTGTGCGTGTGTGTCTGTGCTTGTGACATGGCGCCATGAGCGCATTCACAGCATACGGAAAGGCATATCCTGTTCACCTGCAGTGAATGATATGACGTCATGTCACAAGCACAGAATGTTCGCCGTTCGGCTGGCTGGAGAGACAGATAAGGTGTGCCGTACACAACCTGCCTTATGAGAAAGGCTTAAGTCGGATGACGTCTGCTTCCTTCACTCCTGCCCGTTTGTGCTTGATGCGAAGAATGAACTTGTTTAGCTGATTCATGGTGCGTTGAAGTTGTAGTACTGCATGGGAGCCTGATCCGTCCTGTGAGATGGTGAGTCCGAGTAGCCTGAAAGGCCAACTGCACTCTAAATTCCAACCTCCTGAAAACGTTATTTCCGCATAGTCGGCCTAGAAAGACGGCATGCGTGCTTAGTCAAAAAGGACTGAAAGTTCGTCTTCTGGGGGACTACTTGACATTGCCCCAATCATTACACCCTTTAGGGACTAAATGTGAGCGGACGAACGGTTGGTCCGCCACCCGGTAGGTCAGTTCCGATACTTCCCAAAGGACGAACTGGTGAAAGGAAGTCTAAAAAAAAAAAAAGAAATGAACCTAGCGCCAGCAGGGATTGAAACTTCGGCTCCCGCAACAGTGGCCAAGGAGCAGAATACGCTACCACGCCGCCAGGCGGAATTGTCAGTAGAAAATGCGTCTTGAAGTGTACGCCATGCAGTACTGTGCACAACGCGGCACATTCATTGCAACCTGCGACAGATTCATTGCGACAGATTCATTCAATTTCTATCCGTGCAAGCGAACGTGGCCGCGATTTGCGCTTTCCTTAGCGCTAGGGAACAATGCTCAGCTCGATTCGAAGTAGATCCTCACAACCATAGTTTTTTTCTAGTAACGAAGAATCAGCTGATCGCCTAATTGCGACGGGTGGCTGGGTGATTTTGCGACTCATTTGTTTCCGCACAAATTTGCGCAACATAGTAAAACAACAAGTACAGTAATCCCTCGTTAACTTAACTCGCATATCTTGAAATAACGGTGAAGTCAAGATTTTTCTTGTCATGAATTTTTCTGCCATAGGTGCTATGCATTTTCCACCCTCTATCTCGAAACGTTTAGGCGGCGGCCCATTTTTTTTGTTTTGTTTTGTTTTTTGTGTCCGCAGTTAAAAATACCAAGAAATTGCCTAGCGCGCGCATGTGAACGCGGCTCTCGCGGCCACCTGCCGGCAGTTAACAAAACCAAAAACATGCCTAGCGCTCATGTGTGCATGCCTCACGACGACCGCCCAGCGACCCCTGCGTACGTTAATCAAGCCAAGCACACCAAAGTCAATGGATTGGCCAAGGTTGGCAAAAACATTCACCGTAATCGAGGCAACACTTGCTCGAAACGAGAAAGATTGCAGCATTTGCCGTAATTGGGATAATACTTGCTCGGAAAAAGAAGGGCACATCATAGCACACGCCCCTCCAAGGTGATGTCCAATGATTATCACTTCCAAAAAATGAAAGAAGCTCACACTTATATAGCTCTTAAACTTCGTCATGGTCGTGAAGGTTGCGTACAGCTTCGCTACCTTCAAGTCTTGCGCATCAGTGTGAGCTTCCTTCCATTTTTTTCGGGGGGAGGCAGATATCCCGAAATGTTGAAAGAGAGGACACTTGGCAAAGATGGTGGAGAGAGTGCATGATGAGTTGACGGTTTTCCAGGCACTTTCCAGAGAGCAGGTGCAGAAGCAGACGACGAACTGCAGGACCAGTTCTGCAGTGGCGGCACCTGCACCGAACTGATCGGGAACGAACGTTTTTAGATTCGCGTTTATGCACGAATTAAGCCCAACATTTCAATCGCAGAATGTAAAGCGTTCGCCCACCCAGGTTATCTTCTATAAGCTTGAAGATTCTGGGGGCATTGTGCTGGTTGAGAAGGGTGTAGTAGTCGGGCGAAAATTTCCGGTTGAAGTTATTTCAAGAGATGTACGTGCGTGTCCTTCTCTGCAGCTACAGCGATGAAAATGAGAATATGCACCATCAGCTGACAAGCCAGAACAATGTAGCAACATTACTTCGCTACATTGTTTCCTTAAAGATTAGCCTTTGGAGCAAATATGACCTGTTTCCAGGAATTTGATCCGCAACAGCAGCTATGAAAGGACAGTGTGTGTGGCACAACAACGGTGGCACGGTGTGGCACGGTGCTGTCAGATCAAAACTTTTACCCTACCCGGCGCGATGGCCAAGCCGTCATGCTGCTGGGCACAAGGACGCAGGTTAGATTCCCGGCTGCGGCGTCCGGTTTTCTGATAGAGGCAGAAAGCGAAAACGCCCGTGTGTTCGATATTTTGGCCACGTTTGAAGATCCCCTACGTGGTCAAAATTAATCCGGAGCCCTCCACTATGGCGCGCTTCATTGTCGGTGTAGCGTCGGTGCCCTGAACATCTTAATCAATCAATCAATCAATCAATCAATCAATCAATCTGACTAGTCCAAACTGCGAACTGTTGTTTATGCGTAGACTGCAAAGAGAAACGAGCATGAAAAATCTACGCAGAAAAAGTTAGGAAGGCAGCATAAACGATGGCTCAACGAAAAACTATCAGGCTAAATTCATAAAATAATCGACATAATCGGGCTACGAGAAGATAAATGAAGGTTTCTGGGACCATAATAGATAGTCTATCAGATTTACAAACCAACAAAAAAGAATAGCACGACAAACATTCTCATCTCACAAAAACGTTTATTTGTTCTAAGAAATCACATTTATACCTGAAAAACGTTTATAAAAAAATTGATACCTGAAATTCACAAACACTTGATAAACATTGGTTTAATAATTGGTTTGTCTTTGTTATTAATCAAGCCAACTACTGTTACAGCACTTCGTTTCCAATCAGTTCGCTTGGTCAGTTTTGTTGGGATCTGAGTACGGCTTGAAATATAGGCATTTTGCAAAGTTATCTAATGCAATGTACTTTACGGTATCAGTGACCGCATTACTGGCAAAATGTTTTGTGACCAATTGCTTTTAAACTTTACGACCAACACTAACTGTGCAGGTGTTTAGACGGCGTTACGTTTTTCAGCCGTCCAAGTGCTGACACGCCTTTATGCTGTAAATAGGCAACTTAACCAGTGCAATTCGACTGCCATCCTCAGGTATGAAACCTACTCCACGTAGTATAGCGAGACACGACCGAAATCCTGCACATGTTCATCTAAGATATTGGAATAGGAAGGGGTGGCGATTGAGCGCACGATTCATGGGTTATGCAGCGCGAGCTTCCCCTATACGCTTTCCGAGCTGAGGGTCACCGAAACTTCTTGGGGCCTGCCTAACTCAGCGCGATCCAAATGGGATTTTACTTCGCGCCGTAGTGCGCGCGTGCTGCCCTAACGGTATAGCGAGCCAGCGATATGTAGGAACGGTACACGTGCCCGTTGGGCTGCACAGTTTTCGGCTCAACAAGAGTTTAAATATCATAACCTGCCCTCAAAACTACAGCGCTGACAAAATTGACGGCGTTTCTGGACGGTTCAGACGGTACCGTCCAAGCTATAATATGTATGTAGGCCTGAGTTCTCCAGGAAAAGCATTGGCTTTTGCTTAGAATCAAATGAAACGTAGCGAAGGAGACGTCAATATGCCTGCATGATTGGTGATTGCGGTTCAGCGTACTCACCCACAGAGCTCATGCGAAGAAACGAACTGTAGCAAATGCGCATGCGTCACGGCGAAACTGAAACCGAAACTAGTTTACTGGGAACTACTTTGGCGCAGTAACACAAAGCAGTTCGCCCCCCCACCTCACCCCCCCTCCCCCCCCCCCCCGCGTAGCTTTGTTTTCATTGAAACAGAAAGTTGTCCCCGAGTGTAGATATGTTCCCGTGAAAATATACCTACCGCATTTGCTTCCACAGCATAAATAAAAATGACAAGGCATCTTTTCTTGATTCGAAGCAGGTGTTTGACTATTCTAGGCTTTCCCGCATTTTCAATCGCGTAAGACGTGTTCGGATATGCTTTAAATATTATTGAGCTATAAGGGATCCCGTACTGAGGAAAAATAAACAGTCGTTGGAACAGGAAGCAGCTGACGCTCAAGAGTGCACTGTGCAGTGTTTGCCTGCCCTTTTAAGTGCCATGCACTTCTTAAGCGACCCTGAACCTGCGTCCACCGGCGATGTCCGCGCACGTGGAAATGGGCGCGCGCAGCCTGGCCGTTGACATAGCACATACCCACGTGGGGGATTGGCCAGGAATCTCCTCGTCTTCCTTGGCAACGGGGGGAGATGGGCGCGCGCTGCCTGGCCGCTGACATGGCACATACCCACGTGGGGGATTGGCCAAGAATCGGGCGTGAGAAGGGCTAATGCACCTGCTTAAAGGAGTACTGACACGAAATTTCAAAGCTGAGATCCGCTCTAGCAATCAAGTACAACGACAACACAAATAGGTGTCTGTGAATAAATGCATCTTTCTTTCTTTGTAGTTGTGTGTGTGTGCGTGATCTCTCTTTCGCGAACATTACCGAACCGCGCAAATTCAACTCGTGCATTCGCACTTTCACATTCTTCCCCTCGGGGAAATGCGGGGAATTTTTTTTCCCATCTTATGTGCAGCTTGTTTCTCGTCAAAATGTCGATAAAAATGTAAAGCTCCTGTCACTACAGCGTAACATTACAGCAAAGTTGGGTTTTGCATTTCAAAGAAGAATGTTAACGGTGTGCGGTGGTCGTTCACAGGCGGATTTCCAAGCAAGGAGTAGCAGACGACGCGCCGAGACCGATCTCAACGCTACTGCATCGCCATGACCTGGAAGGTGGAAGCACCGGCCTGCGTCTCGGTACTGAAAGGCCGCGGTCTTTGCTAACTTACCCTAGAATTCTTTCTATAGAGGAGTGGGGCCTTAGTATTCTTGGACCCTTCGCTTCAGCGGACCTTTCATCTGATTGGACATTTAGGCTCGATTGGACCTTCAGACTCGGTGGATCTTTCGTATCGTTGGACATTCAGGCTCGACTGGACCTTCAGACTCGGTGAATCTTTTGTCTGGTTGGACATTCAGGCTAAATTAGACCTTTCGTCTCGTTGTATCTTTCGTCTCGTTGGACATTCAGGCTCGATTGGCCCTTTCGTCTCGTTGGATATTTTGCCTCGCCGATCACATGACAAATTGAATTTTTCGACTCGTTATAGCTTTCGTCTCGTTGGACATTTAGGCCACAAGCGCTATGGACACTCTCACTCTTTCCCACTGGCTTTACTGGGCATAAATAGCAAACAAAAAGTACCCCGGTAACGAGCAGCTTAAGATCATCTACCTCGTAGCCGATTTACGAAGGTTCAATTGGGACACACTGTCGCATTTTATAATAGAAAAGGGTTTTGCGGGCATTGACCCGGGGACTCATCTAAATAACGTTGCACTCCTCCAGTCGATCGGTGCATTGTCGCGTTCAACAAGCTATATAGGGTTATATTTAAGCAGGGATATAAACGACGGTAATAAGTCATGAAGGCCTGTCATACAGATAAGCGCATCATAAATCACGAGTTCGCCCAGCTTCTTTGTGATCTAATGAAAGAAGCGTCCGCCTTTCCATGCCCGAGTTCTTAGCAACACCGATATTCTTCGTGGCCAGCTTTAGAAAGGCCTTTCTCGCCACAGCGTCATCACTCATGATATACGCGTTCGCTCGTAAACAATCAGTTCCGCGTCAGCGCCATGTAGCTCTCCTCCACGTGGATTCCCCTACCATGCCTACTCGTGCGTACAGTTACTAACGTAACTTTCCGGAATTTCAATTGTTCGGCAACAAAGGGCCTGTCTTTTCTCAACTAAGCGTCAATTATGGCTCCGTCTTTTGTTCAGGTAAAGCGCAAGGCAAGGAGTAGCTGCCTTTTTCCTATTCATTGAAAAGAAGCGATTACACGGCATCCTGCCTGCAATGAAAGAAAGGTCGGTGACTGCTTCGACCGCGGCCCGAGTTCATAGCTCAGCCACGTGTGCTGCACGTGACGAGCCTGAGCTTTGTTTGACTCGCACTTAGTTATCACCTCAGTTCGGCACTCTTAGTACACCACAGATACATCGCCTGTGAGCTGTAATTGCTGGCAGTACAATTAAAAGCTCGCAAGCATTGCAAGCTGAACATGTTTGAATGACATTCTCGAGTCCCTGTGTTTTCTTCATTCTGCTTCCGCTTGGGTCGCGAGAAAAAACGCCTGTGTGTTCGAGATTTCGGTGCAAGTTAAAGATAATCAGGTGGTCAAAACTAATACGGAGCTTTCCACTACACCTCGCCCCATAACCTGCGCAGTTTCGGCGCGTTAAACCCCGTAATCAATCAAGGAATCGTTGCTGTCGCGCGGGTTTCACTCAAAAGTAACATAAGAATTATAAACCGGCCTCTATTTTTCTATATAACGCAATGCTCTATTTTGTTCTCTAATGCTCCTACTAAAGACAGCGAAAGCGCGTAGTCTTCACATCAAAAAGAGGTGATTAATATCGCAAGTTGTCTGCTCAAGGGCCGTTTCTTTTTACAATACCGTACACTTTTTCGTACCCTCTAGGTATATATGTGGACACTCTTAGCCGAACCTGCATGTTGGAAAATACATTTTGCGATTAAAATCTCAAACCTGCACAGCCTCAATCCAGCGGCAGTAGGGATTATCTATTCCAATTCTGTTTTGTTCGAATTCTGTGCTAATTGCACCACTCAAATACTTTCTGCCTCGCAATACTGTTTACTCTGGAGGGCGTTGCGTTTGGCTTACGAGCAATAAATATCTACAGCTTTAAACGTTTCTTATTCGTTTGAAGCAAATGAATCTCGAGCGATCTTCCTTCGCCTAATTGTAAGGCAAACTTAGCAAACCGACAGTTGCCCATCTTCCATTTCTGTGAGTCTTCCATTCCCAACGTGAGCCTTTCCTTACAAAATTCGTCGTATTAAGCGCAGGTCCTTGAATTGAAGATTATGCGCTATTGCTCCGCCGTCGCTGCGCGTGGCGGTACAGCTGGGTGACTGCACCATCCTTTCTAGTGGGAAGAAGGTGCTCCGTCTGGCGTCGCCGCAGATTTGCTGGTGACGCCCTTCATTCAAACTGTCTCATTCTTTGCTAACCCCTATATGCGCAAAATAGAGCGTACTGCACGTTCATATTAGCGTAATGAAAGTAATGGTCCTTTTATCCAAACCATAACAATAATCATGAGTACAGTCGGCTCTAGCAAAAAAAAACAAAGATTGCTGTATATCGTTTACTGAGGGCATTGTTAGGCCCGTCCAAGATATATCCAACCACCACTCTCGTACTTGTCCAAAACGTGTCTACGCTTCTTCACCCCAATTGTGTCATAAAATGAAGGGCCGGTACAGATTGACTATGTGGGAAAACACGGGATCACGGTACCGAGACGGGCGTGGCGGCATCGATAGCGAGTTCAGTGATCCTCGATGGGAATTGAAGCCTTCTTGGGGTCGACATGGAAGAAACTACTGAGCACCCCACTACCTTTTTGCATTTCTGTTTCAAATGTGTTATTTTGCTCAGAGAAAAAATTACGGCGACGCTTTTGCACCGAAGACGCTCTTTTTATCACTTAGGTAACTTCGTCGTACTGTGCGAGTGACCGAAGAATAACCTGTGGCTTGGGAAGCATAAACTCAGGAAAACAGAAGTGAAAAGTAGGGAAAATGAGACATAATCGTCACGTAGTGGGTTATTCGTTTCTGTTTTTTTTTTTTTTAACAGATGAATTGCTATTTCACTTTGTTGTACACGTACCTCTGAAACAGAAACAGCAGTTCGTTCGTAGTTTCTTCCCAATATTGAAAACAGCGCCCGTTACAAGTTACTTTAATGCGAATGGGCGCGTTCCAGTTACACTTCGAATATTGGAACTTGGCGTTACATTAACGTTACATTTGGTTTTAAATTAAATAATAGTATCGGATAGTCCTTGGGCGAAATAAAGTGAGCAATTTAAAAGTCAGATCGGAATACGTATATTATACAAATATGAACACATCATATTCATATTCATATGAACATATATCATATTCGTATATTATATGAACATGAACACCGCCGGCACCAGATTCTGTGGAGATAAAAACAATAATAAACCGCTTTTGGGAGCACCGGACATACTCCAGAGGTGTCTAACTGCAATCCTGGTGCTCGTATAATAAGTGTGCATCACATATGGTACTTTCCACTTCGGTCTTCAAATGCGCAGTCAGGATACTGCGCTTCAGATGTACTAATAGAAAGCTTTTCAAATGCACGAGCGTGATTAAACTTCTTGCACAAGAAACCGCATCCAAACGAACAATATACAGGCGTTTAATGAATTCTGATTCAATATTTCAGTATCAGTGAGAAAAAATGTCCAGAATACATATTCGCAACTAGTAAAGTCCCTTGTTTGAACTCAACAAGAGTTGCGTCTCGACGTTGTAGTCGGACAGACGAACACATTTTTTCGTCAACACTTTGTTGGCAAGGTTGAAGAGCCATTCCACCGAAGTACTTGAGGGTACTTCCATGTTGTACTTCAGGGAATGTTGGCGGACTCCCTCGTGGTTCTTTATCTACGACAGCAGGTAGTTAACTGACACCAGCAGGTACCGCGACAGCTCATCATGTGCCTCGGCTCGTGGGAACCCGGTGCAGCCTGCCCGGCAGGCTGCGGCCGGCTGAGCGCGTGTTCTTTTACGTTTGACCTTCTAGGAAGCAAGTTTTGCGGTAGGGCAGGCGAACTGGGCAACTTATATGAAGAGAAAGACAGTAGCGGCCTGTGGCGCTTTTTGGACTAGCTGCATCGCCCTGAAGGTCTAGCGTCAAAAACAGCCAATTCCTAGCGGTGAAACATTTACAGAAGGAACGCCGTTCCCCCTTCCGTTCCTTCGTAAACCTAAATAGTTACCGTTACAGTTCCACCGACAATTAGCGGAGGGGGTGGGAATGGGACGTTTCTCCTTTATCTCCCGAAAGAAACTACTTCCAGGAACGCCGTTCTGCTCAACATAGGTACCCGGGCTCGTTCTCAGCGTATTCGTGAGCAACTCTATGCTCACGAACACGCGAGCATAGCGTTATTATAGAGCGCTTGCGGAAGCTTCTGCATCCTTTGAAATGGATTGATTCTATGGTTTAACGCGCTGACGCAACGAAGGTGATGAGGCGCGCCGTAGTGAAGGGTTCCGGATTAATTTTTATCACCTGGGGATCTTTAACGTGCGCCGAAATCTCGTACACACGGGCGTTTTTGCTTTTCGCCTCCATCAGAAAAGCGGCCGCCGCGGCCGGGAATCGAACCCGCGAGCTCGTGCTCACCAGCTGAACGCCTTAGCTACTGAGCCACCGCGGCGGGTGCATCCTTTGAAATAAATTATCATGGCTTACCACAAATCGCCATAAGCTATCAATACACTGATTGTAAACTATTATAAAGATCATGACCCATCGCTGCAATATTTTCCTTCACTGATAATCCTATTTTGCTAGCTTCACCGCAGCAAAAGAGTGGCTGCCGTGTAGCCCTCTTGCAAGGCCATTATGGTCGTGGCATCGTATCAAATCGAGAGAGAGAGAGAGAGAGAGAGAGAGAGAGAGAGAGAGAGAGAGAGAGAGAGAGAGAGAGAGAGAGAGAGAGAGAGAGAGATCGAACTTTATTTATGACTGGAATTTGAAAGCGTGGGAGGAGGAAGGGCCGGTAGGGTGTTGGCGGAGGCCAATAGGGCTGCCGGGACGTTTAGTGACTGCGACGTCACCAATACTTGACCACAGATATTAGGCTTCCCAGAGCCTGGGGAGAGGCGGTATTTGGAAGCTGGACACTCGTAACGGGAATAGTAGTGGGTGTCCAGAGCCCAAAATTGCGAGCAATTAGGGGTGGTGAAAATGTGTGGGTATGTGTGTGTGTGAAGAGGGGGGGGGGGGTGGGGCGAATGTTGACACGTTGAGTGTGGTGGGGACGAACAGCCAGTAGCAATCTTTAAATATCCAACGCTGTCAAGCAAAGACTTTAAATTTCCCCTTCCAATCATATTCGCTTTTAATTCGTAGCAATCTTTGCCGAGTACCCCACCCACCTTAAGCCAGGAACGCGTAACGCCCTGCATTCGCACAAGAATGCTTAATTCGGGAAAGTGACACACTCAACTGTTATAATAGCGTAAATTGAAACAATTGGTCCAACGTAATTTTGAAAAATCAAGAAATAAAACATCGAATAAACAAAAATATCGCAAGAATGACCTGAAGAACTCCAAGAAATGTGCGCCTGATAAATCTCCTCGAAAAACCGAAGACTAAACAAAAGCCCGCAAACGAAGAGTCGAAACTCGAATAAAATATAGCGAATACAGACCAACCCTGTATTACGCCGTGTATCTGCGGAAAAATACATTAATGGCAAAGCAAATGGATTTAATCGCTATAATGGTATGCATTTACATCATTGGCGAAAAGGAACAAAAGAAAAGTTCACTCAAAAGTAAAATAACGCCGCGTCTTTGTCTAGTCATAGCCATATCTGGCTGTAAAGAACTCAGTCTACACAAACTTCATAAGCATGCTCCGCATTATTATAGAATATTATAGATTTCTGCTAATTTTTGTGTGTATCCTGCACCTAGTTCTACAGTGCGAGAGCAGCTACCAAGATGACGTTTGGTATCCCTAACAAGGCTGAAGGAATGCCAAGTAAAAGTACATCGCACTGCGTCAGGACCCCCCGACTCACCATCAATGTTTTTAACCTGTGACTTGAGTTGGGTCTAAATGAACTTATTTGGTTTTGCATTCAATTTGCTAGCCAGTCCAATAGCAGAGTATGTGCAGGCTGACACAAAATAAAAATTTACACCATCTTCCCGCGAGGGGAACCATGGGGAAGATGCGACGCATCGGGGGTTTCCGTTGCGTTTCCGTTATGCGTTCGGCACCACGAGCTCTTCGCTTCGCAGCTTTGTCTTCGCTAGTGCTAGCATTTCTGTTATCGGGGTGGCCGGTGCTTGTTACTGTTGCGCCGACCATCGCGATAGCAGGCCTGTTAGTCTCCATTCAAATCATCGGATGATGTCCTCGGAGCGCCGGCGGCGGTAGCGGCGGAACGACTGAGCGGAGCGGCGCAGTTACCGCGTTTATATGCAGCGGAATGAGAGAGAGCAGCGCATAGCAGCGCATGCGCATGTGTTAACCGAGCGCAAGCTGCGCGCTAACGCACAGCTGGCACGGCGACGGGAGCGAGCGTAGCCGAGCGCAAGCTGCGCGCTGACCGCGCTGACGCACAGATGGCGCTGCAGTGAGAGCGACGGAGCGCGCAGCTGCCGCGGCGAGGAGAATGGGGGAGGGATGCGGACTACGCCGCGACAACGCGGGACAAGGCGAGTTAAAGGGATGCGTTGCATCTAAAAACTTAGGGAAGCTTGCACTCACCCGCAAGACTGCGGTAACCATATACAGACGATGTGCTCAACAGCTTCGCTGTTAAAACGGACCCAGCAAGCTGTCAGCGAAAACTATGGGAGCGACACCTCACGGCCCAGCGCCTGCTGTGGGTATAGCTGAGAGCGCTTGCGGCCCGCGTTCGTTAGTCAGTTGCGGCATTTCAGAAGAATCGCCTAGTTTTGGATCAGAGACGCGGGGGCGCCTTGCGCCGCGCGCCGAGAGAGCGGCACAATTTTTTGCAGCCGCTGGTATCCTGTAGCATCTGCCGAAGCCGCGTAATGGGTCTTGCTCAGTTTCGAAATAAGATATGCTCGAGGAGCTCGGCTTATCACTTTGTTGGGTCTACATTGAATTGGTTCTGCAGCTAATCGGCGATCAAGCTTCGTGCGTGATTGGGCGCTTATGGGTCGGTATACGCAGCGAGCAGGCAGCTACTATCAAGCATTCTTGCGTCGCTTCCATTCATTTCAAATTTGTTTTCCCCCCGACAATGTATGAGCATTTAAACTATCGTAACAATTTAACTTATTAACTTCGGCAGTAAGACATTCTTGTGCATGTGCAGGGCGTTGCATGGTTGGGTGGAATTTTGGGATTTTTGTAATTCCTGGTTCAGTTTGTCTTTTGAGGCTTTTTTTTTGTCTCCGGGTTATAATTCCTGTGGGAAAGAGAAATTGTTGATTTCGTGAGCTCCTTTTTATTACTGCGTATTTATTTTATTTCATGTACTTTTCTGTTTTTAAAAATTGACATCGACCCGTTTAAGGCGTGGTGCTGCTGAGCCGAAGTATTCCAGGCCACGGCGGCCGCTTTTCTGATGGAGGCAAAAAGCGATAACGCCCGTGTGCTCGAGATTTCGGTGCGCGCCAGGTGGTGACGATTAATCCGGAGCCCTCTACTTTGGCGCGCCTCATCGACTGTGTAGCGTCGGCGCGTTAAACCCCACAATCAATCAAATAATCGACCCGTTATCTCAATTTACTCTAATATAACGATTAAAGGCGTTTTCACAGTCATGCATTTTGTGCGGATGCAGGGCGTAACACGGTCAGTGTGGCAGTGTACTCGGCACAGAATGCTTACGCATTAAAAGAGCGCCTGGCGAATACTTCGTAGTTCCGCGGGACTACAACCTCAGCGCGAGCCGGTCACAGGAATCCCGCTGGTCGCTCCTCCTCCCGTGGAAGGCACCGCCGGGCGCTTCTTTGGAGAGAAATGAAGCGCCGCTGGCGAAACCTAGAAAACTGATCTGCTTTCAGTAGGAAGGACCCGCATGCGTACTGAGTTATTCCGACAGCAGGCGCTCCGCCAGAAAGTGTCGCGCTGATAGTTCTTGCGCGCCGCTCGCTTGGTTCGTTTTATTTTGTGGCAGCCAGTAGAATCGATACGGTTCCTTTAAAAATACGTCGACAATATTTTTCTGTTCACATACCCTTATTTAATACACTTTTACTTTCAATATTCCTTCAAATTAATGCCATTCATGGAGTTCGGTAGTTTTTATTATTGATATATATATAAGCTTCCACGGAAGCATTGTTAAGAGGAGCCTGAGCCATAATCACGCAAAAACGCAACGTTTAGGCGGAAAAGAACACATCGTTAAATAGCCAATCGTACGACATTACAGCGTTCACAAATAATTGCGTAGATATGTATAAGTCCCTGGTACCCTCCCCTTGGAAACCGGCTTGAATACAGACACGCCCATTAAGAGACACAGGCTAAGCGAACCTCGTAGGTGGCAAGCGTTAACAGAAGTACGTGTAATTGACAAGTGTTCTTTTTTTCGTTTAAATAAGTTGTAACACAGTTTTTCTGTTATTTGTCTTAGTTGCAGTTCTCAGAGTAACTGAAACAGAACATCAGACGAAACAGTACGCTCTCAAGCAGCTTTCTCCTAATGATGCTGAAACTCTGGCTTCAGAAAGGAGGGCACAGTATACGCTGTTGTTTGGAGTCTGTCGTCACCAACAGACGTTCTGTGTATCTGAGTACCAGCTCGTGCGCAGTAGTTCGTAGCCGACTAGGTTGCCGAGTGGCCCACGCCATTCTAAGCTCCCCGATCCCTGACGTCTCTGACTAATCCGGGGGGCGTGTTCTCTCAACACCGTTGAATCCTTCATCCGACTTCGCAATTTATGTGAACCACCTTCAAAGTATGGCATTTCAACTGCTGCATTGCAAATGTAACGACCGCCGTAAAGTTTTAAACCTGCATATTACAGTAACTGAAATTCGGGATGAATGAGAAAAAGAGAGAAAAAAGTACTTATCCCTGATAGGAACAGTTTGCTCGCGCATGGAGCTGAACAATCCATGTGCGTGTGCCAAAGTACAGACAAGCTTCTATCTGGGTAATTGTTCCTACGATCGAATTGATGAGTTTACCGGCGGTTCACAGACACTCGACAAAACAGAAATAAATGACAAACCAGTTATATCTAAAAAAACTTACTTTCTAGTTTTTCCAGGACTTCGGCACACAAGCCCACGCTTCGTTCAGTACGTAGTTCGCTATTACTTCGTACTCTTAACATTTGCCGGCCTTGTACGACCTTTCTTAAACCTCTGCCCAACTTACCTCGGTTGCTCAGTGGCTGGGGCGTTGTGCTGCTGAGCCCAAAGACGTGGGTTCGATTCCCGGCCGCGGCGGCCGCTTTTCTGATAGAAGCGCAAAGCAAAAATGCTTATGTGTTCGAGATTGCGACGCATGTTAAAGATCCCCAGGTGAACAAACGTAATCCGGAGCCCTCAACTACGGCACGCCTCATCGCCTGTGAAAGGTTGGCGCCTTAAACCCCACAATCAATCAAGCAATAAATCAATCAATCAATCTTAAACCTCTGTCCGACGTACTGTACCTTAATTGTGGTAGGTTCTCCACTGTCCCCGCAGAACTAACTCGCGCTTACCTTGCAGAATTTTTAAGTTCGGGATTTCGCGTAACGTGGCGAAACTCCTCCAAGCCGATCAGGGGAGACGTAACAATTTTTTTTGTTTAATTTAGATCACCTGAGCTTTTCTTAACGCAAGGTTGACGCACTTTACTGCATACATGCCTGTTTTTGCGCTTAGCCTCCAATGGTAATCAATTTCAATGCAAAGAAACTGTTACGCCACCTGATGCGGTCTGATACAAAGACGTAAATCTGATTACGATTTCAACATACAATGGTAGTACATAACGGTTATGGCAAGCGCATGGGCATTATGGTGAAGTTAGATATTGATTTTTATGCCCCTTCATATTAAGCAAAGCCCATGCGCTAAAATGTGGAACTACAATGGAATGGTCTTTCATCGCTTGCGTAACTACTGAAACTTCAGTTATATTCAGCTCTGTGCTCACGTATCGCGTTCTTTTTGCTTATGTGATGTTGTTTTATTATATGCCTTCTCCAATTAAGCATGTATTCCTTTATTAGTAAGCTCTATACATAAAAGGTGTGCTTACTTTGTGTATGCGATGCCTTTTTGGTATGTCCCCTCCTTGAAATATCTATATTTTGCGTATTCCTTATTGGCTAGTTTTATTTGTAATGTTTCCTGCACCTGTACATTTCAGAGTTGAAATGTTAATGCAGCAACAACGTGGGCCCTCCACTCACACTGTAGCTAAGAGCCTGGATGAAATTTTTACTCCTGCAAAAACTTATATATTAGATTTACTATAATGAAATAATGAATGATTGAACGAAATAATGGACTAACAAGTGAAATAACTAAAGAATTGTTAATTAAGTAATTGATTATTTAAATAACTAATTAATTATTACACGGTTTTCTTCATTCTACATAGATTCAATAACACACCATTTGCGTGTTAGCCAATACATTAAAGCCCTCGCGATTTCTCCGAACTTCACCTAGCTCTATGATATTTCGTTCAATGCTACGAAGCTCCTATATTCTGGAAAGTTCGCAACCCTCTACATAAGTGGCAGACATTGCCAGGTTGAAACTCCAGTGACTTCCGCTCAGTAGTGCAGCGCCTTAGCAAATGCATATTAGACCATTTTGCTGTTTATTGGGCGAGTTAGCACCAGCTCAAAAAATATGCGGCATTTTATTTTAAATACCGCACGTTTATTTAAATATATTTAGAAGAAAGGTATACTTTACTTAAGTGGCGAAAACATCGCGAACAAAAACGCGAAGTTATGCCATTATAACGTCGACCTGCGTCAGTTGCTCCCGCTTATATTATTTACTATCGGTCGTTACACCCTACAAATACCTTGGTGTAATCTTACCTAGAAGAAACATGCAACATACATTATATCGAATTCTAACTCCATGTTGGGTTACTATAGAAACGAAATTTCAAAGCTGAACGGTGACCGTGAAGCTTCTTCTTTACATAGATGTCTCTAGCTGGAAGCACCGCACCTTCTACTCCCGCTTCCCCCTCTTGGCCTAGCGTCTTTCTGCTGCAATAAAGGCTGTCTCTCTGTCTCTCTTTTCTTTTGTAAGGTCTAAACTCGAGTATGCCGCAGCAATTTGGTACCCACACACTAACTTACTAGCTGAAGCCCTTGCCGCTGTCCAAAAGCGTGCGCTCGTTTTATTTCTGACAATTATAACCCCCTATCACTACCACTACCCCATCTTGCTTTGCGCCGAAAGATACAGATCATTGCATATTCTTTCAAATTTATCACCAAAACAGAGACCTAAAAATACACTAATAAGCTCCGCAACTTACATTTCACGGCGCATTCTTTATTCACGCAAGGTTGGAATTCCGCATTGTCGTGGTGCTGCACACTCCGATTCATTAATTCCCAAACCAGCACCAGATTGTAACCACGTACCATTGGCGCTTATGAGTGATTTTGATGAATTCAAAAGACGTGTGAATAATCTGTATTCTAACAGCTGATTTACGTATTTCATTCCTTTATTTCTGTCTATTATTCTATCGAATCCCGAGTACAATGCGCCCTATATTTTGCTACAGTACTTAACATTGAAATTCTTTTTCATGGGTTATATGTTCTCTGTAGCAATGGCACTTCCATTGTCATATAGTATTTTTTGTGTATATGTGTTTTAGTACAAGTGTGAACGCGCTTTCAGGTTGCTTGCTGAGCTCCTTTCTTTTTCTTTCTTTTTTGTCTTGTACACGCATTTCCAAGTTTTGTTTCTTATTTTTGTTGGCTCTGTACTGCTCATGTAGCACTCACCTTAATAATGCATCTGAGGTCATAAGGGCATCTTTAACAAATAAATAAATAAATAAATAAATAAATAAATAAATAAATAAATAAATAAATAAATAAATAAATAAATAAATAAATAAATAAATAAATAAATAAATAAATAAATAAATAAATAAATAAATAAATAAATAAATAAATAAAAATAATCATGCACGCTAGGAACCACCACCAGCAACAATACAAAACACCGAATCTAAACAGCTCGCGACGAAAGAGCACTCTGCAGAAAAGCACACCGACAAAACAGCGAAACATCAGACAACCCCGCGACGTAACAACCTAGCGACAAAACAGCATGGCGACGTAATATGTGCGCACGCTCTCCAAATTAAAGCCTATATAGCAGGAAATAGCTTCAGCATCCTGCGCAACACGCTCTTAAATCTAGTTTTGGGCATCGAGTAATTAGATTAGAACGAACTGAATAGAAAATCACTTCTACTTGCTTTTTGTTCACATTTTTTGCATTGTTGGCACGAAAAGTCTAAGTCACCTTTTTATCTCTTCTATGTAAAGCCGTGGGTTCGTGAATGCTACTTTTTTGAAAGTATGATATCGTGACTCACAGCTCTCTATAATGCAGCATTTCGTAAACAGCAGTTTGGAAGGACCATGCGACTTTCTAATCATAAACCCTCTATAGAGGCTATCGGTTTCAATACCATTTTCGCACCGTCCTCCCATACACGTTGTTGCAGCTACGTGGTAGCCCTTCGACGAAAGGTACATTACGACGGGGAAAGAACTTCTATGTCTGATGCAGTAAAGTTTGCCCAATTGTAACCATTCCTAAGTCCTTGAAACGGAAAGGAGCGGCACCCAATAACTGTAGCGCCCACAGCCATGCATAGGCCCTCAGTGTTAGCACTGGATACATTTTTGTTGCTTTATGATACCCTTTCCGCACTCCCACTCGTAATCGAATAAAGGGGGTCATTTCAGTCTTCTTCTTCACAACATTAGGCGAACACGAGGTGAGTAGTTTTTGAATATTGCGCTCTCTCTTTTGCAGTAGGGTGGTTCATAGCGCCAACCGTTCATAGCGTTTGCATACAATTGCAAGATGCATTATTATCGGAAAACACGCTGTGTACGTCGCTGAAATGCATATCTAATTAAAGAATTCAAGGCCCATTCAAAGCGCGGAAACAGTTCGGATATGCTTTGTCAGTAAACTTTCGAAAGACATGTGTTTAAAGGCCCTGCTTTACCGCGACAACACCTTAGAACCAGCGAACAAATGTTTTGTCTATCGTTGTTGCGACGCCACCCAAGATGCGGATATGGGACCCATCGCGTCCACTTGTATAGAATCCGCAAGTTTTAATCTCCGGTATTAGGCGCAGCTCATCTGCCCGTGTTGGGCTACGTTCATCTTGAGACTAGGGGACAATCTTACGTTTTTGTACCCTATGCGTTAGAAACACATTCGCTTGCATCTTAGCTCTTCTTCAGTAATTCATTTGCACCTCGCTGTGTGGTGCAATTTGTAGGGTTGTCTAGGACGGGCCATTCAATTTCCCATTTCCGGCACGCTGCACTGTGTGCTTAGGTCTACGAAGCCCAACGTGGACCCTAGCTGCCCGAGAACACGTATAACCCAGTTGTAATTCCCTGCACAGGAATGCTAGCTCCGAGCGCTGGCCAAATAGTGAGGACGGACAATGACAAACCAAAGCACTGCGAAACTTCAGCCGCTGTACAGAGCAGAAATGAGGAAAACTGCGAGTCACCGAATTTGCTTAACTCGAGTTGTGTTGTATTTGCGCGGTGCAAACACTTGTATATACAGGTACGGCAGCAGTTCCGTTCACGGTGATATTACGCCGTGTGCCCAATAGTCCCTACGAGATAAACAAGTGCGAAGTACAATTAGGGTTCAGTAGAGACACTTCTATTTACTTAGTTAGGAACAACTCTATTAAATTGACGACAGAGAAAGGGCCTTGTTCAGTTCATTTCTTTTAGTGTTTTTCATGTGTAACTTGTTTTTTTTATGATTAGGGCGAAAGCCTCAGACATATCATCAAGCGTGAAGACGGGCCGTCGTCGTTGTCATCGCCGCCAACACGGGTGGTAACAAAATGGCCGCCGCTGCAAAGAGAAAAGAAATAAAGTCAATGTATGGTTCGCCTGAGATTCGAACTCGGGTTCCCTAGGCAGGACCCAAGTGCGATAACCACAGCGCTACACGCGGCAGCCGGCATGAGAGGGAATTAGCCTGATGCGTGCCGCGAGGCAAATGAACGTGACGGCAGGGGAGTATAACAGATGCACGTGGAGGACAGCATAGACTGTGGTGAAGCTGCCGGGTGAATTGCCGATGTCCGAGTAATCCACGTGTACAAAATAATAAACAAAACCGACTAGAGACATGCAAATATGATGAAGCAGTAAGAAATCTGACCATCGCTAGGCTTTCGCCTTCAAATCACGTCAGAAGGCTGTACTTCCCGAGGAGTTCTCCTTTTTTTTTTTTTTTGAGGTGTGTACACTGAGAAGTGGGGCAGGAGGGGCTCGATTGTGTAAAATGGCAGGCATTAGCAGCTTTGTGTAATTTCTGCGCCTGCGCGAAATTGCAAGGTATTGTTCAGACTTTAGAGTGACTTTTCTGGTCCTGTGTGCCTTGTAAGTGTTCGCCTGCCGTTATGTCTTGTTTTCTCACTACCTAATCGCATTAAAGAAATTTGTCGTGTTACGTAAAATATTGAGGGTCCAGCCTGTACAACAAAAGTGGATGGCCAGCAACGTTGCTAAATGCAGCAAAGAAAACACGCGATAATATCAGCTGCAGAGGTCGGCAGATTCACTAGTGAGTCCACTCAGTCAGACTCTCATTTGGACTCATACTCACGCGTGAGTTTGAGTTTGAGTGAGCGCGAGGCTAGTCGGGCAGGGTGAGTTTCAGCTTGAGTTAGTTTGAGCCTGACTCAGTTTGATTGCGGCTGAGTCCGACTGATTCTGTGTTCATTTTGAGTTTGAGTAGATTTTGAGTTCTGGGTACATTTTGCGTTTTGAGTACATTTTGAGTTTGAGTACATTTGGAGTACTGAGTACATTTTGAGTTTGAGTACACTTTGAGTTTTCAGAACATTTTGAGTTTGAGTACGTTTTGAGTACTGAGTACATTTTGAGTTCGAGTACATTTTGAGTTTTGAGTACATTTTGAGTTTGAGTACATTTTGAGTTTGAGTACATTTTGAGCCTGAATACATTTTGAGTTTGAGTTGTTTTTTAGTTTCGAGTGCATTTTGAGTTTTGACTACATTTTCAGTTCTGGGTACATTTTGAGTTTGTGTCAATTTGAGTTCTGAGTACTAATGAGTTTTGAGTCTATTTTGAGTTCTAAGTACATATGAGTTTTGAATCCATTTTGAGTTGGGGGTACTTTTTTGTAGCCTAGGAGGCACCTATGGTTGGCTGTTGTTTCATGTGTCGCTTTGGCTCGCAATTCAGGTTACCTGCGGGTATGGCATGGTCGGTTGGTGGGGAGGGGGGCGGGTCTGATTTAGCGGCTGTACGTGTGACTGATGATCGACCGGTGAGGTAATAAAAAGGGTTATCGCACCTTTTCCTCTTGAGGAATCATCTAAGAAGGTGGGAGAGGGTGGTGGGATAGCCCAAGGCGGCGCCTGCTTTCTGGTTGTTTGCCTGCTTCTGTTAACGGTTGGATATGCTAGGGTCAAAAAGGAAAAGGTGAGCGTCGCGGGAAGAAGGGGTGGCGGCTATCCCCTCCGCTGTTTCAAATGAGTTGTCAACGGAATTGACTGGGCGACGCACATTTAGATAGAAAAATGACCACATTATCAGATAGATTGGGTGAAAATTCAAATTGATGTCGCTAAGGCGTGTAAGCTATCAAGTTAAAGGTCCCGATTAACGGAAACACGCGAGGTAAATTTAAAAAATGCTTCCTGTGTATATATAGTCATCAGGCAGTCATAATAAGTCATATATTGGGTTAAAATTCAAAATAATGCTGCGAGGGTGTGCGGGGCACGACGTGGGAAATCACGTGGGACAAAAATGCCGTATGGCTATATCATGAGACAGTCATAGATAGTCATTGTTTGGGTTAACATTCCAATTTTGCCACTAGGATGTGTTGGACATCAAATTAATGGTCTCAATGAGGGGATTCATGTGGTTCAAATACAAAAATTCCTCCTGGTTATAGTCATGAGATGATCATGGCGAGTCTTATATTGGGTAAAATTCGAATGGACCCCGCTAAGGCGTGCAGGGTATCAAACTTACAGTCTTGATGAGTGGAATCACGTGGGCCAAAATAAAGGCCTCGTGTTTCTAATCATGAGATAGTCATGATGAGTCATAGATTGGGTTAAAAGTCAAGATTAGGCCGCTAAAGCATGTGGGGTATCAAATTGAAGGTTTCATTTAGGACAATCACATGGGGTATATAAATAATGCGTCTTGCTTACAGTCGTGAGAGTCATGGTTAGTCAGATTTGTTTAAAATTCCAAATGATCCTGCTAGGTAGTGTGGGGTATCAAATTAAATGACTCGTTGAGGGGAATAACGTGGGACAAATATAAAAATGCTGCCTGGTTATAGTTCATATAGAGTCATCGATTCAGTGAAAATTCAAAGAGACGCCACTAGGGCTTGTAGGGTATCAAGTTAAAGGTCTCTATGAGGGAAATCGGGTGGAATAAATAAAGAAATGCGTCCTCCTTAGCATTGTGATGTAGTCATGGCTAGTCATAGATTGGGTTAAAATTCCAAGTGATGTCGATAAGGCGTGTACGGTATCAAAATATTTGTCTCAGTGAAGGAAGGTGGATCGGATGCCACCATCGGAAATCATGGCACTGAATAATGACCAGTTAAGTAGAAAAGTCTTATTCATAGCCCCATAGATATAATTGTGCTCCTTAATTGTTGGAACGCCTTCTTGCAAGCGTTGTTGGTTCGACACAATGCAGCACTCAACGTCCGTCACGAAGCCTGCGTTCCCATGAAACAGCTTAGGAACTATTGGGCTAATATGCCTCCTACGTACGCTCAGAAGTGGGTTGGCGCAAACAGCGAGTGCCTCCGATCGCGCGCGCGGTAGTGCAAATTTCCAAGCATAACTTTGTGCTGTCGGTGCGCGAATGTGTTGACATTTAATACGCGCTCCCATACCTCATACTGAGTTGGTGGTTAAACAAGGCCCTGAAACACTCGTTTAACTGGGCAGATCGTACACGTAGATAGTACTCACAAAAGTAAAATATTTGCCGCCGCATAACACTATTTCCTACTGCCAGACAGGGGCAACTTATTTATTACACCAAGATTTCACGGCCGTTTGCTTGCTTAAAGGAACTTTAGCGTTTCAACGGCGGGTGGGAACCGTGAACAGCTATTTGCTGACACGACCGGGCGTTCTCCGCTACCTCGACGCTTTTATTTCGCGTTCGGATCAACTTTTTCGCATACCCATGCTACAGCATAGGTGTCCGGAGGATTTTTGTCGCCTTCCCGTCGATGAGATAAAAAGAACATACCTCGAGAGTACAGAAACGTGCGATACAGATTGAGCATGAGGGTGAATAAACAGCGCTTCCAAAAGCATCGTGCGACCGTACGTATTCTGGAAATTCGCTTGGTTCGAAGTCTTTTCGATTCAGCATGACGGCCAATTCGCGGCGGCACTCAAGGGGGCGGGAAATTTGTGCAGCGAACAGATTTCGCACATGCAGACAATTCTTTTGTCAGTGGTGCACTTCACACGTTTCTTGCATGAGCACTTGCACTAACGCTGATTGTTGGTGCAGCCACCAACGGCGTAACACACCCGGACGAGTAGCTTCTGTACATCGCCAAGTAAAGGCAATGACGTCAACCTGCCTACAATTAAGAAAATAAACATCAATTGGGGATAAAGTCGGGCGTCTTGCTGGAACGGTGAAATGTGGTCTCACAGGCAAGCCCCGTCAGGACAAAGCGCGTGTGGGGTGGGCCGCCGCCTTAGCGAATTTGGAACGGAATTCATGCGCAAATCTGACAGGTCTCGGATGCTTTGAACGTTCCCCTTAAAACACTGGGGAACTTGTCGCTGCTGACGTAACGAATAAATGACACCGATTTTCTATGCCGCCTGGACGTCTGATGTCCACGCGCGGCAGGGAGCAAGAGCGTGGGACTACGACGTCGTCTGCTCGCCCCGCAGTCCCCAAGAAATTCCTGCCAGGTGCACGGTGCCTCTATCATGAGAAAATTGACGACCCGGAGAAATTCTGGTCTATACAAGTTATAGAAGCGCGGTACAGTGAGCCGTGTTTGGCTGCGGATGTTGACCCTTTTCGGCATTAAAAAAACGTTCCCCCGATCTCCATCTCCATTTTGCCCCTGTGGATGTTCACCAGAGTAGTTTTGGTAGCTACGCGGGCTTTTTTCCAGGCATTTCGAGCTGCAGGGTGTCGACCGAGCTACGTTTTAAAGATGGACTGGTGAAATGCCGCAAGCGCGTTTGATCCCTCTGAAGCACCATATGAGGGTTTTTGAATATTGAAAGGGCTTTGGGTACTTCGTGAAGTAGGATGTTTATTCTACGACACAGCCGTCTCCGAACACCAGTGCAGGAACCAAAGACGATGATGATCAGTCAAGAAGAAGACGAAGTCTACCTCGAAGTGTGTGATGATGGTGATGATGTGGAAGTGAAACAAATTAATTTCCACGCTTCGGAACCTTGCGCTTACAATATCGCCGTCCTTCAAAGCTGAAATCGCCATTACTAAGTAGCATGTGTTTCCTTCAGCTACACGCAAATCCCGACACGGAAACCATTATTGTACAGCCCCGATGAGCTTACGACACAACTCCGAATTTTTACTCGTGAACTGACTGCACATAATGATCGTACGATGTGGTTATGTGATCGTACGATGTGGTCACAATTTGAGAGTGACGATGGCTCATTGATTAGCCCACACTCGGCCACTGATTGGCCACAGTGACAAACAAAGCTAGGTGGGTTCGAAATAGTCACGTGATCTACCTCTCACTCTCATACAGAAACCCGGAGGTACAGCGCAAAACACAAATATAACACACATGAAAACCACCGTTCTATAAGCAAACTAGCGCCGGCCATCGGCTGTCGGGCGGTTCGTCTTAAAGTTCATAATTGTGCCACACTCCTATAATTGTGGCACACGCCGCCGAAATTTCTTTCCTTTTTAACCACGTGGAGCGCCTAAGAAAGCCTGCTCGCCTACTGACTGACTCATTCCAGCCGCCGAGTCGCCAGGGTCAGACGTGTGACGAACGGAAACGTCGCCCAGTAGCTTTGAGCACTGCAACTGTCGTAGCCAGAACGTCTGTTGTCCTCTTCCTATACGTTTTGCCCCTTGGCTGACCTCCAGCTCCTGCCCGGTTCGGGTATTCTCGTGGCGGTAATTGCGATCGTTAAAATGCAACGGTCCCCCTCCGCCGGTTTCCCAAACGAACGCAAGGAAATCCTCCTTCGAAAGCTAACATCGCTTTACCGACTCGTTTGTATAATCCCTCTCCGGGCCCGCTCGTCGGGTGAACACGATAGGGCGGCGAACAAAAATGAAGCTTCCGCGTATTCTCCTCCAGCCCTTCGCGCCCAAGTGAGCTCGGCCGGCGTGAAAAAAAAAAAAAAAACAGCATACACGTAAACACGCTAACCCCTGCGAAAGATATCGAGTCGTCGGGCCGTTTTAATTAATATGTGAGGGGCCGGAACTTAACAACTCGTGTCACACTCAAAATACTCGCAGTAACGCACTTCTTCCGTCGCCGAAGGAACACCCCGCTCCGGTGATTAGGTGCGCAAGCAATTTCTGCTGTAGTTCTTAAGCTGTACACGAGTATAGTGCACGTTACGACTGCCTGCGTACTCGCAAGGAAAGTGCTCATAACAAGGGAAAGTGTTTGGCTGAAAGAGGGTTAGGAAGCACATCTGTCAGTGCAGCTATATAGCTCAGTTTACCGAAGCAAGAGCAGCAGCAAGAGCAACCACCTAATTTGGCTTTCATGCCACAGCTTGATTCCGCGCCCTCATTATCACCAATAATGACGGCGCTTATGGCAACGCGTGTTGCTTCCCTTAGCGAGCCGACAAACACGGACGAATGCGTTAATCTGTGCGCGAAGAGTTCTTGCGCAGAGTCGCTCGCTGGCATGCCCGTAACAAAAACAGAACACAGAGGACGCCGCTAGGCCTTTAGGTGTCTAGACTAACGGCTCCACCGAAAAAACAGAAAACGCGCAAACAACAAGCTTGAGAAAGCCGTGATGTTAAGGCCTATTTCATTAAGGTGTCTCACTTCCGTCTTTTCTTCTTAACCTGCAGCACACTTGTTGGTTCGAGCAAGCGGTATAAATAAGCACCATGGCGTTTTCCCAGAAGACACTCGGAGCAGTCGCGAAGTATGCACAGGCCCAACCATTGCAGCAGTGAAGGGGGATAGAAAGAAAATGAAAACGTAAAGAAAGAAGTCGTGAACCCTTCCCCAGCAAGCGCATAAACACGCAGTCGCAGGTGGCGGATCACACAATGCGGGGCCTTCCCTGGTTTACCCAAGCGCTTGTAAATCAAACAAGCTCTTCCCCGCGTCACCTGCTACGGTGGGTGGCACTTGATAACAAGACGGGAAACGAATTGAGAAACCATATTTGCCCATACATTTAGTAACAGCAAGGGGTTACGCCGGAGACGTACTTGATCTGCGTTAGAACGGTGGTTTGGGCTAGTTGGTGGTGCATACTGAAATTCGAAACAGCGCGAAAAGGCAGCGCCTTGTGTCGTCGTTTCCTTGTCCCGTCTTTTCGTGCTGCTTCGAATTTCAGTACGTACTTGATGCTGCACTTGGAGGATTCAGCGTGTAAAGGTCCAACGAGACGAAAGATTCAACGAGACGTAAGGTACAACAGTGGATATTCCGTCTTCATGAACCTTTCATCTCGTTGGACATTCAGTTTCGTCTGAACCTTCCGTCTCGGTGGGTCTTTCGTCTCGTTGTACCTTTAGACTCTTGCTATTAAATGAATGTCCGGAGCACTCTAAAGTTGCCTCGAATGCCCTCTGCCGCAATATAGTTGTGGGACCTTCTGCATTTTCACATGCAATAACTTTTACACGATAGTTTGAACTGAAATGTACGCCTGGACCCTCGGATTTCCGTCGTGAAATTTGAGTCTGCCTGCAACGCTATTGACGAAAGCAAGCTTGGTCGCGAGTACGTTGGTGAGAGTGCCTAAATAAGACTTGTTTTTTTTTTCATTCGGACCTGTTTTATCATTCGTGCACACTGTAAGGGTTTTCTCGTTTTTCTGTGTGTGTTCTAATATCAGCGAAAAAATAATGTACCCGAGCTTCATGCGCATAGCAGGCATGTGAGCGCTAAGTAAACAAGCAAACAGTCACGTGCTCTTCCATCCAAAAAAGGAGGGGGCGACGGCAGTCGCCTGACACTCACCGCGTGCGCGCGTGAGTATCCGTCAACTGCTCGCAGCCCGTAAGAAGCGGTCGATGTGGATGAGGGTTGTATATTCTCAGATTGGTCTCATCAAGGCATCAGTTTGATTTGTCATTTGTCATCCAGGATTTCACATATTAATCAGTTATTGAGATAAAGCGTCCAACTCGAATATCTTCCCTACTGGTATTTCGTTTAAATTTCGTTCCCATTTATACTAACAACGTTATTGTGCTTCACGCTGTCACAAGAGCAAGCCCAAATACAAACTCCAAGCCTTGGAATGATCATAGTATTCACTTTTTAAATCTCGAAACTTTTCAAAAACAGTTTTCTTTTCATCAAGTCCCTTTCCTCATCTGTCCGCAACCCTACAAATTTGTCGATGCCCTCAGCAGCATAGACTAAGCACCATGACATACAGGGTAAATAGAACACACTTTCCTGACCGTATCCAGGACATACAGGGTAAATAGAACACACTTTCCTGAAAAACTTTTTGTGAACGTATCGCTGCTCCGTTCGCGCTCAAAGTTCACACGAAGGTCGCATTTTGTGGTCTATTTTGTTTGGAAAAACGACAGTAGATACCTCTTTATTCTGCAAATACATAACATCGATTTTTGACTATGGCAAAATGGCGGTCATTATGGACGGGCAAGCTGATCTTGGATCAGTGGTGCCACCTAGGATATGCAAAACGAAACGAGCGATGACGATTCACAGTAGAAAGGAGCCGAATGAGGTAGCAGACGATCAAAAAACCTCTTTTCTCGATAGCTTAGGATGGCCACAAATAATTACATACTAGCTAGTACAAATCATAATACTGTATTCATGCGGTTCATTTATGTCGACACCAGTCATCTGGTTTCAGATCAGCTGTCGTCTGCTGTGTGAGGTTACCCCACTTTCCGAAATAAGGCTTAGGATTCTTTATTCACGTTTGTCGCTTTGTTATCGTTTTACTTCTATTATTATTCTGTGCGTGTGTGTCTGTGCTTGTGACATGGCGCCATGAGCGCATTCACAGCATACGGAAAGGCATATCCTGTTCACCTGCAGTGAATGATATGACGTCATGTCACAAGCACAGAATGTTCGCCGTTCGGCTGGCTGGAGAGACAGATAAGGTGTGCCGTACACAACCTGCCTTATGAGAAAGGCTTAAGTCGGATGACGTCTGCTTCCTTCACTCCTGCCCGTTTGTGCTTGATGCGAAGAATGAACTTGTTTAGCTGATTCATGGTGCGTTGAAGTTGTAGTACTGCATGGGAGCCTGATCCGTCCTGTGAGATGGTGAGTCCGAGTAGCCTGAAAGGCCAACTGCACTCTAAATTCCAACCTCCTGAAAACGTTATTTCCGCATAGTCGGCCTAGAAAGACGGCATGCGTGCTTAGTCAAAAAGGACTGAAAGTTCGTCTTCTGGGGGACTACTTGACATTGCCCCAATCATTACACCCTTTAGGGACTAAATGTGAGCGGACGAACGGTTGGTCCGCCACCCGGTAGGTCAGTTCCGATACTTCCCAAAGGACGAACTGGTGAAAGGAAGTCTAAAAAAAAAAAAAAGAAATGAACCTAGCGCCAGCAGGGATTGAAACTTCGGCTCCCGCAACAGTGGCCAAGGAGCAGAATACGCTACCACGCCGCCAGGCGGAATTGTCAGTAGAAAATGCGTCTTGAAGTGTACGCCATGCAGTACTGTGCACAACGCGGCACATTCATTGCAACCTGCGACAGATTCATTGCGACAGATTCATTCAATTTCTATCCGTGCAAGCGAACGTGGCCGCGATTTGCGCTTTCCTTAGCGCTAGGGAACAATGCTCAGCTCGATTCGAAGTAGATCCTCACAACCATAGTTTTTTTCTAGTAACGAAGAATCAGCTGATCGCCTAATTGCGACGGGTGGCTGGGTGATTTTGCGACTCATTTGTTTCCGCACAAATTTGCGCAACATAGTAAAACAACAAGTACAGTAATCCCTCGTTAACTTAACTCGCATATCTTGAAATAACGGTGAAGTCAAGATTTTTCTTGTCATGAATTTTTCTGCCATAGGTGCTATGCATTTTCCACCCTCTATCTCGAAACGTTTAGGCGGCGGCCCATTTTTTTTGTTTTGTTTTGTTTTTTGTGTCCGCAGTTAAAAATACCAAGAAATTGCCTAGCGCGCGCATGTGAACGCGGCTCTCGCGGCCACCTGCCGGCAGTTAACAAAACCAAAAACATGCCTAGCGCTCATGTGTGCATGCCTCACGACGACCGCCCAGCGACCCCTGCGTACGTTAATCAAGCCAAGCACACCAAAGTCAATGGATTGGCCAAGGTTGGCAAAAACATTCACCGTAATCGAGGCAACACTTGCTCGAAACGAGAAAGATTGCAGCATTTGCCGTAATTGGGATAATACTTGCTCGGAAAAAGAAGGGCACATCATAGCACACGCCCCTCCAAGGTGATGTCCAATGATTATCACTTCCAAAAAATGAAAGAAGCTCACACTTATATAGCTCTTAAACTTCGTCATGGTCGTGAAGGTTGCGTACAGCTTCGCTACCTTCAAGTCTTGCGCATCAGTGTGAGCTTCCTTCCATTTTTTTCGGGGGGAGGCAGATATCCCGAAATGTTGAAAGAGAGGACACTTGGCAAAGATGGTGGAGAGAGTGCATGATGAGTTGACGGTTTTCCAGGCACTTTCCAGAGAGCAGGTGCAGAAGCAGACGACGAACTGCAGGACCAGTTCTGCAGTGGCGGCACCTGCACCGAACTGATCGGGAACGAACGTTTTTAGATTCGCGTTTATGCACGAATTAAGCCCAACATTTCAATCGCAGAATGTAAAGCGTTCGCCCACCCAGGTTATCTTCTATAAGCTTGAAGATTCTGGGGGCATTGTGCTGGTTGAGAAGGGTGTAGTAGTCGGGCGAAAATTTCCGGTTGAAGTTATTTCAAGAGATGTACGTGCGTGTCCTTCTCTGCAGCTACAGCGATGAAAATGAGAATATGCACCATCAGCTGACAAGCCAGAACAATGTAGCAACATTACTTCGCTACATTGTTTCCTTAAAGATTAGCCTTTGGAGCAAATATGACCTGTTTCCAGGAATTTGATCCGCAACAGCAGCTATGAAAGGACAGTGTGTGTGGCACAACAACGGTGGCACGGTGTGGCACGGTGCTGTCAGATCAAAACTTTTACCCTACCCGGCGCGATGGCCAAGCCGTCATGCTGCTGGGCACAAGGACGCAGGTTAGATTCCCGGCTGCGGCGTCCGGTTTTCTGATAGAGGCAGAAAGCGAAAACGCCCGTGTGTTCGATATTTTGGCCACGTTTGAAGATCCCCTACGTGGTCAAAATTAATCCGGAGCCCTCCACTATGGCGCGCTTCATTGTCGGTGTAGCGTCGGTGCCCTGAACATCTTAATCAATCAATCAATCAATCAATCAATCAATCAATCAATCTGACTAGTCCAAACTGCGAACTGTTGTTTATGCGTAGACTGCAAAGAGAAACGAGCATGAAAAATCTACGCAGAAAAAGTTAGGAAGGCAGCATAAACGATGGCTCAACGAAAAACTATCAGGCTAAATTCATAAAATAATCGACATAATCGGGCTACGAGAAGATAAATGAAGGTTTCTGGGACCATAATAGATAGTCTATCAGATTTACAAACCAACAAAAAAGAATAGCACGACAAACATTCTCATCTCACAAAAACGTTTATTTGTTCTAAGAAATCACATTTATACCTGAAAAACGTTTATAAAAAAATTGATACCTGAAATTCACAAACACTTGATAAACATTGGTTTAATAATTGGTTTGTCTTTGTTATTAATCAAGCCAACTACTGTTACAGCACTTCGTTTCCAATCAGTTCGCTTGGTCAGTTTTGTTGGGATCTGAGTACGGCTTGAAATATAGGCATTTTGCAAAGTTATCTAATGCAATGTACTTTACGGTATCAGTGACCGCATTACTGGCAAAATGTTTTGTGACCAATTGCTTTTAAACTTTACGACCAACACTAACTGTGCAGGTGTTTAGACGGCGTTACGTTTTTCAGCCGTCCAAGTGCTGACACGCCTTTATGCTGTAAATAGGCAACTTAACCAGTGCAATTCGACTGCCATCCTCAGGTATGAAACCTACTCCACGTAGTATAGCGAGACACGACCGAAATCCTGCACATGTTCATCTAAGATATTGGAATAGGAAGGGGTGGCGATTGAGCGCACGATTCATGGGTTATGCAGCGCGAGCTTCCCCTATACGCTTTCCGAGCTGAGGGTCACCGAAACTTCTTGGGGCCTGCCTAACTCAGCGCGATCCAAATGGGATTTTACTTCGCGCCGTAGTGCGCGCGTGCTGCCCTAACGGTATAGCGAGCCAGCGATATGTAGGAACGGTACACGTGCCCGTTGGGCTGCACAGTTTTCGGCTCAACAAGAGTTTAAATATCATAACCTGCCCTCAAAACTACAGCGCTGACAAAATTGACGGCGTTTCTGGACGGTTCAGACGGTACCGTCCAAGCTATAATATGTATGTAGGCCTGAGTTCTCCAGGAAAAGCATTGGCTTTTGCTTAGAATCAAATGAAACGTAGCGAAGGAGACGTCAATATGCCTGCATGATTGGTGATTGCGGTTCAGCGTACTCACCCACAGAGCTCATGCGAAGAAACGAACTGTAGCAAATGCGCATGCGTCACGGCGAAACTGAAACCGAAACTAGTTTACTGGGAACTACTTTGGCGCAGTAACACAAAGCAGTTCGCCCCCCCACCTCACCCCCCCTCCCCCCCCCCCCCGCGTAGCTTTGTTTTCATTGAAACAGAAAGTTGTCCCCGAGTGTAGATATGTTCCCGTGAAAATATACCTACCGCATTTGCTTCCACAGCATAAATAAAAATGACAAGGCATCTTTTCTTGATTCGAAGCAGGTGTTTGACTATTCTAGGCTTTCCCGCATTTTCAATCGCGTAAGACGTGTTCGGATATGCTTTAAATATTATTGAGCTATAAGGGATCCCGTACTGAGGAAAAATAAACAGTCGTTGGAACAGGAAGCAGCTGACGCTCAAGAGTGCACTGTGCAGTGTTTGCCTGCCCTTTTAAGTGCCATGCACTTCTTAAGCGACCCTGAACCTGCGTCCACCGGCGATGTCCGCGCACGTGGAAATGGGCGCGCGCAGCCTGGCCGTTGACATAGCACATACCCACGTGGGGGATTGGCCAGGAATCTCCTCGTCTTCCTTGGCAACGGGGGGAGATGGGCGCGCGCTGCCTGGCCGCTGACATGGCACATACCCACGTGGGGGATTGGCCAAGAATCGGGCGTGAGAAGGGCTAATGCACCTGCTTAAAGGAGTACTGACACGAAATTTCAAAGCTGAGATCCGCTCTAGCAATCAAGTACAACGACAACACAAATAGGTGTCTGTGAATAAATGCATCTTTCTTTCTTTGTAGTTGTGTGTGTGTGCGTGATCTCTCTTTCGCGAACATTACCGAACCGCGCAAATTCAACTCGTGCATTCGCACTTTCACATTCTTCCCCTCGGGGAAATGCGGGGAATTTTTTTCCCATCTTATGTGCAGCTTGTTTCTCGTCAAAATGTCGATAAAAATGTAAAGCTCCTGTCACTACAGCGTAACATTACAGCAAAGTTGGGTTTTGCATTTCAAAGAAGAATGTTAACGGTGTGCGGTGGTCGTTCACAGGCGGATTTCCAAGCAAGGAGTAGCAGACGACGCGCCGAGACCGATCTCAACGCTACTGCATCGCCATGACCTGGAAGGTGGAAGCACCGGCCTGCGTCTCGGTACTGAAAGGCCGCGGTCTTTGCCAACTTACCCTAGAATTCTTTCTATAGAGGAGTGGGGCCTTAGTATTCTTGGACCCTTCGCTTCAGCGGACCTTTCATCTGATTGGACATTTAGGCTCGATTGGACCTTCAGACTCGGTGGATCTTTCGTATCGTTGGACATTCAGGCTCGACTGGACCTTCAGACTCGGTGAATCTTTTGTCTGGTTGGACATTCAGGCTAAATTAGACCTTTCGTCTCGTTGTATCTTTCGTCTCGTTGGACATTCAGGCTCGATTGGCCCTTTCGTCTCGTTGGATATTTTGCCTCGCCGATCACATGACAAATTGAATTTTTCGACTCGTTATAGCTTTCGTCTCGTTGGACATTTAGGCCACAAGCGCTATGGACACTCTCACTCTTTCCCACTGGCTTTACTGGGCATAAATAGCAAACAAAAAGTACCCCGGTAACGAGCAGCTTAAGATCATCTACCTCGTAGCCGATTTACGAAGGTTCAATTGGGACACACTGTCGCATTTTATAATAGAAAAGGGTTTTGCGGGCATTGACCCGGGGACTCATCTAAATAACGTTGCACTCCTCCAGTCGATCGGTGCATTGTCGCGTTCAACAAGCTATATAGGGTTATATTTAAGCAGGGATATAAACGACGGTAATAAGTCATGAAGGCCTGTCATACAGATAAGCGCATCATAAATCACGAGTTCGCCCAGCTTCTTTGTGATCTAATGAAAGAAGCGTCCGCCTTTCCATGCCCGAGTTCTTAGCAACACCGATATTCTTCGTGGCCAGCTTTAGAAAGGCCTTTCTCGCCACAGCGTCATCACTCATGATATACGCGTTCGCTCGTAAACAATCAGTTCCGCGTCAGCGCCATGTAGCTCTCCTCCACGTGGATTCCCCTACCATGCCTACTCGTGCGTACAGTTACTAACGTAACTTTCCGGAATTTCAATTGTTCGGCAACAAAGGGCCTGTCTTTTCTCAACTAAGCGTCAATTATGGCTCCGTCTTTTGTTCAGGTAAAGCGCAAGGCAAGGAGTAGCTGCCTTTTTCCTATTCATTGAAAAGAAGCGATTACACGGCATCCTGCCTGCAATGAAAGAAAGGTCGGTGACTGCTTCGACCGCGGCCCGAGTTCATAGCTCAGCCACGTGTGCTGAACGTGACGAGCCTGAGCTTTGTTTGACTCGCACTTAGTTATCACCTCAGTTCGGCACTCTTAGTACACCACAGATACATCGCCTGTGAGCTGTAATTGCTGGCAGTACAATTAAAAGCTCGCAAGCATTGCAAGCTGAACATGTTTGAATGACATTCTCGAGTCCCTGTGTTTTCTTCATTCTGCTTCCGCTTGGGTCGCGAGAAAAAACGCCTGTGTGTTCGAGATTTCGGTGCAAGTTAAAGATAATCAGGTGGTCAAAACTAATACGGAGCTTTCCACTACACCTCGCCCCATAACCTGCGCAGTTTCGGCGCGTTAAACCCCGTAATCAATCAAGGAATCGTTGCTGTCGCGCGGGTTTCACTCAAAAGTGACATAAGAATTATAAACCGGCCTCTATTTTTCTATATAACGCAATGCTCTATTTTGTTCTCTAATGCTCCTACTAAAGACAGCGAAAGCGCGTAGTCTTCACATCAAAAAGAGGTGATTAATATCGCAAGTTGTCTGCTCAAGGGCCGTTTCTTTTTACAATACCGTACACTTTTTCGTACCCTCTAGGTATATATGTGGACACTCTTAGCCGAACCTGCATGTTGGAAAATACATTTTGCGATTAAAATCTCAAACCTGCACAGCCTCAATCCAGCGGCAGTAGGGATTATCTATTCCAATTCTGTTTTGTTCGAATTCTGTGCTAATTGCACCACTCAAATACTTTCTGCCTCGCAATACTGTTTACTCTGGAGGGCGTTGCGTTTGGCTTACGAGCAATAAATATCTACAGCTTTAAACGTTTCTTATTCGTTTGAAGCAAATGAATCTCGAGCGATCTTCCTTCGCCTAATTGTAAGGCAAACTTAGCAAACTGACAGTTGCCCATCTTCCATTTCTGTGAGTCTTCCATTCCCAACGTGAGCCTTTCCTTACAAAATTCGTCGTATTAAGCGCAGGTCCTTGAATAGAAGATTATGCGCTATTGCTCCGCCGTCGCTGCGCGTGGCGGTACAGCTGGGTGACTGCACCATCCTTTCTAGTGGGAAGAAGGTGCTCCGTCTGGCGTCGCCGCAGATTTGCTGGTGACGCCCTTCATTCAAACTGTCTCATTCTTTGCTAACCCCTATATGCGCAAAATAGAGCGTACTGCACGTTCATATTAGCGTAATGAAAGTAATGGTCCTTTTATCCAAACCATAACAATAATCATGAGTACAGTCGGCTCTAGCAAAAAAAAACAAAGATTGCTGTATATCGTTTACTGAGGGCATTGTTAGGCCCGTCCAAGATATATCCAACCACCACTCTCGTACTTGTCCAAAACGTGTCTACGCTTCTTCACCCCAATTGTGTCATAAAATGAAGGGCCGGTACAGATTGACTATGTGGGAAAACACGGGATCACGGTACCGAGACGGGCGTGGCGGCATCGATAGCGAGTTCAGTGATCCTCGATGGGAATTGAAGCCTTCTTGGGGTCGACATGGAAGAAACTACTGAGCACCCCACTACCTTTTTGCATTTCTGTTTCAAATGTGTTATTTTGCTCAGAGAAAAAATTACGGCGACGCTTTTGCACCGAAGACGCTCTTTTTATCACTTAGGTAACTTCGTCGTACTGTGCGAGTGACCGAAGAATAACCTGTGGCTTGGGAAGCATAAACTCAGGAAAACAGAAGTGAAAAGTAGGGAAAATGAGACATAATCGTCACGTAGTGGGTTATTCGTTTCTGTTTTTTTTTTTTTAACAGATGAATTGCTATTTCACTTTGTTGTACACGTACCTCTGAAACAGAAACAGCAGTTCGTTCGTAGTTTCTTCCCAATATTGAAAACAGCGCCCGTTACAAGTTACTTTAATGCGAATGGGCGCGTTCCAGTTACACTTCGAATATTGGAACTTGGCGTTACATTAACGTTACATTTGGTTTTAAATTAAATAATAGTATCGGATAGTCCTTGGGCGAAATAAAGTGAGCAATTTAAAAGTCAGATCGGAATACGTATATTATACAAATATGAACACATCATATTCATATTCATATGAACATATATCATATTCGTATATTATATGAACATGAACACCGCCGGCACCAGATTCTGTGGAGATAAAAACAATAATAAACCGCTTTTGGGAGCACCGGACATACTCCAGAGGTGTCTAACTGCAATCCTGGTGCTCGTATAATAAGTGTGCATCACATATGGTACTTTCCACTTCGGTCTTCAAATGCGCAGTCAGGATACTGCGCTTCAGATGTACTAATAGAAAGCTTTTCAAATGCACGAGCGTGATTAAACTTCTTGCACAAGAAACCGCATCCAAACGAACAATATACAGGCGTTTAATGAATTCTGATTCAATATTTCAGTATCAGTGAGAAAAAATGTCCAGAATACATATTCGCAACTAGTAAAGTCCCTTGTTTGAACTCAACAAGAGTTGCGTCTCGACGTTGTAGTCGGACAGACGAACACATTTTTTCGTCAACACTTTGTTGGCAAGGTTGAAGAGCCATTCCACCGAAGTGCTTGAGGGTACTTCCATGTTGTACTTCAGGGAATGTTGGCGGACTCCCTCGTGGTTCTTTATCTACGACAGCAGGTAGTTAACTGACACCAGCAGGTACCGCGACAGCTCATCATGTGCCTCGGCTCGTGGGAACCCGGTGCAGCCTGCCCGGCAGGCTGCGGCCGGCTGAGCGCGTGTTCTTTTACGTTTGACCTTCTAGGAAGCAAGTTTTGCGGTAGGGCAGGCGAACTGGGCAACTTATATGAAGAGAAAGACAGTAGCGGCCTGTGGCGCTTTTTGGACTAGCTGCATCGCCCTGAAGGTCTAGCGTCAAAAACAGCCAATTCCTAGCGGTGAAACATTTACAGAAGGAACGCCGTTCCCCCTTCCGTTCCTTCGTAAACCTAAATAGTTACCGTTACAGTTCCACCGACAATTAGCGGAGGGGGTGGGAATGGGACGTTTCTCCTTTATCTCCCGAAAGAAACTACTTCCAGGAACGCCGTTCTGCTCAACATAGGTACCCGGGCTCGTTCTCAGCGTATTCGTGAGCAACTCTATGCTCACGAACACGCGAGCATAGCGTTATTATAGAGCGCTTGCGGAAGCTTCTGCATCCTTTGAAATGGATTGATTCTATGGTTTAACGCGCTGACGCAACGAAGGTGATGAGGCGCGCCGTAGTGAAGGGTTCCGGATTAATTTTTATCACCTGGGGATCTTTAACGTGCGCCGAAATCTCGTACACACGGGCGTTTTTGCTTTTCGCCTCCATCAGAAAAGCGGCCGCCGCGGCCGGGAATCGAACCCGCGAGCTCGTGCTCACCAGCTGAACGCCTTAGCTACTGAGCCACCGCGGCGGGTGCATCCTTTGAAATAAATTATCATGGCTTACCACAAATCGCCATAAGCTATCAATACACTGATTGTAAACTATTATAAAGATCATGACCCATCGCTGCAATATTTTCCTTCACTGATAATCCTATTTTGCTAGCTTCACCGCAGCAAAAGAGTGGCTGCCGTGTAGCCCTCTTGCAAGGCCATTATGGTCGTGGCATCGTATCAAATCAAGAGAGAGAGAGAGAGAGAGAGAGAGAGAGAGAGAGAGAGAGAGAGAGAGAGAGAGAGAGAGAGAGAGAGAGAGAGAGAGATCGAACTTTATTTATGACTGGAATTTGAAAGCGTGGGAGGAGGAAGGGCCGGTAGGGTGTTGGCGGAGGCCAATAGGGCTGCCGGGACGTTTAGTGACTGCGACGTCACCAATACTTGACCACAGATATTAGGCTTCCCAGAGCCTGGGGAGAGGCGGTATTTGGAAGCTGGACACTCGTAACGGGAATAGTAGTGGGTGTCCAGAGCCCAAAATTGCGAGCAATTAGGGGTGGTGAAAATGTGTGGGTATGTGTGTGTGTGAAGAGGGGGGGGGGTGGGGCGAATGTTGACACGTTGAGTGTGGTGGGGACGAACAGCCAGTAGCAATCTTTAAATATCCAACGCTGTCAAGCAAAGACTTTAAATTTCCCCTTCCAATCATATTCGCTTTTAATTCGTAGCAATCTTTGCCGAGTACCCCACCCACCTTAAGCCAGGAACGCGTAACGCCCTGCATTCGCACAAGAATGCTTAATTCGGGAAAGTGACACACTCAACTGTTATAATAGCGTAAATTGAAACAATTGGTCCAACGTAATTTTGAAAAATCAAGAAATAAAACATCGAATAAACAAAAATATCGCAAGAATGACCTGACGAACTCCAAGAAATGTGCGCCTGATAAATCTCCTCGAAAAACCGAAGACTAAACAAAAGCCCGCAAACGAAGAGTCGAAACTCGAATAAAATATAGCGAATACAGACCAACCCTGTATTACGCCGTGTATCTGCGGAAAAATACATTAATGGCAAAGCAAATGGATTTAATCGCTATAATGGTATGCATTTACATCATTGGCGAAAAGGAACAAAAGAAAAGTTCACTCAAAAGTAAAATAACGCCGCGTCTTTGTCTAGTCATAGCCATATCTGGCTGTAAAGAACTCAGTCTACACAAACTTCATAAGCATGCTCCGCATTATTATAGAATATTATAGATTTCTGCTAATTTTTGTGTGTATCCTGCACCTAGTTCTACAGTGCGAGAGCAGCTACCAAGATGACGTTTGGTATCCCTAACAAGGCTGAAGGAATGCCAAGTAAAAGTACATCGCACTGCGTCAGGACCCCCCGACTCACCATCAATGTTTTTAACCTGTGACTTGAGTTGGGTCTAAATGAACTTATTTGGTTTTGCATTCAATTTGCTAGCCAGTCCAATAGCAGAGTATGTGCAGGCTGACACAAAATAAAAATTTACACCATCTTCCCGCGAGGGGAACCATGGGGAAGATGCGACGCATCGGGGGTTTCCGTTGCGTTTCCGTTATGCGTTCGGCACCACGAGCTCTTCGCTTCGCAGCTTTGTCTTCGCTAGTGCTAGCATTTCTGTTATCGGGGTGGCCGGTGCTTGTTACTGTTGCGCCGACCATCGCGATAGCAGGCCTGTTAGTCTCCATTCAAATCATCGGATGATGTCCTCGGAGCGCCGGCGGCGGTAGCGGCGGAACGACTGAGCGGAGCGGCGCAGTTACCGCGTTTATATGCAGCGGAATGAGAGAGAGCAGCGCATAGCAGCGCATGCGCATGTGTTAACCGAGCGCAAGCTGCGCGCTAACGCACAGCTGGCACGGCGACGGGAGCGAGCGTAGCCGAGCGCAAGCTGCGCGCTGACCGCGCTGACGCACAGATGGCGCTGCAGTGAGAGCGACGGAGCGCGCAGCTGCCGCGGCGAGGAGAATGGGGGAGGGATGCGGACTACGCCGCGACAACGCGGGACAAGGCGAGTTAAAGGGATGCGTTGCATCTAAAAACTTAGGGAAGCTTGCACTCATCCGCAAGACTGCGGTAACCATATACAGATGATGTGTTCAACAGCTTCGCTGTTAAACCGGACCAAGCAAGCTGTCAGCGAAACTATGGGAGCGACACCTCACGGCCCAGCGCCTGCTGTGGATATAGTTGAGAGCGCTTGCTGCCCGCGTTCGTTAGTGAGTTGCGGCATTTCTGAAGAATCGCCTAGTTTTGGATCAGAGACGCGGGGGTGCCTTGCGCCGCGCGCCGAGAGAGCGGCACGATTTTTTGCAGCCGCTGGTATGCTGTAGCATCTGCCGAAGCCGCGTAATGGGTCTTGCTCAGTTTCGAAATAAGATATGCTCGAGGAGCTCGGCTTATCACTTTGTTGGGTCTACATTGAATTGGTTCTGCAGCTAATCGGCGATCAAGCTTCGTGCGTGATTGGGCGCTTATGGTTCGGTATACGCAACGAGCAGGCAGCTACTATCAAGCATTCTTGCGTCGCTTCCATTCATTTCAAATTTGTTTTCCCCCCGACAATGTATGAGCATTTAAACTATCGTAGCAATTTAACTTATTAACTTCGGCAGTAAGACATTCTTGTGCATGTGCAGGGCGTTGCATGGTTGGGTGGAATTTTGGGATTTTTGTAATTCCTGGTTCAGTTTGTCTTTTGAGGCTTTTTTTTTTTTTGTCTCCGGGTTATAATGCCTGTGGGAAAGAGAAATTGTTGATTTCGTGAGCTCCTTTTTATTAGAGCGTATTTATTTTATTTCATCTACTTTTCTGTTTTTAAAAATTGACATCGACCCGTTTAAGGCGTGGTGCTGCTTAGCCGAAGTATTCCAGGCCACGGCGGCCGCTTTTCTGATGGAGGCAATAAGCGAAAACGCCCGTGCGTTCGAGATTTCGGCGCGCGCCAGGTGGTAAAAATTAATCCGAAGCTCTCTACTTGGGCGCGCCTCATCGACTGTGTAGCGTCGGCGGGTTAAACCCTAAAATCAATCAAATAATCGACCCGTTATCTCAATTTACACTAATATAATGATTAAATGCGTTTTCACCAGTAATGCATTTTGTGCTGATGCAGGGCGTAACACGGCCAGTGTGGCGGTGTACTCAGCACAGAATTCTTACGCACTAAAAGAGCGCCTGGCACTTACTTCTTAGTTGCGTGGGGCTACAACCTCAGCGCGAGCCGGTCACTAGCAGGAATCGCACTGGTCGCTCCTCCTCCCGTGGAAGGCACCGCAGGGCGCTTCTTTGATGAGAAACGAAGCGCCGCTGGCGAAACCTAGTAAATGGATATTCTTTGAGTAGCGAAGAGCCCGCATGCATACTGAGCTATTCGACAGCAGGCTATGGGCCGGAAAGTGTCGCGCTGGTTGTTCTTGTGCGCCACTCGCTTGGTTCGTTTTATTTTGTTGCAGTCAGTACTATCGATACGGTTCCTTTAAAAACACGTCGACAATATTTTTCTGTTCATATACCCTTATTCAATACACTTTTACTTTCAATAATCCTTCCAATTAAAGTCATTCATGAAGTTCGCTAGTTTTTATTATTGATAAGCTTGCACTGAAGCATTGTTAGGAGGAACCTGAGCCAGAATCACGCAAAAACGCAACGTTTAGACGGAAAAGAACACATCCTTCAATAGCCAATCGTACGACATTACAGCGTTCTCAAATAAGTGCGTAGAAAATAACAAAAACATATGCATAAGCCCCTGGTACCATCCCCTTGGATACCGGCTTGAATACGGACAGGCCCATTAAGAGACACAGGCTAAGCGAACCTCGTAGGTTGTAAGCGTTAACATAAGTAATTGTAATTTACAAGTGTTTTTGCTTGTTTAAATAAGTTGTAGCACGGTTTTGCTGTGATTTGTCTTAGTTGCAGTTCTCAGAGTAACTGAAACAGAACATCAGACGAAACAGTACGCTGTCAAACAGCTAGCTTTCTCGTAATGATACTGCAACTCTGGCTTCGGAAACGAGGGGGCAGTAGCGCTGTTGTTTGGAGTCTGTCGCCACCAACAGACGTTCTGTGTATCTGAGTACCAGCTCGTGCCAGTAGTTCGTAGCCGACTAGGTTGCCGAGTGGGCCACGCCATTCTAAGCTCCCCGATTCCTGACGTCTATGACTAATCCGGGCGGCGTGTTCCCTGAGCACCGTTGAATCCCTCATCCGACTGCGCAATTTATGTGAAACAGCTTTCAAACTATGGCATTTCAACTGCTGCGTTGCAAAGGTAACTACCGCCGCAAAGTTTTGAACCAGCGTAGTACAGTAACTGAAATTCGGGATGAATAAGAAAAAGGGAGAAACAAGTACTTATCCCTGCTAGATAAGGTTTGCTCACGCGTGGAGCTGAACAATCCATGTGCCTGTGCCAAAGTGCAGACAAGCTTCCATCTGGGCTAATTGTTCCCACTACCGAATCGATGAGTTTACCGGCGGTTCACAAACACTCAAAGAAACAGAAATAAATGACAAACCAGTTATATTTTTAAAAAACTTACTTTCTAGTTTTTCCGGAACTTCGGCACACAAGCCCACGCTTCGTTAATTACGTAGTTCGCTATTACTTCGTACTCTTAACATTTGCCGGCCTTGTAGGACCTTTCTTAAACCTCTGCCCAACTTACCTCGTTGGCTCAGTGGCTAGGGCGTTGTGCTGCTGAGCCCAAAGACGTGGGTTCGATTCCCGGTCGCGGTGGCCGCTTTTCTGATAGAATCGCAAAGCAAAAATGCTTATGTGTTCGACATTGTGACGCACGTTAAAGATCCCCAGGTTAACGAACGTAATGCGGAGCCCTCCACTACGGCGCGCCTCATCGCCTGTGAAAGGTCGGCACGTTAAACCCCACAATCAATAAAGCAATAAATCAACCAACCAACCTTAAACCTCTGTCCGACGTACTGTACCGTAATTGTGGTAGGTTCTCCACTGTCCTTGCAGAAGTAACACGCACTTACCTAGCAGAATTTTTAACTTTAGGATTTTAACGTGGCGAAACTTCTCCAAGCCGATCAGGGGCGACGTAACGAAGTTTCTTGTTTAATTTAGATCACCTGAGCTTTTGGTAACGCAAGGTTGAACCACTTCACTGCATACATGTCTGTTTTTGCGCTTAGCCTCCAATTGTAATAAATTTCAATGCAAAGAAACTAATACGCCACCTGATTCGGTCTGATACAAAGGCGCAAGTCTGATTACGATTTCAACATACCAATGGTAGTGCATAACGGTTATGGCAAGTGCATGTGCATTATTCTGAAGTTAGATATTGATTGTTATGCCCCTTTATATTAAGCAAAGCCAATGCGCTAACATGTGTAAAAAAATTCCCCGCATTTCCCCGAGGGGAAGAATGTGAAAGTGCGAATGCACGAGTTGAATTTGCGCGGTTCGGTAATGTTCGCGAAAGAGAGATCACACACACACACACACAACTACAAAGAAAGAAAGATGCATTTATTCACAGACACCTATTTGTGTTGTCGTTGTACTTGATTGCTAGAGCGGATCTCAGCTTTGAAATTTCGTGTCAGTACTCCTTTAAGGAGGTGCCCTTCTCACGCCCAATTCTTGGCCAATCCCCCACGTGGGTATGTGCCATGTCAGCGGCCAGGCAGCGCGCGCCCATCTCCCCCCGTTGCCAAGGAAGACGAGGAGATTCCTGGCCAATCCCCCACGTGGGTATGTGCCATGTCAGCGGCCAGGCTGCGCGCGCCCATCTCCACGTGCGAGGACATCGCCGGTGGACGCAGGTTCAGGGTCGCTTAAGAAGTGCATTGGACTTAATACAATGAAATGGTCTTGCATCGCTTGCGTAACTACTGAAACTTCAGTTATATTTAGCTCTGTGCTCCCGTATCATGCTATTTTTGCTTATGGGATGTTGTTTTATTATATGCGTTCTCCAATTAACCATGTATTCCTTTACTTGTAAGCTCTATACCTGAAAGGTGTGTTTATTTTGTGTATGAGATGCCTTTTTGGTATGTCCCCTCCTTGAAATCCCTTTACTTGGCGTATTCCTTATTGGGCCAGTTTCATTTGCAATTTTGTTCTGCACCCGTAAATTTTAGAGTTGCAATGTTGTTAATGCAGCAACAACATGGGCCCTCCTCCACTCACACTGCAGCTAAGGGCCCGGATGAAATTTTTACTCCTGCAGAACCTATATCTTAGATTTACACTAATGAATTATAGCATGATTGAACGAAATCTAGTAAATTAACTCAAGAATTGTGAATTAATTATTATAATAAATAATTGATTGATTAATTATTATTTATCCGGTTTTCTTCTTTGTAGATAGACTCGATAACACACTATATGCGTGCTAGCCAATACTTTAAAGCCCTCGCGATTTCTCCGAACTTCACCTATCTCTATGATATTTCGTTCAATGCTACGAAGCTCCTCTATTCTAGAAAGTTCGCTACCCTCTACATAAGTGGAAAACATTGCCAGGTTGAAACTCCAGTGACTTCCGCTCAGTAGTGCAGTGCCTTAGCAAATGCATATTAGACCATTTTGCTGTTTATTAGGCGAGTTAGCACCAGCTCAAAAAATATGCGGCATTTTATTTGAAATACAGCACGTTTATTTAAATATATTTAAAAGAAAGGTATTTTATTTAAATGGCGAGAACATCACGAACAAAAATGCGAAGTTATGCCATTATAACGTCCAGCTGCGTCAGTTGCTCCCGCTTATAATATTTACTATCCATCGTTACACCCTGCAAATACCTTGGTGTAATCTTACCTGGAAGAAATGTGCAACATACAATATATCGAATTCTAACTCCATGTTGGGTTACTAGGAACGAAATTTCAAAGTTCAACGGCGTCCGTGAAGCTTTTTCTTTACATATCTGTAAAGAAAAAGCACAGATGTCACAAGCTGGAAACACCCCACCTCCTACTCTCGCTTCCCCCTCTTGACCTAGCGTCTTCCTGCTGCAAAATAAAGCCTATCTCTGTGTCTCTCTTTTCTTTTTTAAGGTCTAAACTCGAGTATGCCGCACCAATTTGTGACCCACACACTAAATTACTAGCTGAAGCCCTTGACGCTGTCCAAAACCGTGCAGCTCGTTTTATTTCTGGCAATTATAACCGTCTATCACTACCATTACCCCATCTTGCTTTTTTCACCAAAACAGAGACCTAAAAATACACCAATAAGCTCTCCAACTTACATTTCACGACGCATTCTTTATTCACGCAAGGTTGTAATTCCGCATTGTCGTGGTTCTGCACACTCCGATTCATTATTTCCCAAACCAGCACCAGATTGGAACCACGTACGATTGGCGCTTATGAGTGATTTTGATGAATTCAAAAGACGTGTGAATAATCTGTATTCTAACAGCTGATTTACGTATTTCATTCCTTTCTTTCTGTCTATTATTCTATCGAATCCCGAGTACAATGCGCCCTATATTTGGCTACAGTACTTAACATTGAAATTCTTTTTCATGGGTTATATGTTCTCTGTAGCATTGGCACTTCCATTGTCATATAGTATTTATTGTGTATATGTGTTTTAGTACAAGTGTGAACGCGCTTTGAGGTTGCTTGCTGAGCTCCTCTCTTTTTTTTTCTTTTTTTTCTTGTACACGCATTTCCAAGTTTTATGTTTCTTATTTTTGTTGGCTCTGTACTGCTCATGTAGCACTCACCTTAATAATGCATCTGAGGTCATGAGGGAATCTTTAATAAATAAATAAATAAATAAATAAAAATAATCATGCACGCTAGGAACCACCACCAGCAACAAAACACCGAATCTAAACAGCTCGCTACGAAAGAGCACTCTGCAGAAAAGCACACCGACAAAACAGCGAAACATCAGACAGCCCCGAACAGCCCCGAACATCAGATGAACCTAGCGACAAAACAGCACGGCGACGTAATATGTGCGCACGCTCTCCAAATTAAAGCCTATATAGCAGGAAATAGCTTCAGCATCCTGCGCAACACGCTCTTAGTTCTAGTTTTGGGCATCGAGTAATTAGATTAGAACGAACTGAATAGAAAATCACTTCTTTGTTCACATTCTTTGTTCACAATACTTTTTGTTCACATTTTTTGCACTGTTGGCACGAAAAGTTTAAGTCATCTTGTTACTTCTTCTATGTAAAGCCGTGGGTTCGTGAATGCTACTTTTTTGAAAGTATGATATCGTGACTCACAGCTCTCTATAATGCAGCATTTCGTAAACAGCAGTTTGGAAGGACCATGCGACTTTCTAATCATAAACTCTCTATAGAGGCTATCGATTTCAATACCATTTTCGCACCGTCCTCCCATACACGTTGTTGCAGCTACGTGATAGCCCTTCGACGAAAGGTACATTACGACGGGGAAAGAACTTCTATGTCTGATGCAGTAAAGTTTGCCCAATTGTAACCATTCCTAAGTCCTTGAAACGGAAAGGAGCGGCACCCAATAACTGTAGCGCCCACAGCCATGCATAGGCCCTCAGTGTTAGCACTGGATACATTTTTGTTGCTTTATGATACCCTTTCCGCACTCCCACTCGTAATCGAATAAAGGGGGTCATTTCAGTCTTCTTCTTCACAACATTAGGCGAACACGAGGTGAGTAGTTTTTGAATATTGCGCTCTCTCTTTTGCAGTAGGGTGGTTCATAGCGCCAACCGTTCATAGCGTTGGCATACAATTGCAAGATGCATTATTATCGGAAAACACGCTGTGTACGTCGCTGAAATGCATATCTAATTAAAGAATTCAAGGCCCGTTCAAAGCGCGGAAACAGTTCGGATATCCTTTGTCAGTAAACTTTCGAAAGACATGTGTTCAAAGGCCCTGCTTTACCGCGACAACACCTTGGAACCAGCGAACAAATGTTTTGTCTATCGCTGTTGCGACGCCGCCCAAGATGCGGATATGGGACCCATCGCGTCCACTTGTATAGAATCCGCAAGTTTTAATCTCCGGTATTCGGGGCAGCTCATCTGCCCGTGTTGGGCTACGTTCATCTTGAGACTAGGGGACAATCTTACGTTTTTGTACCCTATGCGTTAGAAACTCATTCGCTTGCATCTTAGCTCTTCTTCAGTAATTCCTTTGCACCTCGCTGTGTGGTGCAATTTGTAGGGTTGTCTAGGACGGGCCATTCAATTTCCCATTTCCGGCACGCTGCACTGTGTGCTTAGGTCTACGAAGCCCAACGTGGACCCTAGCTGCCCGAGAAAACGTATAACCCAGTTGTAATTCCCTGCACAGGAATGCTAGCTCCGGGCGCTGGCCAAATAGTGAGGACGGACAATGACAAACCAAAGCACTGCGAAACTTCAGCCGCTGTACAGAGCAGAAATGAGGAAAACTGCGAGTCACCGAATTTGCTTAACTCGAGTTGTGTTGTATTTGCGCGGTGCAAACACTTGTATATACAGGTACGGCAGCAGTTCCGTTCACGGTGATATTACGCCGTGTGCCCAATAGTCCCTACTAGATAAACAAGTGCGAAGTACAATTAGGGTTCAGTAGAGACACTTCTATTTACTCAGTTAGGAACACCTCTATTAAATTGACGACAGAGAAAGGGCCTTGTTCAGTTCATTTCTTTTAGTGTTTTTCACGTGTAACTTGTTTTTTTTATGATTAGGGCGAAAGCCTCAGACATATCATCAAGCGTGAAGACGGGCCGTCGTCGTTGTCATCGCCGCCAACACGGGTGGTAACAAAATGGCCGCCGCTGTAAAGAGAAAAGAAATAAAGTCATTGTATGGTTCGCGTGAGATTCGAACTCGGCTTCCCTAGGCAGGACCCAAGTGCGATAACCACAGCGCTACACGCGGCAGCCGGCATGAGAGGGAATTAGCCTGATGCGTGCCGCGAGGCAGATGAACGTGACGGCAGGGGAGTATAACAGGTGCACGTGGAGGACAGCATCGACTGTGGGGAAGCTGCCGGGTGAATTGCCGCTGTCCGAGTAATCCACGTGTACAAAATAATAAACAAAACCGGCTAGAGACATGCAAATATGATGAAGCAGTAAGAAATCTAACCATCGCTAGGCTTTCGCCTTCAAATCACGTCAGAAGGCTGTACTTCCCGAGGAGTTCTCTTTTTTTTTTCAGGTGTGTACACTGAGAAGTGGGGCAGGAGGGGCTCGATTGTGCAAAATGGCTGGCATTATCAGCTTTGTGTAATTTCTGCGCCTGCGCGATATTGCAAGGTATTGTTCAGACTTTAGAGTGACTTTTCTGGTCCTGTGTGCCTTGTAAGTGTTCGCCTGCCGTTATGTCTTGTTTTCTCGCTACCTAATCGCATTAAAGAAATTTGTTGTGTTACGTAAAATATTGAGGATCCAGCCTGTACAACAAAAGTGGATGGCCAGCAACGTTGCTAAATGCAGCAAAGAAAACACGCGATAATATCAGTTGCAGAGGTCGGCGGATTCTCTCGTGAGTCCACTCTGTCAGACTCTCATTTGGACTCATACTCATGCGTGAGTTCGAGTTTGAGTGAGCCCGAGACTAGTGGGGCAGGGTGAGTTTCAGCTTGAGTTAGTTTGAGCCTGACTCGGTTTGTTTGCGGCTGAGTACGACTGATTGTGTGTTCATTTTGAGTTTGAGTAGATTTTGAGTTGAGTACATTTTGTGTATTGAGTACATTTTGAGTTTGAGTACATTTGGAGTACGGAGTACATTTTGAGCTTGAGTACACTTTGAGTTTTCAGAACATTTTGAGTTTGAGTACGTTTTGAGTATACTGAGTACATTTTGAGTTCCAGTACATGTTGAGTTTTGAGTACACTTTGAGATTTTGTACATTTTCAGTTTTGAGTACATTTTGAGTTGGAATACATTTTGAGTTTTGAGTACATTTTGAGTTTGAGTACATTTAAGTACACATTATATTTTGAGTTTCATGCATTTTTAGTTTTGAGTACATTTTGAGCTTGAGTACATTTTTAGTACTGAGTACATTTTGAGTGTCGAGTACATTTTGAGTACATTTTGAGTTTGAGTACATTTTTAGTTTGAGTCCATTTTGAGTTCTGAGTACATTTTGAGTTTGAGTACATTCTGAGCCTGAGTACATGTTGAGTACTGAGTAGATTTTGAGTTTGAACACATTTTGAGTTTTGAGTACATTTTGAGTTTGAGTACATTTAAGTACATGTTATATTTTGAGCTTCATGCATTTTCAGCTTTGAGTACATTTTGAGCTTCAGCACATTTTTAGTACTGAGTACATTTTGAGTTTGAGTACATTTTGAGTTTTGAGTACATTTTGATTTTGAGTACATTTTGAGCCTGAGTACATTTTGAGTTTCAGTTTTTTTTTTTTAGTTTTGAGTGTATTTTGAGTTTTGACTACATTTTCAGTTCTGGGTACATTCTGAGTTGTGAGTACATTTTGAGTTTTTGTCAATTTGAGTTCTTAGTACATATGAGTTTTGAGTCTATTTTGAGTTCTAAGTACTAAGTACATATGAGTTTTGAATCCATTTTGAGCTGGGAGTACTTTTTTGTAGCCTAGGAGGCACCTATGGTTGGCTGCTGTTTCATGTGTCGCTTTGGCTCGCAATTCAGGTTACCTAAGGGTACGGCATGATCGGTTGGTGGGGAGGGGGGCGGGTCTGATTTAGCGGCTGTACGTGTGACTGATGATCGACCGGTGCTGTAATAAAAAGGGTTATCGCACCTTTTCCTCTTGAGGAATCATCTAAGAAGATGGGAGAGGGTGGTGGGATAGCCCAAGGCGGTGCCTGCTTTCTGGTTGTTTGCCTGCTTCTGTTAACGGTTGGATATGCTAGGGTCAAAAAGGAAGAGGTGAGCGTCGCGGGAAGAAAGGGCGGCGGCTATCCCCTCCGCTGTTTCAAATGAGTTGTCAACGGAATTGACTGGGAGACGCCCATTTAGATAGAAAAATGACCGCATTATCAGATAGATTGGGTGAAAATTCAAATTGATGTCGCTAAGGCGTGTAAGCTATCAAGTTGAAGGTCCCGATTAATGGAAACACGCGAGGTAAATTTAAAAAAATGCTTCCTGTGTATAATCATCAGGCAGTCATAATAAGTCATATATTGGGTTAAAATTCAAAATAATGCTGCAAGGGTGCGCGGGGCAAGACGTGGGAAATCACGTGAGACAAAAATGAGGTATGGCTATATCATGAGACAGTCATAGATAGTCATTGTTTGGGTTAACATTCCAATTTTGCCACTAGGACGTGTTGGACATCAAATTAATGGTCTCAATGAGGGGATTCATGTGGTTCAAATACAAAAATTCTTCCTGGTTATAGTCATGAGATGATCATGGCGAGTCTTATATTGGGTAAAATTCGAATTGACCCCGCTAAGGCGTGAAGGGTATCAAACTTACGGTCTTGATGAGTGGAATCACGTGGGCCAAAATAAAGGCCTCGTGTTTCTAATCATGAGATAGTCATGATGAGTCATAGATTGGGTTAAAAGTCAAGATTAGGCCACTAAAGCATGTGGGGTATCAAATTAAAGGTTTCAATTAGGACACTCACATGGGGTATATAAATAATGCATCCTGCTTACAGTCGTGAGAGTCATGGTTAGTCAGATTTGTTTAAAATTCCAAATGATCCTGCTAGGTAGTGTGGGGTATCAAATTAAATGACTCGTTGAAGGGAATAACGTGGGACAAATATAAAAATGCTGTCTGGTTATAGTTCATATAGAGTCATCGATTGAGGGAAAATTCAAAGAGACGCCACTAGGGCTTGTTGGGTATCAAGTTAAAGGTCTCTATGAGGGAAATCGAGTGGAATAAATAAAGAAATGCGTCCTCCTTAGCATTGTGATGTAGTCATGGCTAGTCATAGATTGGGTTAAAATTCCAAGTGATGTCGATAAGGCGTGTACGGTATCAAAATATTTGTCTCGGTGAAGGAAGGTGGATCGGATGCCACCATCGGAAATCATGGCACTGAATAATGACCAGTTAAGTAGAAAAGTCTTATTCATAGCCCCATAGATATAATTGTGCTCCTTAATTGTTGGAACGCCTTCTTGAAAGCGTTGTTGGTTCGACACAATGCAGCACTCAACGTCCGTCACGAAGCCTGCGTTCCCATGAAACAGCTTAGGAACTATTGGGCTAATATGCCTCCTACGTACGCTCAGAAGTGGGTTGGCGCAATCAGCGAGTGCCTCCGATCGCGCGCGCGGTAGTGCAAATTTCCAAGCATAACTTTGTGCTGTCGGTGCGCGAACGTGTTGACATTTAATACGAGCTCCCATACCTCATACTGAGTTGGTGGTTAAACAAGGCCCTGAAACACTCGTTTAACTGGGCAGATCGTACACGTAGATACTCATAAAAGTAAAATATTTGCCGCCGCATAACCCTATTTCCTACTGCCAGACAGGGGCAACTTATTTATTACACCAAGATTTCACGGCCGTTTGCTTGCTTAAAGGAACTTTAGCGTTTCAACGGCGGGTGGGAACCGTGAACAGATATTTGCTGACACGACCGGGCGTTCTCCGCTACCTCGACGCTTTTATTTCGCTTTCGGATCAACTTTTTAGCATACCCATGCTACAGCATAGGTGTCCGGAGGATTTTTGTCGCCTTCCTGTCGATGAGATAAAAAGAACATACCTCGAGAGAACAGAAACGTGCGATAAGGATTGAGCATGAGGGTGAATAAACAGCGCTTCCAAAAGCATCGTGCGACCGTACGTATTCTGGCAAATTCGCTTGGTTCGAAGTCTTTTCGATTCAGCATGACGGCCAATTCGCGGCGGCACTCAAGGGGTGCAGGAAATTTGTGCAGCGAACAGATTTCGCACATGCAGACAATTCTTTTGTCAGTGGTGCACTTCACACGTTTCTTGCATGAGCACTTTGCACTAACGCTGATTGTTGGTGCAGCCACCAACGGCGTAACACACCCCGACGAGTAGCTTCTGTACATCGCCAAGTAAAGGCAATGACGGCAACCTGCCTACAATTAAGAAAATAAACATCAATTGGGGATAAAGTCGGGCGTCTTGCTGGAACGGTGAAACGTGGTCTCACAGGCAACCCCCGTCAGGACAAAGCGCGTGTGGGGTGGGCCGCCGCCTTAGCGGATTTGGAACGAAATTCATGGGCAAATCTGACAGGTCTGGGATGCTTTGAACGTTCTCCTTAAAACACTGGGGAACTTGTCGCTGTTGACGTAACGAATAAATGACACCGATTTTCGATGCCGCCTGGACGTCTGATGTCCACGCGCGGCAGGGAGCAAGAGCGTGGGACTACGACGTCGTCTGCTCGCCCCGCAGTCCCCAAGAAATTCCCGCCAGGTGCACGGTGCCTCGATCATGAGAAAATTGACGACCCGGAGAAATTCTGGTCTATACAAGTTATAGAAGCGCGGTACAGTGAGCCGTGTTTGGCTGCGGATGTTGACCCTTTTCGGCATTAAAAAAACGTTTCCCCGATCTCCATCTCCATTTTGCCCCTGTGGCTGTTCACCACAGTAGTTTTGGTGGCTACGCGGGCTTTTTTCCAGGCATTTCGAGCTGCAGGGTGTCGACCGAGCTACGTTTTAAAGATGGACTGGTGAAATGCCGCAAACGCGTTTGATCCCTCTGAAGCACCATATGAGGGTTTTTGAATATTGAAAGGGCTTTGGGTACTTCGTGAAGTAGGATGTTTATTCTACGACACAGCCGTCTCCGAACACCGGTGCAGGAACCAAAGACGATGATGATCAGTCAAGAAGAAGACGAAGTCTACCTCGAAGTGCTTGATGATGGTGATGATGTGGAAGTGAAACAAATTAATTTCCACGCTTCGGAACTTTGCGCTTACAATATCGCCGTCCTTCAAAGCTGAAATCACCATTACTAAGTAGCATGTGTTTCCTTTAGCTACACGCAAATCCCGACACGGAAACCATTATTGTACACCCCCGATGAGCTTACGACACAACTCCGAATTTTTACTTGTGAACTGACTGCACATAATGAGCGTACGATGTGGTTTTTCCCTGGTTTATATTTGCTCCCTCAAACCCTTTCCTATGACACCACAATCCCTGTTGTGCTACCATTCTAGCATCTGTGATGAATTTGCGCAGTTTATGTACTCCTAACTAGTACTGAACAGCGGGATGCCCTTTCTATCTGCCCTACATGGTTGTATTCATCGAAAATTTTAATTTGATACCCAACACACCTTGGTGGTATTTCTTTAAATTTTAACCTAATTTTTTTGCTTCCTTCTGCAAAGTCGATTGTAGGGGTCAGTGTCCTAGAATAGTCTCTACTGTGACCGGTTTATTGCCAAATCGTTTGAGCTTGGCGGCCAGAACACGTCTTAGATGAAATACTTTAGCGGCCCTGCACTTTTCCCCTCTTTTTTACCTGCCCTCTCTGTCATCCCCTTCACACCCTTCCCCAGTGTCGAGTAGCAATCCGGGCTCTAAGGATGGATAACCTCTCGGCTTTTCCGTTAGCTTTTCTTTCTCTCTCTCTTAACATAATTTATGACTTACCACGACCATCACACGAGGATAACGAGGGGGCATCTTTTATTTGTCCCAAGTGATTCCTCTCATCAAGACATTCAATTTTTAACCCCATACCCCGGGGCGGCATCAATTTGATTTTTAACCCAATCGATGACTGACCATGACTATGTCGGGATTATGACCAGGAGGAATTGTCATTTGTCTCACGTGATTTCCCTCATTGAGACCTTCAATTTGACACCCCACACACCCTAGCCGCACGTCACTTTGAATATTAACCATACCTATGACTCACCATTACTTTGTCACGATTATAACCAGGAAGAAATTCGTTTTGTCCCACGTGAATTTCCTCACCGAGATCTTGAATTCGATACTCCACACACATGAGCGGTATCCCAGTGAATGTTAAACCATTGCATGACTCACCGTGACAATGCCATGATTATAATCAGGATGTATTTTGTATTCCGCAACGTTATTTCCCTGATCTAAACCTTTAATTTGAGACCCCACACACCTACGGGTCATCCTTATGAATTCAAACACGTATTACGATTCACCATAACTAAGTCATGATTACGACCAAAAAGCATTTTTTGTTTATCCCACACGATTTCCCTCCTAGAGACCTTCAGTTTGATACCCCACATGCATTAGCGGCGCATCGCGTTGAATTTTAATCCAAACTGTGACTACGTGACTCCGGCATTACACGGCTCACCATTTTCGTAATTTTTTCTATATTTCTCATTTCTTAGGTTTTTTTTAATTTCGTTTGATCAATGATCTACATTTACGCTTTTATCACGATTAAAGGTTGAACTTCCGTGATATCTGCAGTTTTGTGAAAATGCAGGGCGTCACACGGTACTGACTAGGGGGTGGGGGAGTACTCGATGCTATGCATTAAAAGCAAAGGCGTATCCATGAACGCCTCGCGCTTCAGAGATTCGCGGGGACAGTTCGCTCTGACACAACGAGTTTTTTAAAGACAATATTCTTTCTTGGGCTACTTAAACACAGAAATTTTGGTCTGTCTGTATGTCTGTATGTCTGTCTGTCTGTCTGTCTGTGACTCGATTCAGCCACCCGGCCAAAGCAAAACAATGCCTGCGCAAGTCTTATATAGTCACAGCTAAATCTACCCATCTATGTCCGGTGTAATGTTCATACTTGTCGACATTGTTGAAGAAGAACAAGACATTACGCAAATATGAGACAACAAATCAATACAGAAGTGATATTTGCAGTGTTCCTTTATAAAAAATCAAACATGCTTGACTTTTGCGAAATTAAATACTGCGTCAACTGCAGACAAAGAATTCACTCCGCCGTCGCCTGCTGTCGCCCGCGCCACTAAAGCTTCTGGCGCCATTTTAAGAAATCAACCGGCAACAGTTACGCAAGGTTCCACTACATACGTTCCACATTCTGCTTGCAACGCACGTGGAGTAGGGAAACGCGGTTCTATAAACGTTGAAGGGGGGCGCCTCGATTAACGCGCGTCTTCGCCGTACGGCAGCGTTCGCATCGAGACACCCGGTTTGGATCAGTGGAACGCGGGAAATTTAAAATTATTTAAGCAAACCTTTGGCGTCTTGACTTTGGGAAGAGCGCGACGCAAGAGGAACAACATGAGAGGTGAGCGGGAAAGCGAAAGGAGGCATTTACTTTGCAAAAGCCGATAAAGACAATCGTCTTTTCACGGCATTTGCAACGAAAGGAGCAAATACGCGGCCAATTTTTCAGGATGCAGAGCAAAAATGCACGGGACCGTAACCCTAAACAGCTTCGATATAAATTAACTGAGTAGTGAGCGCAAGTCTCCTCGCCCAATGTTGGTTTCTCCATAGGGCTCCAGCACACCGACGAGTCTGGACCCCCTCTGTCATGAACACGAACACAGAGCCTATATCAAGAGTTTGGTATCCAACATATACCTGCAATAGTTTGGAAACAGCGCTAATCATCATGGCCAGCAGGTATAGCTGTATTAAATCTGCAACGAAAATTGTTACCGACCTCACAGCAGTTACGGCATCATTTAGTACCAAATGCGAGAGTTTGAGCTCACGAATTTGAAATCGTAATATTTTTACCACGCGTGAATTTTAAAACTGCATGGTAATGAATTCTGAGTCCTCCTAAGCCCGAGTAAATTCTGAGCACGGGGGAGTTCTGAGTCCATTTGAGTTCTCAATTGATTTTAAGTTTCCAGTCCATATTGTGTTCTGAGTTCATTTTGAGTTTTCAGTACATTTTGAGTGCTAAGAACATTTTGATTTTGATTCCATTATGAGTTTGAGTAACTTTTGTGTTCTGAGTACATTTTGACTGAGTACATTTTGAGTTCTAAGTACATTTTGAGTATGAGTACATTTCGAGTTTGATTGCATTTTGAGTTTGAGTAAATTTGAGTTCTGAGTACATTTTGAGTTTGAGTACATTTTGAGTTTGAATGCATTTTGAGTTTTCAGTACATTTTGAGTTTTCAGTACATTTTGAGTTTTCAGTACAATTTGAGTTTTCAGTACAATTTGAGTTTGAGTACATTTTGAGTTTTGTGACACATTTAGAGTTTGAGTACATTTTGAGTTTTAGTACAATTTGAGTTGTGAGTCCGAGTGAGTTCTGAGTTTCGCGCTCACTGTGAGTTTGAGTTTGAGTACAGTTTGAGTTTTCAGTACATTTTGAGTTTGAGTACATTTGAGTTTGAGTACATTTGGAGTTCGGGCACAATTTGACTTTTGAGTACATTTTGAGTTTGAGTACATTATCAGCGCTGAGTACATTTTGAGTTCGAGTACATTTTTAGTTTGAGTAAATTTTGAGTTCTGAGGACATTTTGTGTTTTCAGTACATTTTGAGTTTGAGTACATTTTGAGTTTGAGTATGAGTACATTTTGAGTATAGTACATTTTGAGTTTGAGTACATTTTGAGTTCGAGTACATTTTGCGTTTGAGTACATTTTAGGTTTCAGTACATTTTGAATTTTGAGTCAGAGTGAGTTGTGAGTTTTGCGCTCACAGTGAGTTTGAGTTTGAGTGAGCCCAGATGTGCTGTTCATCAATGAGTCTGAGTTTGAGTGAGTGGTGATTCGAAAATGAATTTTTTGATTGAGTTTGAGTGAGCCGTGCCAACTTAGGCGAGGTATGGATTCAGTTGACATAAAGAACAGCACGCTGGAAGAGCGTAACATCGTCGAACCATGACGAGCGAACCATGACGAGAGTAACCTTGTACGTGGTGAACGGCTTCCCGTGGTTTGGGCGTTCGAGGGCGCAATAATGACTTGCCCCTTTATACCAAAATGAACACGACGTTGTGTGAGACGGTAGATGTTCACGAACGGAAGTCGCAGCACCAATCGCCCCTCTTCGAGGGCATTGAGTTTCGGCAGGTGAACCGGCATTGCGATGTAGACAAAATCAAACGCCTTGAAAACAAGCGTGATTTTGTGTTAGGGATGCCTCCGTGTTGTCCCGGCCGCCAACGGAGAGGTCTCGCGCGAGTTGCTAGGCCGGCTTCATTGTTTGGTGAAGTTGTTTTTCCCTCTTTTTTTCCCTTATTGCTCTCTGGGGGCACCTCCTTTCCGCTTCAACCTCCTTTCTGCGACCGGAGACTCACGAAAAATCCCGACGAAGTGCAGGATAACAGCTTCTCGGTAAACGACAAGCATGGAAACAAAGGCGGAAATCTCTCCGACGCTAGTTGTTGCTGTTATTGAACACGTTTATTTCCTTTTTTTGCAAATCTAAGGCTGCTGCGGAAGAGAGTGGACGCTCTGCTGATACTCTTAGGGGAGGGGGGGGGACTAAAGCTTGAGGGTGCGCTAGTTGGTTGCATGACCTGACGGCGAAAACAACGCATGGACGGGAGTGACATTGGGCGGGTGGAATGACGCATGCGTAGAATGAGGAGGTTCTCCCCCGCAACAGCCTGGGTGGGGGCGCCAGGAACAGCCATGCCTTCTCATTTCGTCCCTGAGTTTCGTCCCTGAGGGCACACGGGCCGGTAACACCCTGACGGCCGGGGTTAGCGGCTTTGCTTGCAAAGATGCTGCTTATTGAAGAGCTAGCCTTCGCTATAGATCGATATGGATCGACACGGTTGATCTAAAAAAACATCATTTTCACTCCAACTCCATCAGTGGTAAAAAGGTGTCTAATTACATTGAGAAACCATTTCTCCAAGCGCTGACGCCAATCAATTTCCATTCCATTCCGGGGTCGCAACAAAACGGAGCAATTGCAGAGACACCCTAAGCGTAAAGCGGCAGGTCCCCCACTCTGATCACCACATATAGCCACCATCGTATGTTATATCTTGGTAATGTAATATCTGGTATGCGTCCAGCGACACTCAGGTCGTAGTTTTGCGATTATTCGTGATAGTTATAATATTGAGGTCATCATTTTAAAATATATCAACGATTTATTGACCTTGATGTTCTTCTGAGAACGTTCCCCGGGCTTTGCGCATATTTCTCATATTGCGTCCGTACTGTCGTCATCAACCGTCGTTCGTGTAGCAACGCACTCGCTAGTTAGTAACAAATCGCGCATGCCACATCGGCGCCTAGCGGCGCACCTGGTCCTTTTTACTCCCGTCGCGTTGATTGGTAAGTGACGTAGCTCGGTTCGTCTCTGATAGGTCTGCTCTGCGATCATGTGCTATTCTTGATGTGTTACTGGTGTGATCCCGATGCTCACGCGATGTAGGTTACGGCAATGGTTAAGGTCCGGTGGAAGCCCCGGGTGAGAAATCACTCTCGCACCTAAAAAAACTTCCGTTAAAACAGAAATGTAATGGCAAAATGAGTACCTGGAACATTCTAGTAATAAGAATATACTCTTGCATGCTTCGAAGAAATTTTGTCAGCCGGTGTAAATAAAAAAGAACGGCTTTAGACTTTGGAAAGTATTAACAGATGTTAAGAGAGTCTGTTTTCTTTCTGTATTAGCACAATTTAACACAGTTTCCAATACGTAAATCTCAACGCAAAAACAGCAAGAAAGAAAGGACAATGAATACTGCAACAGTGCATTTGAGCGGCCCGTGGAAAGAATAGCCAGGATGACACTTTCCAGATTAAGAAAGGCACTTGCGAAAGTGCAATAGAAATCAAGAATCGCCCTAATCTCTGGGCACAACTTCTCGCCCCACGCCGTTAATGCCTGGGTTCCTGCAAGCGTAATTACAAGTGGACCATCCGTGGGCACATGGCCTGGTTTTTCTCAAAATCGAAAACGGTGGGAACAGCCTACTTAGCTCAAGGCCACTGCAGCCGCGCTCTCGTAATTGCCAATCCTTACTCCATATACCTTCGGCTACGTAGGCGCCTTCGGTTTATTTAATAAGGTGCGATTAATGTACTTTTTTTCGGGAACAAGTAAGTGGTGCGGAATTATCTCCGTACTGGCGAAACTAAAACAAAACAGTATGACCAATAGCGCCCGAAGCCATATTAAGGTACAAAGGCTTAGGAGTTGAGCTCAGTTAATGAAAACTCTCGGTCAAGTTTCACGTCCACGAAGTACACTTTGACCCAGGGAGCGCCAAGTGGGCGGATGGCTCCATAATTGCCTCGTTTAGAGCCCCCAACGCTTCGATATTATCGATTCCACTCTCACTGTGCATAGTTAGAAGGACTTGCCGAAGTTCGTAAAGGCACGGTAGCTGCTGAAAACACTAGGAGATCCGTTGCAGCGTTCTTCTAGCATACAGTGGCGACAAAAGAAAACAAGCTTAGACAGTGTTCCTGAAGATTGTACATAATTTTCCCTGTCATTTGGAACAGTTGTATAAAAGAGCTTTTTGAGAAAGCCTACAATGCTAATTTTCAAACTCCGTAATAGGATTAAAGGTGAACATGAATAAATCAAAATAAATATAATCACGTGCAGAAAACTTAACCGTTCGCATAGGCAATAAAATATCTCAAAAGATGGACGAATATGTCATAAGAATGTTGGACAAGTTGTCCGTGGTTATCCCAAACCCAAGAAGGAAATCCGGCATAGAAATAATATGGGCTGGGAGTCATTCGGCAAGCGCGCTGAAATAATGAACGGTAGGTGACCTCGGTCACTGAAAAAAAGTTAATCAATCAATGCGTCCTGAAGCTGATGACTTAGTCGGCACCGCACAAGCGCCTTGAAGAAAATTTTAGGTCAGCCCAACCAGCAATAAACGGAAGCACGATATGAATAACGCTTATGGATCGGAAACGAGCACCGTGTAAAAAAAAGAACAAATACAGGTGGAAGACATCGTAACTTAAATTACGACTGATGTGGACTTGGGCTGAACATGTAATGGGGAGAACTGACCAACCGTGTATCACCAAGGTAAGGGGGTGGCTACCAAGAGACGTAAATACAACCAGATTAAGACAGTTAACTTAAGGAATGGAGAGACAAAGCAAGAAATGTAGGAAGCTCTCACTAAGCCGTCAGACTTGAACGTAGCGAAAGTTTATGCAACCTGCACGACCATCACTAAGGTTTAAGTCCGCGATTGCAGCCGATTTGCTTCTTTTTTGCTCCCGGAACGACTCTTACTCCATCATTGTTGTCATAAGTGTGAGCTGCTTTCATTTTTTTGTAAGTGATCATCATTGATTATCGCATTGGAGGGGCGTACGCTATGACGTGGCTTCCTCGTTCCGAGGAAGTGTTACCACGATTACGACAACGGCTGGAGTTTTTCGTTTACCAAAGTGGGTATGCTTAGCTTGACAAACTTGCGCCGGGCACGCGGGGTGCTCGCCGCGAGGCACGCATACACAAGTGCTCGGCATTTTCTTGGTTTTTTTAACTTCCGGGAGGTCGCCGCGAGGCCTGCGCTCGCTTGCGCATGGTAAAGTGCGCCCGCTTGACAATTTCGTGGTATTTTTAATTGCGGACACAAAAAAGTTAGTCATTCCACTCAACGCAGTGATGCGCCTTAATGGGCTGTGGCGTTGTTATCTGCTCACTCCTACCACCCATCACGCTCTTCACCTCCCTGTTCCAGCCCTCTCCCGATGAATTGAAAGGAAGTTTGTCTAATGTAATTCAAATTTCCCGCCTTTGCAGTGCTCGCGCGCCTCCTGCCTGGAAAAGCGCGAGCGGGAGTTCTATAATTTTTGTGCTTGCTCTCATCCCGCATGTGCCAGCACCTTACTGCGCAGTTTCGAACGCGTCGTTTAAGGCGGCCACGTTTTTCAATTACTACCGTAAAAACCAACCCAATGGGCGTTCCTAACTAAATAGACGCAGAGGCTGCCGGTTATATACACAGACTTTGCCTCAAATTTACCTTCAGTTTTCTTTGCGCTAAACTAAGGGTAGATAGATCTATTACAAGTGCCAGTGGTTCAGGAGTTTTCAACGGTTATGACTATATAAACCGCTTGTTCTTCGAAACCTCTGTTAGGGTATGTTACGCCGTAACGCCGTCAGGCTGCGCTGCCTGATTCCGGCAGTCGCTAGCGATTGTGACAGCCAACGAGCTACGACAAGGGGAGCCCTTAAAGTGCGTACGCATTTAGGGGGTTCTTTGAAGCTTTAGACCTGACAGTGTATGTTATATAATCCAATTCATATTCATCCGAGGTAATAACAGCCTTGAGATGTCATACCGGAAGGACTGCGACTGCACGGTGTTGTAGTAGTAGTAGCAGCAGTGCGAAACATTTATTGAGTCATGAAGAATGGCTATCTAGTCTGGGAATCTAAGCGGTATCCGGACGACCGATGTCCTGGATGCCAGAAGTAGCTGGGCGTCCAGGTGGTAAGTGGTGATCAGGTTTTGTCACAAGTCAGGGATGGGGAAATATGGGGAAGAAAGGGGTGGGAGGTGTGGGCTGTGTGCACTTACACTCTAATCCGGGTAACCCATAATGTAACTTCTAAACGGAAGTAACCTATAAAATAAAGGTTACAATGAATTCATTTTGATGTTTTCTTTATCCCAGTCCGTTCTAAGGGTTACAAGCGTGAGGTTAAAAGCGATTTATAGGTTACAATAATGATTTATAGGTTACATCAACAAACTCTGACATGTAACCTCTACGTTGTAACCTATAAAACGCCCTGTAACCTCTAAGAGATGTTCGTCGCGCCTTCTCTCCCGGCGGCCGTTGATTTCTCCGTTGCATGATGGGATATAGAGAAATGGCGGCGCCGGCAGGCCCGGTGGCCGCGTTTTCGCGCCCCTCGAGCCTTTTAACCGCTGTGATACCCCTACGATGAAGCGAGGATTGCTGTAACAAGACTTATTTGTCGGCGTGAGTCGCGGAGGCTGCGGCGAGCCCATTTGTGACTGGCAGCGCTTCACGGCCCGTTCTTCTACGACCAGCATCAAGTTCGCATGTTGGACCAATGCCCCGGCGCCAGTGAAAGCGAACTCGGTGAGTATATTCCCGTGACGGTTTCGGTGTTTTCATTGGATGTATCTTTTTGCTGGGGGCTTTTCAATTTGAAATTGCAGCATTCGAGAGGAATTTTCGTTACATGACTGGTTGCTTCGCTGGACGTTTTCGGTTGTCCGCGACGGCAATTGAATGAAATCACGGGCTTGCGTTCGTTGCGTCAGACTAGAGCGGACGATCGGGAAAGCACAGATAACGGCGCCCGTGACCTGCTTTCTGCTCTGTTTGCGCGCCTTCGTCATGTGTTGAGCGTTTTGTTTACGCTGTTCGCTGCATCGGGCGCACTTGACGAGTTATTGGGCCATGTAATTGCCAGGTAGCTCTGTTTGAATAATTGGATTTTTTCCCATTGAAGTCTTATATTATCGCGCTATTCTCTGGGTATTATCATTTTGTTTCAGTCGTCGGAAAATTTTCATTTTTCTCGCTGCATATATTCGGAATGGTGTTCATTTTATTGGTCTTGTAGTAATATATCCGGATAAACACAAGGTGTGTGCTGCAGAAAAGTAGTCCACTAAATGCTGCCCGAAATTTCTAAACTCACTTTTGTCTAGCACAAGCCTCTTTTTTGTGAAACTTTGCCTTACGGCACAATAAAAAGTTTTCGTATGTACGACACTCCTCATTTTTTTCATTCTTTTCCTTGAGTGGGTAAATTTGGTGCTAGTCATTTTGAGACAGCGGGCCATTTCCACCATGTTAAGTGGTTTATTATTCTCATTCGCACAAATCAGCCGTTTATTTATTCGCCTGGTATTGCAGGGCAAATGATTGTCTCGCGTGATCCTAGTGTAGTGCAGTAAAGCGACTTTACAAAATGATGCTATGTATGAGCGAGCATGCAGGCTCCTTGATTGTTGTTTTTTGATGATACAGAAATTGTGACGAATTACACAGAGACAGGTGCAGGTGTAAAAATGGGTTCTGCACCCTCATCGGATCCTGGCTGTTCAAAAAGTGTGGTTGCATCTGGCTACCTATGCTATGACTTATCAGCACTACTGTTTTTTCTTGCAGGCAGTGTTCCTTGAGCTGACAACCAGGACTCCCCTGCGTATGCCACAAGTTGAAATGAAGTCTGATTTCAGCGGAAACAACGGTATGAAAATGCAATAACTAAAACACATTCATTCAAATATTCTTTGTAAAGATGGCACCCAGGCCTGCACAGACAAAAGTATGATTCACTTGTAAAAATGCGAGGCCTTTCTTCAAGTGTTATGATGTTATATTTCGTATCTTATTTTGCCTCATGTTTAGTGATTCTTTCTATCAGTTCGTTACTACATGAACGTTATGAATTCACATAACGATTTCCTCAGCATGGAGCTTTGTAGTTTTTCAGCAACTCTAGCTATTCTATAGGATGCGTGGTTTTGCAGAGCCAACAAGAACTCTTTTTCTAAAATAGCTCTGTAAGAAATCTCCAGTTGTTAGTGAGTGCTTGTTTTGTGTTCTTTTCTTCGTCTTGTCAAGTTTGAGGTGTTCTTTCATTATGAATGTATACCAACTGCCCAGCTCTAAAGCCTATTACATTTTAACCCAAATAACCCTTCGAGTCATTACAGGTACAGACCTCCTGGGAATGCCACTTGAAGATCGGTGCAAGTTCTAGATGTATCCTCTCCCACAACACATCTGGACGAAGAAAAAATGTAAGTTGGCGATTCCTTTTTACTGATAGCCGAAGAAGAAACCACCGATAAGAACACTTTACTTAAATCGAAAATATTTTGGCTTCCACGTGGGATCCTTGTTCAAAATGAAACTGCCAGTTCAAGGGGGAGGGGGGGGGGAGGAGGATGTTTAAGTACAGCCAAAAATGTGACGCAGGTGGCGTCAGCATCGTGAAAGCACGTTTCCTGGGTTTAGTGCGACATTCGCTCTGTTGCGTGTACGAGTGATTCCATATGAAGGCGCGGAAACGTTTTTGTTTTCTCTTTTGCAAATGTATGTCAGTTTATCTCGTAGCCCAAAGTTTCTGCCTGTTCTGGGTGAGCATGCAGAAACATTTCGCGACATAAACTGGAACACGGCACGATTAAAATTCGGGAAGGTTGGCCGGTATGACTATAGTGGCGTCGCGTTGTTCTGAACAATGCGGCCAAATTACTCTGGGTAACGATTACTGAAATGATGTGAAATTATTAGGAAAGGACGTAAATCACTCCTCTGGTGTGGCCTTTCATTTCATTCTCTGGTCTCCGTCTTCATTTCCGTGCAATATATTTTTCGTACTTCACATGCCTGTGGTTTGGTGTGAGGGGCTTATGGTTGCACTGGATTTTGTTCTTTTTCTGAAATTTTCTGTAGATGGCTCTTCAAGGTGGGGAAATCCAAGTGACGGCCCCTCACATATATACCTCCATCTGCGGCAGCAGGGAACAAGCAGGGAAATCTTCACCGTGCCCTGATTTTGTGCCATCTTGTGTACTACGTAAATTGCGAAGCTTATCTCTGAATTTTTCCAAGCGCCTTTTTTCATGCAGGAAACTATAGATACCATTTAAAGTTTGTCCAAAAGACAGATTGCAATCGGCCTAGAAACTTGTTAGTGCTGCATAAAAAACGATAACTTGGCGTGGGAATCACAACTCGGGTGGAACTGTAAAGAGGAACCTAAGATGGAAGTGTAAAGATGGATTCGTAAAGACGAGTGAATTCCAAGTGTAATATTAGACTGAGTGAAACGGAGAATGTAGGGAATATAGCCATAAACACTGCTTTGTATGAAAAAGTGAATTTGTAATAAATGTTCTTTCTACTTTCCCACATTCTGCATTTTTTCTGTGGGGAACCACGACAACAACGCTGTACTGGGAAAGTGCACCCCTGAGAACCATCTTATAAATGTAGCTCAAACTCGAATTCGTCTGAAATTGTTCAATGGCAGTATCCAAACAATTCGGAATGCTTTGCATACATCCGTGCAAATATTGAGGTAAATAATTTGTAAATTTGGCCATGTTTGTGAAACTGTTCACGCAACATTTATTAAATAGCTTTAATAAGGATATATGAATAAACCGATTTTTACCTGGAAGTCTAAAGCAATCTAGGAAACACCAATTCGCCCAGGAATCCGCACTCGTCTAATACTCATTAAGGAACGATAATAACGTTGGGGTGGTTCGCAGCTTTGCTTTTTAATAAATAGCCCACAGGTGTTTCATAATAATAAATGTGAATGTTCAAAACTACCGATGCCAAACTTCTGGAAATGTGCTCCTGTTAAATGCGCAAATATGTGTGCATGTACTGCAATTCTCTTTTGATAATCATGGCCTTGGTTGTCAGACAATAATTTTTGGCTTAAGGCTATGTTATCATAACTTTGGCGTCCTTTTGAAATATGCTATCAAGTGCATGTTTTCACTCAAGCTTGGTTTCACTAAAGCCTAATGTTGTTTAACTAAAGCTCAATTTAGCAAAAGACCTATCATGCATGTTTGATACTGGTTTCTTAAACGGCACAAAGCTGATGCAAACATCAAATTTAGTTATGCCTGTTTATAAGACTTAAGCGTTGCCAATACTCACGAAGATTTTGGGTAACAACCTGGGTAACAATTATCGAACAGGTAATGCAATGCATATATATTAGGAGAACATTTTCAAGCTTTTTGGCACTGCTGTTTTAGGAATTATAAAAGTAACTTCTCTTTTAGCCCTCGCCGTGTGGCCGGCAGTTTATTCAAGGGACGAAGAAAAGACACCCGACGCAAAAGTTTAGACGGCGCAATGGACAGCATGGTCGCACATATCTTCCACTAACGCAATGTTTGTTCACCACGCGGGAAAGGCGCCTTCGGGATGTCGCCACAGCGGCGCCGGCGAAAGCGCGCCTGGCGCGCAACATCACACCTTCCATTTTGTGTGGCCTTGGACGGCGGTAGATGTAACTTATATAAAGGTATACATGCTGAAAGCTGCAAAGTAACCCATAACTGCGTAACCCTTACGTGTATACGTATATAAAGGTTACGAAGATATAGGTTACATTTGTACCTTATACATTATAGGTTACAGAAATTCGAAAATGTATAACTCTATTAAGGGTTACCCAGCTTAGAGTGTAGTTTAGAGCAGAGAGTGCATTGAACGAGAAATTGTGTGGGAAATATGTGGTGTAAGCGAATTGAGTGAACGACGGTATTTGTTCAGAAGCGACGGACAGCCGTTTCTTCTGATTTGGAGAGTGTGGGGTGACGTTGAGGGAAACATTATTCGTCAAGTAGATATTATATTCCTGAAATGTGACCTATATTTTGTCCGCGGCTGCACAATTGCGCCCCCAGAGCGCACACACGCACGCACGCACACACACGCACACACACACGCACACGCGCACGCACTCACGAACGCACACGCGCACGCGCACACACGCACGCGCGCGCACCCACACACACACACACACACACACACACACACACACACACACACACACACACACACACACACGCGCGCGCGCGCGCGTGCACATTTTTGTTTAACCATGGCACGCCATGGTTAAACAGTTTGGTTTAAAATGTTTTAGATCACATATTTACAGAAATAAAACTTCATACATGTAATGTTACACTAAATATACCACGGCAACATTGTGAAAATTTGGACGTGACATCACAGGTATGTTTACATAATTGAATAAATAAATAAACATATTGGCATGCATGGTTGCACCACAACGGACAGGGCAAGGGTAGGGGAAGCGGACTATTCCCATGCCTCCCTTAGACATGAAGTTGAGGAAGTAAAGAACATTACTTCCAAAAGCAAGATCAGTGCATAGGTCGATCTATAGCTCGTAAAGTTCGGATATACCTTAACAATGCACTGGTATTTTGGACTCCTTTGTTTCCATTTCTGAAAACAAATTTTTTTTCTCACCCCCTCCCTTTTTCCTTCAATGCCAAAGTTACGGATGGTCCCTTCTTGTAAAATGTCGGCGTACGCCCTTGTTGGAACCATATGACACCATGCCCGCCCAACTTACGGAGCCTCTGGCGCAAAACAACAATGTATATAATCGTACGAAGTTGCCTAAAACACCTGCTGCTTTGCTATGGCGTTAAAACATCTCCCATGTCCCTGGTTTGCGTTAATTGAGGAACAAAATGACGCGAAGTCCGCCAAGTGCGGCTTGGGAACAAGAAACCGTTGCTTGCAACAGGTAGCTTAGCACATTTCTTAGTTACGGTTTAGCGAACAAAATATTAGGAATCCAGCAAGAGAAATACCCATTGTATTGCTGTGCAACCCGGGCTTCAGCACATTAAATTTTTCTGTCTGGAAATACAGAAACAGAATATTCCCCTAGGGCAATGAATACAATAAAGACTAAAATTACACTGAGCTCAGCAGTACACCCTGTATTTTAAGTCGCATTTAAAGCTGATTCGGGTTTACCGAAAGCGCGAGAGAGAAATAAACGTTTATTGAACCCTTTAAACATGCCGAAAGCACGCTCTCCAGCATATGCAACGAAGCACTAGAACAATACAACCATGCAACTACCTCGTACAGGTTGTCAGTGCTGACCCAGACCACGACAGAGGAATCCGCCACAGAATGAGTGTGGGACAGGGTGCTCTCCGCAAGCACTCCTGAAAATAAAAACTAGGCTACCTGTATTGACGCAAAACAAGAATATACAACCAATACATACTGCTGGTGATTATATAAGGAGCAGAAACGTGGTACCTTACTAAACAGCTGGAAAGCAAACCTAGGTCGGCCGAAAGGGCGAACGAAGAATAGTAGAGTTACACTTAGGGACCGGAAACGAGCTTCCTGTATCACAAACCACACTCGAGTAGGTGACATTATAGTTTAAATAACGAAACAAAAATGGACTTGGTGTCGGTTGGTCTCCTTGAGTGAGACCAACCGACAACCGGCGGATAATTAGGGTAACGGTGTGGATACCGATAGACGGGCCAAGAACAAGGGGAAGGCCAACAACACGAAAGGGGAATGAAATGAGGAAATTTTGGGACAAAGAATGGACTCGAACAACGGAGCACAGGGTCAGTTAGAGGTCAATGGGCGAGGCCTTCGTCCTGCAGTGGACCTGAGTAGGCTGTTGAGGATGATGAAAGGGCAACATTGAGCGAAAAAAATGTTTTGAAAAGTTGCATGAGTACACAAGAAACAACGACATGCTGCACTGTTCTAACCACGCAGATCACGCGCACGCACAAATGTAAACACGCGCACATGCACAACCACAAGTTCTCAAGGGTTTCTTCGCACGCACTTTCTCATATTACAGATCCTTGATACGACCCGCAATGCTGTCCGCTAAGAATAAAAAAAAACACCAAAACTGGCATGAGAGGCACTCGATCTGCGGTTGTCAACTGGTACACATAAGGGTTGAGCTCCCGGAAGATTGATAACGGCTTCACGGCTTAAGCCCTTCTAAACAACGCGCCCACAAGGCCCACTTGGAAACCATGGGTTTCTGGCAGCTGCCTTCTATTGTGGGAGCTCCACTGAGCACCGGGTTTTCTGGCTCATGTTGCAAGCTACAAAAAGACCCACGCAGGGAAGCCAGAATAGAAATGGCAAAAGTTCCACTTATATTACCTACCGTCTACGAATAGGACTCATTCTTAGAAGCAGCATAAAAAAAAACTTTTATCCGATAGCCGGCGATGATGGGCCTTTGGACTTCCCTCTTTTAGATCTTTGCCTTGAAGCAAGCCTTCGTTTTATACGATCAGCGTGTTTCTTTGAACCTAGCCAGGTCTTTTGCTTCGCTTTTTTACAGGAGGTATAAATTGCCTCTTTGGATGGAAAAGTTGGAAAATCACGTCAGGAGTGACTGAGCGCAAAAACAAGAGGTAATTATAGGCATCCGAATTGTCCTCCTACTAGATACGGTAATACTCGAGATTCTGTTCTGTGATGCGTACCAGCCCAGTATTTTTTGAGCGCACCCAGCGCCATCTACTGCTTCGCTTGGACCACTCCCTTCATTCTTTTATAGAACTGCGCTCCGCAGTCCTTCTTCAGAAGCCTGTTGGGTAGAATCGTGCGCACCCAACCCAAATAACCGTTTTTTCTTGTTATCTTACCTAGATTGAATTTATTAAGAGATTGTATTCTAATCTACGATCCTGTCTTCAAATAGCAATTTTTTTTATATTACTTTTATGGCATGGCTCTTTGGGTGATCCAGATTTATTTTCAGAGCTTCTATGTAAGACGAGCATTTGTGTGCCATGAAGGGAAACCCTTAGAAATATCCATCGAGTGCGCGCCTTTTCTTAGTGACAGACGTATGCTACTACGCCCGTCCACACGTAACGGCACAGTGGATGCTGCGAACAAGCTGATGAAACGAGGGAGAACACAAAATAGCAGCCATACTATATGACACTTCATGTAAGCTCATGTATCACGTTGTCATTAAGTTTCCAGCTCAAGGATGAGTGCTCTAGATCTGCTTTTGGCCAGCAGTGGGTAGTTCGACGAGCGTTGATCAAGTTACAGCAGAGGATCTACGCACTCTCACAGAGATTTGAGCCGCTATCTTCTAGTTTGTGAGCTGTGTCAGCCGTTGTGCACGACCACCTCCCCGTAACAAGAGAAAAAAAAAGTATCTATAGTACATGCTAGTGACTGAGAGGCAGTATCTAGTACCGCCCAGTACATTTTGCATGCATAAATATAATGATCATGCCAGTGACTGGAGCGGGGATCAAGTTGCTGGGATCGCGTAATGGGGCTATGAAGAAATATGGGCATCAAAGGAACGGTACTCTGAAACCCTCCCTTGCGCCGACTCGAGCGCAGTATGTGAGAGAGAAGGAGCTCCTCGCTTGTCGATAGTGGCATAGACAAGAGGAGAGCATGTCCCTTACCTGCCAAAGTAGCTTAACTTTGTACAGAGGCGTTGTGCGCAAAGCAAGGAGTCTCGAGCTTCATGCCCGGCAGGAGTGGCATCTTTGTTTCAGAGACTTAAAACGAAAACGTCGGGTGAGGGAGGTTTTTGCGCGCGTTAAAGAACCCCTTGCTGTTCGGAATTCATCTGTGGGTCTCATTCCGGTGTGTCTCATTACCCAACTTGTGAATATCTTCTAGATCACCTCTTGTTACTTCTCTAGACACGCGCGGTGGCTCAGCATGACGTGGGAACGTTTGCAACTTTCACGGCGTGCACACGTGCTGTTTACTACGATTCGTAGAAGCCCTTTTAGCTTAACTTGTAAACAAAACTTTTTAAATCTAGGAAAATTAAATCCTCCCACGCTCCAGGTGTTTCACCTGAGACAAAACCAGAGGTGCACTCGCAAGGGGCAACATTGCGCTGTTCCCAGTGCGGGAACCTTCCTGAGCGCGTAACGTTCGGTTCACTGACTAGAGCCAGGCGGGCGAACAGCCACGCCTGTTTTCATACGGTAGCCGGCGCTGTGCCTTCCGCCTCCCATTTGCATACACAACTACAAAGGGGAAGTTTCCCCATGCGGGCGCGACAAAGTTGAGGAGCGACGTTGCGAACCGAAACCACGGGTAGTTGCTCTCCAAGAACTTCTGCTTTTGATTTTAAAAGAAAAGGATGCAAGTACATTTGCAACAGTGCACTAGTCCCAATTTGAGCAAAGGTCATCATGAAGCTTACAAAATTTTACATTGTATACAGACAAATTCGGCGCATTTTTTTCTTGTTTAGTGTGCAAACGCCAAAACTCTGTGCGGTTATTTGCCTTACAAGTGCGAAAGAAACACAGTACCGTACACTACGCTTTCTCTGGGGAGGGCTAGCGGAAGTGCGTATATCTCGCTTTTTGTAATCGCTATCGTCTTACCTCTCCTCCTATTTTTGCAATTAAGGAGCAGAGTGCACACCCCGAGGTGTGAATAATTCAGCAAACGCATCCCAGTGTGAGGGCGTTCGTGTTGTCGTGCGTTTTAGTCATATTTTTCGCGGTTGTTTGGATATGCCCACTGTAGAAGCGCATGCCTCCTTCCCCTTTCCCGAGTGGTGTTTTGCTTCCTGTTATTCCGTGTCATTCTTTGTCGTTTTGACGAAAATTGCCGCGTTGTGATACTGCTGTTCTTATGAAAAAATCCCTGCCGATTACTTCACTCCGTATTGCGAAAGTTGTCTGCAGCGCGCACTGCAGTCATCTTGCTCACGGCGCATGTCTGCTGTGTCTCAGGAAGTGATCGTGTGAGCAGCGAACGCACGGCGGCGCGCGCTACTGTGCCCTTTTTCTGCCATATCTCAGAGGGCGTCACCGCCGCCAGCATGATGTGTGCACAGCGTGTTTGAACCTTGTGCGCAGATGTCACTTGGTTCCGATGAGCCAAGCAGCGAGGAGGACGCGAAGCTCATCCGAAGTTTGCCTCACTTGTTGTTAAGCAGTCGCTTGACTGCTACAGTGCGCTGGCAGCATTCACTCGTGGGTTCTCTCGACGGTAGCGATGGTAAGCCACGTGTCGGCGGCGCGAATTGCGTCTCAGGAAGGGACCGCGTCACCGTCGAGGCATGTCTCACTGCGTCCCCCTGATACATTCGCCATGCGTCGCCACCGCGAGGCACCCTCCGCCTCACACTTTCGTCAGCGCTCCTCCCCTGTCTCACCACCTCCCCCTTGCACTTCCTCCATCCGTCGCCGACGGGGAGTGCCCTCTCCTCCCACTGTCGCCGGTACCTCTTCATCCGTTTTCTTCCTGCCTTCGCAGTCTCGCTCGCTCGCTCGGTTACGCGGACACCGGCACCACAGCCCCTGCCCCCGCCAAACCACGGTAACGGGCGCCAAAGTGCTGCGGACTAAAAGGAGTGGTACATGACTGATACCGCTGACTGGCATCTGCTGTTGTCGAGGTTGTGATCGCGACTCATGTGACGCCGCGTCATAGACAACCAACTGAAATTGCATTACTAAAGCGCGGACAACATCAGGTAAAAATTTGCATTCCTTTGCGTGGGTTCTTTAAAATGCGCCCAGTCGATAGAAACGATGTTACCCACGCCGGGTTGGGAAAATTTTTCGTCGCCTCATTATCATCATCATCACCACCGCAGTAGACGTCTTACTCACCACCTCCGCTGGCGCAGCCGCTGAAGCCATTCCCCCCTACTACCATATCATCATCATCGTCATCATAATGGTCATCTTTTACGACCACTGAAGGACTAATGCCCCCCACAGTGATTTACTTCCATGTGCTCCTATCCAGCGAGGTCCGAATCGATCCTTTGCCACCAAATTTTCTCATCGCATGCATTCATCGGGTTTACGGTTTTAATACACTTCTGGCCCATCTGTCGGTAGCAACTCAGTTACTCTGCCGGACCACTGGTTGATAGTTCCCCGCATTTACATGTCCAGTTCAACTACACCGCTTTCTCTCGATTTCGGCATCTGGGTTCACCCGAGTCTGCTCCCTAATCCAAAACGCTCATTTCCTGCCTCTAAGCGTTACTGCCTGAGCAGGCTGAGCGGGCCGAAGTTCTCGTTCAAGGCTCACAGTGTCCCTAAGTGTCTAGCCGTAAGTAACCACCGGGAGTACGTATTGGTAGCAGAGTTTTGTTTTCTGTGACAAAGGTAGCGTACCCTTCATTATTTCAGAGTGTTTGCCGAACTCTCTCCAACCCATTAGCATCCAGGGGATTCTAATTCGGAGAATTCGCATACCCTAGTTGCTAATGGTCTGGGCAGCCCAATAAGAGGTTTTAAAGGGACACTGAAGTGATAAGTAAACATTGCGGGATTGCTAGAGCAAATTGTAGTCCGGAGTCCCCAGGCCATGTTTCGACCACTCTAGGCGCGTTTACGCGATTTTATTTAGTAGAAAAACTAATTCCAAAATGCTGTCCTCCTCTCTTTACGCTCGCCCATTTTCTGTGGCGTTTTCGTGTGACGTCAGGAGGGGATGAGCTGGCAATTGGCTGGCTGCGCTACTGCACGGCTCCCCGGCCTTCAGACAGAGTCAGTCGGCCCAGCGTTTCGTCTGCCGGCCGCCGACGGGTCGTCGCAATTCGTTCGCTTAGTTGAAACGAAGCCAGGACACGTTTGTGAATGGAAGAATGTGCCTTTCTTTACTTGGTTTGTTTGTACACTGTATCTAGCTCCAAGTCAAGGTCGCTTCACACAAGCGCTGCACAAGCCCACATGCGACGCTTCGCTGACTGGTACGCCAGTAGGAAAATATAAGGCCTCTTGAAGGCGGGAGAAGAGTCAGCGAGTCAATATAGGTACTAAGGAAATAAAATCAACTGATATTTTTACCGTACAGCGTAAAACTAGGGCGCGGAGAGCACTTTTTTGCGCTGGGCGAACGAGCACAGCGGCACGGAGCAAGAGTGCACAGCGGTCAGCAGCACGACTACGCATCTGCGAACGCTTTTACGTCTACGAAATGCAATTGCTAGACGTGAGCTACTGTGGAAACTCGGGTGACGCTTACTGCACGAGCGTAGTACAACAAATAGTCACCTACGCTGCTTGAAATGCCAAAACTAAATAAAAGTGTAATCCGGTTGTACAATATATACTCTATATTACCATGGCCAGCGGAACCAGCTCCGTGGCCGGGTTGTTTGGGGCGCTAGATATGCCACCGCAAGTGTTTTGCAAGTCAGGAGTTCGAATCCCCGCGGGTACGTGCTTTTTTTTTTTCTGTAAGTTAACTTTGTCGTTTTCCGCCGATGTTTTCTATATTGAGTTCACCTTTTTTTGGGCCGCAACGTTCATGGCTCCACGAACTAGTTCACAAAACGCGCGCAGGCTGGCACTGGCGCGCTAGCGACTTCTCGTTGGTGTGCTGTTGCCATAAGCACCGACTGCTTACAGGCAGTGGGCACAGGCCAGAATGAACAGACCCTTGGCCTGGTACGAACACGCTTTTTACGATACAGGCATGAGGGAGGAAAGCTCCAAATATGGGGGAAAAGCGCATGACATTTGGGCATCTGCGGGTACGCGGAGGGCGTTCATGCACTGCGTATGTCTCGGCTAGTGAATGCTACGACTACAAGCCATCCTGGGAGGCTTATCTTGTGCATTTTACAGCCGACAACATGGCAGAAGCGCGGTACGATGATTACTGAGATATTGAGAATGCCCATCCAGCAACGCCATTGGTTATGTTTTACAGAACCGAAACCGAAACCGAAACTTGTTTGATTGCTAACCTTGGGCATCGTCCAATCACGGCGCCCCTCCTCCCAACGTCACAGCCTTAGTTGGTGCGGCCGCCGCAAACCGCGCATGGTAGTTTTTCTTCTTTCGCGCTTTGTAAAATAATTACGGATTTGTCAACCGGAAAAAAGATGAAAAGTGTGCTAATTTGAGCCAGTCTACGCAGTGCAAGCAAAAACGGGAGTTTGACAAATTCACTTCAGTGTCCCTTTAAACCACTTTCGGTAATGCTAATTCGAGAATTGGCATCTCCCTAAATTGGAATAGAGTTCTGTAGCGTTATGGTAGCACTATTGACGTGCGTCTCCCTAAATTGGAATAGAGTTTTGTAGCGTTCTGGTAACACTATTGACGTGAATCGGCCTCTTATGACTGTGTCCAGACGGGTGATCATTAGCCGCAACAGAGTAGGTACTGTAGCCGTTTGTAACTGTCCGTAGCTTTCGCGTTAGAGATGACTGGCCTGTTGCATGGTGAGCTCACTTGGGACAATAATTGCGTTGTTTTAGAAGGCACCGATTAAACGTATGGCACATACCACAGTTCGTGGAGCGACTGCACGGCGTAAGCAACCATAGTCCAGAAAAGAACTATAGGAAATCCCTCCCGGTGTTGTTTTTAAGGACGCGATGTATATATCTCCTTACTCGCATAAAGATGTTAAGCGTTAGATATGCTTTGCACCGTTTAAAATAAAGGAACTCTATAGAGATGGCTAGTACAGGTTTATTACGATGTGCTCAACTTCGTCAGGTGGTTTTCTGGTAGGCACATTCTCTCATGTTTCCAAGATGTTTATGGTATTCACCGCCTACGCTCTACCTGGTACGACCAGAATACATCACTACACCAACTTTGAACCTGACAAGTTATTTCGCAGCACGTAGGTCTTGAACTGAGGGCAGTTTTGTGTCCTTAGCCAGGCACGCCATGCCGTACGGGCTATCAAAGCTCTGTTGGTGCTCTTGCGGAGAGCCGGCTTATACGAAATGTCATGATTAACTTAATTGCCAACCTCCTTGATTGTTCGAAAATTCGTGCGCCTCAGATCAGGTTTTCTATTGCATTGACGTTCGTGTTTTTTTCTCTCGTAAGGCGTAGCAAGCTAAGCAAAATGGCCCTATCTCACACAGTAGCTACCGTACAGAGTACTTGCATATTTAAAGTAACCCTGCATGTCCATTTTACAATTAGGGTCATTTTCGTAAACGGAATCATTGGCATGTCTTAAGGCTTTAAAGCACAGAAAAAAATGAAGGAAGCTCACACAAACACGCAAGACTTGAAGGTGTGGAGCTGTACGCAATCTTCGCGCCCATCACGAAGGTTTAAGTCCATGATTGCAGCCGATTCGCTACTTTTTCGTTGCCGCAACGACCTTTATTTACTACATAAGTGTTGCTATAAGTGTGACCGTCTTTCATTTTTTTTGGAAGAGATAATCATTGCCCAGTGCACCTTGGAAGGGCGTACGCTCTGACCTATCTTTCTCGTTCCGAGAAAGCGTTGCCACGATTACGGCGAACGCTGGAGTCTTTCTCGTTCCGGGCAAATATTGCTATGATTACGGCGAACGCATGAGTTTTTTTTGGCCAATCTTGGCCAATCTCCCCAAGTGGGTATGCTTTGCTAGACAAACGTGCGCTGGTGTCGCGGGGGGGTCTTCGCAAGACACGCACACACGAGCGCTAGGCATTTTCTTGGTTTTGTTAACTGCCCGGCGGTCGCCGCGAGGCCCGTGCTCACGTGCGTGCGCGTGAACGAAAAAGAAACGTAACGACCTTTTAATCAATTGGCCCACCCAATCACTCTTCCTCTAATATTATCATTCGGAGCGACAGTACTGGGTTTTTGCCGCGGGGATCTTTGCCGCGCTGTACATTCATTCATCTTTGAATCACGCCGTCTACCGTGCTAGCCGCCATTTCAAGTTGGCGGGCTACTCTTAAAAACATGTCTGCGCCTGTATCCTCTGTTTCCCGCTCACTGCCTCCCCTTCGCTGCCGAATCTTCTTTCTTTAATTTTCTTACATAATTTCCACGACTGCCCTTCGGCCAATCCTTTCCTTATTCATTCGTGCTGGTTTTGTAGTTGGTGAGCTCTATCTGCTACCACACCTTATTTTCTGGCAGTTTACTTATTTTCTTTTTACTCCCGTTTACATTCACCTTTTTTCTGTATTTATTCACTTTTCTTCTTTTAATCCAAATTAGTTGTTCCTCTTCTCTCAGTTAGCGCCCAGTTCCTGGCCAATCCCCCTGAGTGGGTACGAGCCATTTTTTTTTTGGACCAACAACAACAACAACTGCGGACACAAAAAATTACAATTTTCTAAACAGCTTCGCTGTTAAAAAATTTAGAGCACTTCCAAAACTGCGAAGATGGAATAGCAATGAAACTGTATTTGTGGGTAACAATATTGAGTTATGTATGTAATGTTATCTGCAACAGTATTGTCCTCTTAGCAGCTGATCCTCGTATTATGTATTTCGGGATAGTTTATATAAAACAAGAGTTACAGCCGTATTGTGCAGCCGTATAGCTCCACCGTAAGCGGCCATGTATCCACAGCAGAAGGGAATCCTCTAACGTTTAAAACTTCACTGTGAAATAAAGGTTCGTGATGATTAAGTAAAACGTAACGTAATAATGATATATATTATTATTAGCGACCAGTAGTCATATATGTTTTTGAATAGGCTCGATGAAACAAGAGTTACAGCCGTTTTCTGTAACCACACTCTTCCCGTATATGTCCACGTATTGACATTTACAACTTCAGTGTGAGCTAATTAATCACGACAATATAAAAAAAACTTGGAGCAGCGATACAGTCATTTTAACTGCCCCTTATCAAGTAGTCTGGTGGGGAGGGGGGGCGAGTGAAGAAATTTTGATAAAACAAGGGTCGCAGCCATTTTCTTCAGCGCATTCGAGCTAAAGTTGGCTTTGTCACGAGGCGTTTTGTCGGCGGGTTTTTCGCTGCCACAGAACAAAAATTTACAGAACACGCGTCATAATCATTGACGTGTAGCCAACTTAAATCATCATAACGGTATACGCCCCCATCCACATGTCTCTCGAATCTTCTAAACGCGACTGCATTCAGCTTAGGGCTGTGTCCCGAGTTACCCGCGAGCGACAAGCAAACTATACTCAGCTAGAGGTTGGGTGTCGCATCGAAACAGAAGTTTTCTCTAACAACTCTGCGACACCCAAAGCAGCGAGTCGAAACGAAACCGATTGCACCCTTCTGGTTCGATGAACTCAATTTCGTTGCCCGCGGTGCTCCGGGGTTGTAAGACGCTGCCGGGACGAAAACACACTTATCGCTGAATGGGCCCGCCGGCTACAGCGCGGTTTCCACGCCCAATCGGCGCGACGCCCGTAATACGCCGCCTTTGTAGAGGCAGCGCGCTCGAACTCTCCGTGGTAGACGTCCTCTCGGTCCGCTGCCTCCAACGACGCCAGGTTTCAGCCCGGCACCATTTCCTGCCGCCGGTGAAACCACACCTTCGTCTCATATGCGTTTGAAGCCGAAGTTGGAGGAATCCCTCCCACTTCAGCCTCGATACACCGGAACAGAATAAGCGGACCCAGAACCCCCGGTCATCATACTTTAGCAGGTTCTTCTTTCTTTGCGTGTGGTTGGCTGCCAAGGCTTCTCGACGCGTAAGTGCAAGCACCAGGTTTTGGCGCGGTATACAAGGAGCGAAGCCTGCGGAGTATATACATCCTCGGGCGCTAAATACCCGCAGTCACGAAGAGGTGTTGCGAAGGGATGGAACAAATTGCATTTTATCGACCTGCCACCACTCCCACGACTCGCTGCTGAGGGACGCGCACGCTTGAGCCGACATACGGGGCCTGAGGACACTTGGAAAGAGAGAGAGAAACAGCTCCTTGTCACGTGACAAATAGGGGGAACGAAATTTTTGAGCGTAGATTGTAACACTTGCGGAATTATATGTTTTGTTATTAACGCTCGAACACGAACGGGATATTCTCAAGAAAACTGAACCAAACATGTGCCGTGTTATGGAGAAATATTAGGCATGCAGCTTGATATAAGTGGCCGAAAAGTGATAGGTGGCGCATAAACAGCGCACAAAAACGCGTTTACCACTGTGCTTGTTTATTACTCCAGAGCGGTGAATGATAATTTCATAAAGTACCGTATAAGTTGGAATTTACTGTCCAGAATTTTGGCCAAGAAATTAAAGTCACCCCTCGACCTAAATACCTGTCAATGGGATAATATTAGTTGACATCTTGCAACCAGACGACAACAGGTTGCAAAAATGTAATGAAACTACACGAAATACCGTTTATAATGCACAAATATGTCTTATATAGATTATAGGTGTGATCAAAAACAATAACCTTTGTATTAAAGCATTGTAATAACCAAAAAAGAAAACATCGCAACGACATTCGACACCGGGTTTGGAAGTTTGCTGGGCAGGAGCGGAACCACTAAACTGCAACACGAAACGGCTCTGAGCAATTGAATTGAGGTCTACAAGCACAAGGATATGGTTTCAAGCACACCTCTAAATGGCGCCATGCGTCACTTGGCTGTGCTGACTAGGCAACGCCTAAACGTATCCGGAATTAAGCCCGAAACCTTGTTAGCTGAACATACATATCGCGATAAACCTCGTGATTTCTTCCCTCAGTCAGACTAAGCCTGGCTTGATAGAGAACAGATCGTTCTCTCATGGGGAGACGGGTGAGCTTGCGAGGACAGACACTCCATGTCTCCAGATGACAATTTCGCCCAAAGAATCTAGTTTCTGATTTACGGTCCATTTACATGCGTTCCTGGACACGTTCCAAAGTATAATTCGCTCTGTACGTGAACTATTTTGCAAGACCGCGGTGATCGCATAAAAGGCCCCGACGTCTTCGAACCCAGCGTCCGCATACATTTATCCAAGATCGCGCTGTGCAGTCTACGGGGTAATATTTGCTGAAATGGGAAACACATTCCATGTTTTAAAGGTAAAGCTTTAGAAACCACGTGAACAAAAGAGCAGGTGTAAACAAGCTGATGACGACGTCGACGTCTACCGACGATAGCGACGGTGGTGATGATGATGATGACGAGGAAAAGGAGGATGATAATGATGATGATTCTGTGCATTTTTTTTGCAAACAAAGCACTTGGCACTGCTGTCCGGGAGTGTGTGGAACCCGTGTAGGCGCTTCCCGCAAGAATGGCGCTTTGGCAGGGACGAGATGGGTCCCCCAAAGATACCGGACGTCACTGAAAAAGGACACTCCCCAAGGGGATACAACTTATCCCAGGAGCTTCTGACGTGCCGCAACACTCTTGCTGCAATTAGGACAGACACTGGCCACGACGGTGCTTCGGCGGCGGTCACATCAAACGTGACGCTTCGCTGCTGGCTAATCAAATGCGATGGCTATCAGCTCCGAACGGCGAGGAGACGCGACCTGGAACTTCAGCCACGCTCTAGCCCGGCCGTGCTATATCTAACGCCCGTGGGTCCTTTGGTATCCCGACGGCGTTTCAGACTACGGACGGCGTTATTTTTGGAAAAGGGCACTACGCTGAGAGTCCCATAAAAAGCAGCGACCTCGGCTCAATACTTACGCCATTTCAGTCTGCGGACGCCGTTCTTTTCGGAAGACGGTGCTATACGCTGTGTTCCGCAAAAAGCAGTAAACTCAGCTGAACACGTAAAGGAAACGGGGGTACTTTCTTCGCTCGGGTTACCCTGATACCGAGAGAGGTCCCGGAGCTTCCTGCCTGGTAAAAGACAGGGAGCCCAGCCGCCGGAGCTTGACCTGGGCTCCGACGGCTACCGTCTGTGGTTTCTAACCCTCCACATTTAAACACATCTCCACGGTAGGTTACAACGTATGTATGGGGGCTCAGGGTCCGCGGTGTCGCCAATACCGTCACCAAGATAACTCAAGGTGCCCCGTGCGGGGAGGAGGCAGCGAGCCGAGGAGACGGAGGAAGAACGAGACGCACGCCTCGAGATGCGTCGTAAGTACAAAGCGGCCATAGGAGTGGATTCGGATGAGGATGGTTCGTCGTCTAGTTCGGCATCTCGTGCCAGGGCCGCGGATCAACGACGGAAAGAAATCAGGAGGAGGAAACGAGCTGGGGGGACAGAAAAAGATCGTGCTCGGCGTATCGAACAGTAACTTAACGAGAGGTAACAACCAGACCTAACACTCAGAAGTACGAAGCTAAACGATAAAGATGTAACCGTACAGACAACCAAGCTAAACAATAGCATTACCGTATCTCAAGCTACGCACACCCAGGCAAAGCTGACTTAACCTACAGCCAATTTTTTATCCCCGTTTGGGTGGTTACGATTGTATGTTTTCAAAGTTAGATAGTTTTGTAACTTTCAGGTCGGTTTTGGACGTTACTTACCACTGTTGGACTGTTGTTGCCCCTTTAGAGTCGATTTAGGCGGCGGCAGCGATGTCTTCCCCTTGACACCTGCGCGAAGCGCGCGTACTGGATGGAACCCTTTGCAAAAAACTGCTACCTGTTCTAGAGCACAGTTAAGCACGTGCTACAAGTTGGTTCAGGGTACGATAAGACTCCTAGTGAAAGAAACATTTACAGTCCATCAATCAAGGAATTATCAATAAATTTAAGTTATCACTTCAATAACCATAGTTTTTATGACTGCTATTTCGAGCTCTCTGCGCGGCCGTCCTCGGTGCATTCATTTACTTCAGAAGTACATGGACTAGGCTTGGTGAAACTGCTGATGAAATAAAATATTCAATCAAATGTAACTCAGCATTTATTCGCGAACTGCTTGTAAAAATTGAGTTCAATAACTGATAACTCTGCTCGGAAGTTTGCAGGATGCCTGTATTGTCACGCTCCCCAAATTGGTGCATTAAGCCAATATGGAGAAATTAAACGGCTAATAAAACAAAACGTTATCAGTCAGTCTCAATCAGTTATCCAGTCATCAATTACTAATAAATCAAAATTACGCCCATCTTCCCGCGAGGGAACCCTGGTGTGATGCGACGCATCGGGGGGTTCAATTGGGGTTTCCGTTGGGTTGATTCTCTAAATCGGGCGAATGAGAATGAGAGCGAGCGCTGACTGAACCGCCGCAGCGCGCTACCCGCTTTATATTCACAGCGCCTGAAGGAGAGGAGACAGCGAAGGAGAGTCGCGCATGCGCGCACTTGCGCGACGGGAGCGGTGCGAAGCGAGCGAAGCGCGCGCCCGCAGCTGTTTATCATAATGAGACGGAGTGAGAGTGTTGCGCACAGCTGTCGTAGAGAAGAGCGGAGGAGAGTCGCGCATGTGCAGGTGGCGTGCGGACACCGCCGGCGCCGCCGCCGACGCAGGAGGGACATGCCTCAGAGCAAGAGATGCGTCGCATCTAATAAAATCCAATAATTGATTACTTTGAACTCAAATTCGTGGAATACTAGTGTGGTTCTCCCTCTAATTTGTTTCTTCCAGTCAATCTTCAGGAACAAAAAGTTACTGAAAGAACATGTCACGAGTCAGAATCAATAAATCAATAAATCGGAAATTACCGATAAATCAATCGTATTCAATAATTGATAACTATGCACTTAAAATTGCAGGATGCCTGTGTGGTCATGCCCCTCAACTTTGTTTTTTATGTCGGTCTTAAGCAAATAAACGGCTAATAAAATAAAACCCAATCAACGATCTCCAACGAATGAATCAATTGCGTATTTCCAACAAATCAATTGAATCCTGTCACGGATAAATCGGCGGTATAAATTTTCAGTTATCCTTGCGGTCGTTGTCGATCAATGTGCACGAAGTACAATGAAACTCATCAGTGAAAGAACGAAGGACTAAAAATCGCAATTCTGCAACGCAAAACTCGCATTAGTGGTAGCATGCATGACTTTTGAAAATGGCGACGTTAAAATGGAAAGCCTAAAATCGGGCGGAGGAGGGGAGGAGTCCACGGGTGAGGATTTAGCTATTAGAAATACTTTCTCCTATCCTGGGACAACCAAGCATCTCATTTGCATTCGTTAAGGGACACACCGGTCTCAGTAACATCACCTGTGGGCATCGCTTCAATGCGAGGAGCAGGTGCTCGCCCCAGATGAAGCGAAAAAAAAAAAGAAAAACCTCATTTTGAATACCGGAGAAACATGCATTCAGCGTTGTAAGTTAGAACGGCCGCCTTCGCAACAAGACGCGTTGCCGCCGCAGACTTCGTTGCCAAGTTAGCGACCCTCTTTGTGGATGAAAGTTGTTCGTCGTGAGCGACAAACTGACGGCTTGAAGTTCGCCCGCTTCTCTCAAATAGGAAGCACTGCCGGTAGGAGCGCTGACCTCACGGGTATTGCTTAAAAGTACTTCCCTACCACTCTTCGCCTGTTTCTCTCTCTGAACCTACAGCATGCATAAGTCCCTCTGGCGGTTAGCCCGCAACTTCCTTTCTCTTATCAAAGAATGTGACTCGATGCTGCCTCCAAGCAAAGCCCATTTCACAAAACGTTGGCGCAGCCTTTCTGAAGCTTTTTTAGGTCACGGAAAACGTTTCTGGGCCACAAAAAGTTCATAGAGATAGCGGAACGTTCAAGTGGGAGTGAATTGATTTACGGAACTAAAATGAAACGCTATGCCACCGGATTTCTGAATAAAACGTTTCATCGTCATTTCAACAGTAAGTTTGTATTTTGAGTTGCCTATGGCCCACTAACTTTAGGCACGACTTTTGACAAACACTGTGCATTTGTGATTTGTGCCCCATAATCATTGTCTTTATGATCATGACAGGATTCCTCCGCTAGCGGGTCGCCGCACTCCCAACCCAACACCTGAGCAGAGGGGAGGGCCAGCTGGCTAGCGGCGACCTGGGTGACCAGCAAGAGCTGATATCCCACCCGCCGCGATGGCTCAGTGGCTAAGGCGTTGCGCTGCTGAGCACGAGGTCGCGGGCACGAGGTCGCGGGCACGAGGTCGCGGGACGAGGCCGCTTTTCTGATGTAGGCGAAAAGCAAAAATGCCTGTGTGTACGAAATTTGGGCGCTCGTTAAAGATCCCCAGGTGGTCAAAATTAATCCGGAGCCATCCACTACGGCGCGCCTCATTGCCTGCGTTGCGCCGGCGCGTTAAACCCTACAATCATCCTCAAGAGCTGATATCCCGGGCGCAACTGGCCGCACGTGCCCAGGGCCTCCTGGAGGAACGGCAAGAGAGGAACGGCTCAGCTAACTCCGTTCCAGCTCAATAAAATGTTTTCACCACCTATGATCATGACACGCCCGTTAGTCAACGACAATAATGATGACCACTAATCGCAGCCCAGACGTGGGTAGCTTACAGTTCGGCTCTCTCTCTCTCTATCTCTCTCTCTCGCGCGCGCGCGCTCATCTCGCTTCTATTAGACTGTTTTTAACCCAGACGTCGCGCATGCGTCTTCGTGTGCATGTGCGAGAGAGAGAGAGAGAGAGAGAGAGAGAGAGAGAGAGAGAGAGAGAGAGAGAGAGAGAGAGAGAGAGAGAGAGAGAGAGAGAGGGAGTGAAGTGGGGGCAAAGGGTGAGGAACAGCGCCTTTTACAGTCAAGGCAGGACTGGGACCGTGACGTCACGAGCGTCCACTCGAGGTCAGTATGGAACAGCTGCGGAGTGTTTTGCATTAAAAATGTGCAGCTAGTGGACCCTCTGACTGGTCACCATCAGGCTGAAAGCGAGAGTTGGAAATCGCTTAACAATCACAGTGATACCCGGGGAAGGGGGGGGGGGGGGGGCTGGTATTGTATTGTGATGTCTTCGCTTTGGGCAATACATGACTGACATTGACCGATATTAGGTAATCTGAACCCTGAGTACTCGTCGGGGAGAATGGTTGCCCTATTTTGTCTGTATTATTTGGATTCAGAAGCTCCCGCCCTGTTACCAAATCCCCTCGGAGATAAGGCAGCGTCTTCGTCGCTCCTAGCGTTCTTCTTCGATTCGTATTATTCACCCATGGTTTTGCACTGTAGCCGTTAGATAGCCTTACCATGGAGAAGAACGGCGAGTTTTTATTTGAATGCTGTCCGCCCTGCAAAGGGCTGAGCAGGTCGATGGCGATTTCTTCTGCTTGCGTCGGTGTGCTTGCTCGGAAGCTGGCCGCGGTGACTGTGATGCCCGTGGTCGCTGTCACGACCGCTGCCGCGTACTGCCCGGGTCTGGCGTGGTATGCGGCCACGTCTACGTATCGTGCACTCTCGTCGTTGGCGTACAGTCTACTGAGGGCTCTAGCCCGGGCTTTCCTGCGAGCGTCGTGGATGCCCGGGTGCATGTTCTTTGGAATGGGCGCGATGTGCAGGCGGCGAATGAAGACGGGGGGTAGGGATTGTGCTTGCGGTGGGGGATCGTAGAGAGGGCGGAGTCCTGCTTTGTCGAGGATGTTGCGACCGGTGGGCGTGCTTGAGAGGCGATTTAGCTGGTTCATGCGTTGGGCTTCAGCAATCTCGGCGAGTGTGTTGTGCACACCCAGCTCAAGGAGGCGGTCCATTCTAGTGCATCTGTACAGTCCTAGGCTCTCGCGGTATGCCGAAAAAGAGGCCCCACTGCAGTCGGCCAGTAATGTTTCTTGGCGGTCGCTGAGGACGGCGGCCGCCAATCGCACAAACAAGATTCTGTGACGTCCCAGAAAACTTTCCGAAAACTGAGTCGCGAGTCGCCACTGCTTCACCTGTTTTATTTTTCTATGTGGAATATTTGTCCGAAGTTTCGGAATAAAATTGGCGTTGTTGTTATAGGGCTTTTTTTAATGAATCAAACTTGAGCTTTGTTTTCATGGCTCCTCCAGCACTTTTTTCAACTTATTTTAATATCTTAAATGCTTTTAGAATGCACTAAAAATACACATCCAGTACTTAGAATAGGGGATCACAAACTTCCTCAGTCAAAAAATTGCTCTGTGACCGTCCAATAGGTTCAAAGCTTGGTCCAAAAGTTTTTTACTCTTTCCAGGTCTTGGCGTTTTCCGAGCGCACGAATGACGTCATTAGTACGGTGTAGCGGCTATTGGCCGGCTTTCTTTCAGTTGCAGCAATAAAAGCTTTAGATAGCCACTTTAAAAAGTCGCCACAAAAGATAAGCAGAAACGGAAGGCGGGTCTGCTGATACGAGGCGAAGGGTGTCGGCCACGTGCATTCCCCGTGTTTTGGTGGTTACACGCCTGATCATGTGTGCCTGGGTCCGAGAATTGTTTCAGCCTATTCATTAGGAGGGAGTTTATTCGATCGATTTGAAAGGTTCTTGATATGCGAGGAGGGAACGATGGTGTGGCCCTCCATGGGGATGCTGACAGTGGGTGACCTCTGGAAGAGTTTCTTTCTCGTAAAAACAAGGCATTCATAATCTCAAGATTTACGCACGCCATACCCTATGCCCTTCTCCCCAAGTCAGGAATGGACCAGATGGATGTTATCATCAGGAAGGCTCACAAACAGGCCCTCAGACGTCACGTCAGCACGGCCACCGACAAGCTGTTAAAGCTCGGCCTGCACCTTACGGCCGACGAGCTCATAGAAGCCCATCTTTCGAGCCAAAGATTGAGGTTCTTCTCTCTCGTCTGGCGCTCACATCCCCTGGGCAGCGTCAGACATCTCAAATGAGAAATTTCCACCACAACGTCAGGAAACCGCTGTACATTTCACCGCTCCCTAGAAACATGCACCCCGTGTATCACACTGGGCGCAGGGAAGCAAGAGCCAAGGCCATCCACACATACTACGGGAGGGAACCAACCCCAACATACGCGGACGCGTCTTCCTATCCCAGCATAAGAGCGGTGACAGCCGTGGTTGTCTAGCTCAATAAGCACGTCACCAGCCTAACAATACCAGGATACGACCCCTTCTTAAAAACGGAAGAAGCGGCCATCGCTCTCGCCATAACGTGAACTAAAGCCATAGTAATCATCACAGATTCGCAGCAAGCGTGCCGTAACTTTTCGTGCGGAGGAATTCACCGGACAACCCACCAAATCATCAGCCAGCGTCCAGCAGAGAGATCCATCATGATCGTATGGGCACCCGCCCAATCTGCCGTCCCGGGCAACGAAACCGCCCACCTGTTGGCCCGAGAGTCATCCCGCCGGGCCCCGGGAAGCGAGCAGGAGAGGCCAACCCCGCTGATCACGTATCACGAGATAACACAGCACTACAAGTTGGGACGTATCACCTACCCATTATCGCATAAACACCTAACGAAAGAGGAGGAAGGGCAGCTCCGTGCACTCCAGAAGAATACCTTTCCCCATCCAACTAAATGCCATATATTGCACCCCACCATAAATTCCCCTCTACGTCGCTTCTGTGAAGCCCCCGACACGCTCTTTCATGTGGTAGGGGGCTGCGCCCACGCCCCATTACATTCGCAAAATCCCTCCCTTTCTTCTTACGAACTTTGGGAGAGCGCTCTGACCAGCTCCGACCTCAATGACCAGCGCCTGCTGGTGTTCAGGGCTGTTGAAGCTAGGAAAACTCAATGGGTCTTGGATTGAGGACTCCTCGCCATTGCTTTTCGCAATAGACATGTTTACGCTCTTTACGCTTTCTGCTACGCGCAAAAAACGCAGTGCCGCTCAGTGCTGGCGATAACTGTAGCTTTTGCAATGCCTCCAGACACAGAGAAAACGGCGAAAGTGTTTATCGGAAGTCTTGCAGAGTCCCTTTAAGAGAATCAGAGACTAACCTGCATGCAGTCCATCGAGACAAAACCATCTCCCCAAAAGAAAAAATGGCAGCATCTCCACTCCGTGGATGATGGCGAGGGTGCGGAGTACGGGGACTGGAAATGACATCCAAGTTGCGCCCCGAGTGACAGCCTATTTGCGCCCCGACCATCATTCCATTTGAGCCGTGAGTTGCACCTTGATTATTGCCTAAATGAAGCTGCAACTCACGGCTCAAATCGAAATTCGCTTGATTTTAGCTGGATGGTGGTGTGCGCGAGGATGGACGCAGACGGACATTGGGAGGTCCTAAGGTACTCCGCACCGTTACAGGCGAGGGAGTAGGCTGTTTGACTCTCGGGTACTAACTCACGGTCGTGGCCGAATGGGTAAAACGGCTGACACTAACTCTGTCTGGTCTACCAGACACAGGCGCGAATCCTGCCGGTGCCTGTGTGATTTTTTGCTATTGTAAATGCTATGCGCACGGACGCGGAGGGACATTGTGCGGTCCTAAGCTACTCCTTGAGGTAAATATCTCAAATAACAAAATGTCCCTCAGGGGATGTCCTCGCAACTCTACAAACACGCCTGACTTACGGACAGCAGCACAGAGCTCCATATGTAATTGACTTCTTCATCTGGCTGACGCTTGCCTCGTTTTTTGAGGAAAAGCTTAATTGCAGAAGAGCAGTAGACCAAGAATGCGCTACTAGAGAAAAGTTTAGCATTCCATTGCGACGACCTGCAAACGGATAGTCGGAACACTGTTGGTTCTGAATAATTGTTTCTCTCTATACCCCTCTCTCGTTCTCGAGGACTCGTTCAGCGGGCACTCGTAGGCAACTCAACTTTGACTCGAGGGGCAAGGTGACCACTTGGGACGGGCGCCAAGTTAGTGTGATTAATGACCCGCACGTGCAAGCGGAGACGGCGTCGGGAAGCGCGCCCTTCGAGCACATTTTCTGGGCCAATCTAACACACCGAAGGACGTCAGCTTCCGCGAACTCGAGCACTTCCTACGGGAAATAAAGGCGTTCACACCGCTTTCTGATGTCCCCAGACAAAACGAATAAGAGAAACAATAAGAGTTACGCATTCTCACTCCAATTTGGGCCAATTACTCCCTCATAAAGTGGGGTGGCCCTTATCAAGTCGATAGTCTTTTTCGGGCTTCCTAAGAGCATAAGTTTTTTCCTGTCCGTCTGTCTGTCTGTCTGTCTGTCTGTCTGTCTATACGTATGTATGTATGTATGTATGTATGTATGTATGTATGTATGTATGTATGTATGTATGTATGTATGTATGTATGTGTGCATGTATGTATGTATGTATGTATGTATGTATGTATGTATGTATGTATGTATGTATGTATGTATGTATGTATGTATGTATGTATGTATGTATGTATGTATGTATGTATGTATGTATGTATGTATTCACCAGCGTTCCTTTAAAGAAGAATACATATATGACTGGCTTTTACGATTGCAAGCGAAAACGAAAACAACGCATTAAAAATGGTGTCAAACTGGAGCGGGTTAATTAAGCACGCTAAAGCAAACAATGTCAGCTCCAGCTGTTACAAGCATAATAGAAACAAAATGCCCTAACAGATGGAACGCGATGACCGTGTACGCGTGATATTGGATTTGATTAATTTTCATTGCATTCATCGCGAGAGGTAAACGTTACCCTGAACAGGTGTGGAACGGTAACCTTCGCAAGAACTGGTTCCTGGAAAACGTCGAGCCACTGATAATTGGCTAGAGAATTAAATGTAAGCAGCAGTTCTCGCCGTCGTTTTCGTGGCCACCGTTTGAAATGCTGCCGCTACGTATGCTCACAAAGTGGGTTGCCCTGCTAAGTGAAGTTTTTCAGTCAACTACATCGTAAGCCGTAATCACTCACGTCTGCGCTGAAGTTGCAGCACGCCTTCTGTCAACGTGTGAGAAATCGGCTTTTTCTCCTCTCTCTTAACTCACAGTGTAAAATGTGTTTTTTTTCGGGTGTAAAATCTCGAAATTTAAAATTCAACTCGATATTGCTGAAAACAGTGCCCTTGTCGGCGCCTTACCTGCTTTCGACCTCTTTTTTTTCTGTCTCCCAACCGTAAAAATCTGGATCCAGTACCGAGCGCTCATTTGCTCCCTAGTCACAAAGCAGTCATTACAACCGTTCTATAAAAAGAGTCCGACGAGATAAAGACGAAACCGGGCAGGAATATATCGTCCGCGCCGGCGAAGAGGCTCGCATAACGAGTAGCAGCGTGGGAGTTCCCCGGAGCAAATCGGCATGCAACAGGCGTTGGCTGAGCCCATCTCCTGTGTGGGCTTCCTCGAGTAAGCAGCCATGTCGGGAATCGATGTATTATAAAGAAGGTTGGAAGGTGGCTTTACGAATGATTTGTTCGGCATGTCACGCGACGTGTGGAACGAGAATAGAGAATGAATCAGTTGGCCGAGACATTGGCAAGCTCTTTATCAGGTGGGGAAGTGGATTGCAATGCCGGACAGCATTCGCGTGGAAGGCAGCCTCTAGAAAGGAGTATAGATATCATAGGCTGGCATTGGGCTGGGCGGAAGTGAACGGCCGGTTGTACTGCATGCAACCTGTTGCACGAGTAGCCTTCGGCGATAGCGTTGGTGCACGTATTTAGAACACGGGCCACCGGAAGGAATCGCCGGCCCATTGTGGCTTCTAAATAAAAGTTTAAGCAATTTAACAGGTTGCACTAACTTGGGCGGCTACCCAGTCTTTGTTCCCGAAAGTAGGTTAATGCGGGATTGAATGCTACTGGCGTATGAACATGATTTGGTGGCAATGCTAACAATACAGTAGTGGAATTTGATCAGTGCAAGTCCATTTTCTTCTATGGAAGTCAGAATTTGAGCGGGTTTAACACATGTTGAGAAACCCGTATAAACGCGTAATTTGGCCTCAACTCCACATTCGCAAAGTCATGTGTTGTTCCGGAGCAACCCTACATTTTTTTAGGGGTGAAGCCCCTTTGGGGCCTGCGCTGTTGGCGTCTCCTGTCGTCGTCGTCGTTGTAATCGTCGTCTTATGTAGTGATGGAACTGAAACGCCGGGAAACTCGTTTACGCCTCGCGCTAGAGAGCTTTGTGTTTCAAAGACATGAGACTTTTACAGCAAACCTGTACACCTCTACCCCCCAACGGTTCCATCTTCGTTAGCAAAAACGCCAAGCGCCAAGAGTACACTTTTACACTGGATGCTTCGCCCGTCACCAGGTTTCACGTTAGTGGAGGTGGCCCGGTATTTTTTTTCTGTATACGTTACATGTGTGACAAAAATGAATTCGATATTTGAACGATTCTTCAAGTAATAACTAGTCTACGAAAGAAACAGTTTAACTCGTTTTACTCTCTTAGGCTCTCTTAATAAAGAACGCAGCTTTGTTGATCCCCTTCGCCGTGATAGGAATGCATACTGCCGAAATTCTACGTCTCTAGGTCCCTTCACAATCACACAATTACTCCGGAGTGTGGCTAGCTGTTGCGGCAAATCACAAAAAACAGGAACGGACGGCCCACATCGTCAGGGCCCTGAGTGGCTGCCTAAACCGCGGCTGCTGATTCGTCCCAAGCATCCAGTGATTGATAAAGTTTATGTCTATCTATAGGTTCAGTCGCTTTGGCTGGGCGTTGATATCATATTTTAGCCATTTTTACTTCTTTAGGGGTAACACTTCACAAGTTCCCCTGGGCCTTTTTGGGGGGAGAGGACAACATTACGAAATTGGTTGTTGAGCATTTATGTGGGTAACATTTGTAAGCAGAAACCAATTGGATATTTAACAGGCCAAAACATCTACAAAGGAAAGCGTAAAAACACCGAAGCTATACACCCAAATTCCGATTCATAAACGCGCTCAGTGAGATATGCGGGTAAACACGCTCAAACTGATTATGTACCGCCGCTGTTGTTCAGTGGCTAAGCCGCTGGGCTGGTGAGACCAAAGACGCGGTTTCGATCCCGAAGGCGGCGCCTTCTTTTCAGGTCAAAGCAGAGGCATAAACGACCACGTGTCGAGATTTCGGCGAACGTTCAAGATGCGCAGGTGGTCGAACTTATTTCGGTGCTCTCCACAACGCTGCACCCTGGACTCAGAATGAGGCTACCAGAGCGGATTCCACGTAAGCTTGAAACTCTTTACCACCGGTTGCGCCTCAACGCAGCGCTCACGAACTCTTACCGTCAATACCTCGATCTAACTGCAAATCCCTATTGCGATAATTGTGAATTGCCCGAAACAGTACAGCACGTCATTCGAGAGTGCCCGGCACATATCCAAGAAAGAAATCACCTCGCACAAAACGCTGAGTGCCTCAACAACGCATCTATATCTTTGAAAGGTCTCCTTGGACCCTGGCCCTCTCCATCGTCCCAGAGAAAAGTGTTGGTTGTCTTTATTTAACTATTTACCCGGAATCGGCGTCGCAGAGACAATTTAGAACTTTACCTGTCAGATCGTGTGGACTTTTACGGCACCATGCAAAGCTTCGTGTTCACTTTTAAGTGCGAATACACTTCTTAAGCGAGCCTGAATCGTCCGCCGCCGTAGTCCGCATAGCAACAGCTGCGGGTGCGCGCGCTCCTCGTCTTCCTCCTCGTCTTCCCTAGCAACGGGAGGAGATGGGCGCGCGCTACTCTCCTCCTCCTCTCTCCGCTCAGTGACTGCGGGTGTTGGGCGCCTCCTCATGGCACATACCCACGTGAGGGATTGACCAGGAATCGGGCGTGAGAAGGGCTAATGCACCCGCTTAAAGAAGTACTGACACGAAATTTCAAAGCTGAGATAACTATGTAAAACGCTTCCTTTTTATCAGGAGATATCTCTCAGCAAGTTTTAACAGCAACCGTTCAGCGATCGGGAGCCTCCTCTCCCCTAGCAACGGAGCGGAGCGGAGGGGAGCGCGCCTAGCAACGGCGCGACCGATGATGGCGGATAGTTCGCAGGCAACGGTACCACCAACAACGAGTGAAATACAATCCTGCCCGACCATTTCACCCGTCGCTGAAGGTCACGTCACCGCGGGAACTTCGAATACTTCGTCGTCGGTCGAAGACAAGGCTGCGAAGCGGAGGGCCCGCGACGCCGAACGAAAGCGGGCGAAGCGAGCTGCCGATCAGGAACTGCGAGCGCGGGAAGCGGCGGCCCAACGTCAACGGCGAGCTGCGGAGTCCGAAATGCGAGCGCGGGAAGCCGCGGCCCGACGCCAACGTCGAGTGGGGAAAGCGGCCGAAGAAGCGGCTCAGAGACGGCAGCGTCGACTCGACGACGCCGAGGAAGGTCGCCGGAAAGACGCGGCTCGCAAACGCCAACGTCGAGCCGACCCCGAGGCCAAGCGGCGAGAGGCTTAAGTGCGAATGCAACCGTGCATTCGCACTTACACACTCTCCCCCTCTGGGAAGTGCGAGGGAATTTTTTTCTTTTAACCTCTTCTTTTTCCCACTTTCTTCTGCCTTACTTCTTTGGGGCCTTTACTCCCTTCTCCCGATCCCCGCAGAGTAGCGTGTAGGCGGGAACATGCCGGTAAACCTCTCTGCTTTCATCTAATAAAGAGTTCTCTCTCTCTCTCTCTCTCTCTCTCTCTCTCTCTCTCTCTCTCTCTCTCTCTCTCTCTCTCTCTCTCTCTCTCTCTCTCTCTCTCTCTCTCTCTCTCTCTCGCTCTCTTTCTCTCTCTCTCTCTCTCTCTCTCTCTCTATCTATCTATCTCTCTCTCTCTCTCTCTCATTCTCTCTCTCCCCCTCTCCCTCTCTCTCTCTGTTGCTCGGTGGGTTGAACCGCCGATATTTAAAACCGTTGATGATCATGCTCGAAAAATCTAGAACATGTTGGGGGAAGGTTGTTCGTGTTTTTGGATGCGCAGAGAAAGCGTGATCCTTAATTGGAATCGTGGCCAAAACTGATGTCATATCGACTTACCTTTTTAAGGCGTCCTGCGTTTGGGACGCCCCGCTGAATAGTCACATGTGTTTGAGTTGTTTAGCGTCTGTATGCATCTTGTTACCTTGATACACATTTATTTCAGGTTAAAGCACCGCTCTTCTCATTGATGTGCCTGAGCTGGATCACCAGCAGCCCTGCCTAATTTGTGCTTTTCTATTGTTTCTTTTCTTTCTTCTCCTTCCATGAGGAAGACTTTTGTGCTCTACTTTTCGTGGCCATCATTTTTTTTTTCGCTGTTGTTGTACACAGTAATTACTGTTTTGATATCCATGCTTGTGATGCATGCGTATCCCTTTTGTATTCGTAGTTCACCAATTATGCCTGTATCGTCGCTTGCCCATGCTCCCGCCTTGCACTGTAAGGGCCGGGGACCCCTCAAGCTGCGCACGCAGCCCTTTTCCTCTGTTCCACCCACTCAAGTAGGGCAGCATGGAATCTCGAATCTTGAAAAAAAAAAGTATCATTTAGAGTACGTGAACACAAAACTGGAAGTCTGCGACAGGTACGGTTATTAACTTGCCTGCAAGAATACAGTAGGAAAAAGTAGGAGTACCAAGGCACACCCTCTTTTATTTTCGTGGTCATTCTTTGAAAAAAAATTCGCGCCAATCCACCTTGCGAATGTGGTTGGAAAGCAAAGCTGTAAACGCCACCTACAACGATTACCCATGCGACGTCACTTGAATTCACTCACGCGGCTCTACAAATAGTGAAATCCAGAGGCAAGCGAAATGCACTTAAGCACAACCTTGATTACTTCAAAGAGGTATTCTTTGCTAAGGTTAAATCAATGCATGATGCATGAACGGTGGTCGGTTGAGTTGTACTGGTGTAGCTCATGAGTGGAAAATATTTTTTATAACATTTAAGAAAGCTCAAACTGGCTGTTACATGATGACACTTCTCCGTCTCTGACGCTGCCGACGGAGCCGACGAGATCGGCGGCAGAGATGGAGGAGGAGGAGTAGGTGGAGGGGAAATACTTTTATCGACATTTCTGAATGGCCGAGAGGGCGGCGCAGGGGAGTAGTTCTTTCACTGGAGCCCATATGCAGTCCGCGCCGCCTGTGCTCTGTCCACCAGCGGTAGCTGGGTACGCAGAGAGGGACTGGAACAGCAGCCTCTCCCATTGCTGCTGTTGGTTAGTTGACGGGAAGAGAGGAGGTGCTCAGGGCTAAAATCGCACGCCCCGATTATGTGGCCGAGTTTTCCTACTTCTGAGCAAAATTTACATTCAGCGTCGTAGCGATTCGTGTGCATTAAGTGAAGACCGGTAGGGTGTGGGAAGGAGTCGCATTGTATGGGCCGTAGGGTAGTTTGTTTTTCTATGGAAGGGTCAGGGCAAGGCAAGGGTAGGCTCTGTCTCTGAAGCCGATAATGCTGGGTTATGCCCCTGAACGGAAGCGCTAGCGGGCGTCCAGATGAGCTGAATCGAAGCGATTGGGGAGTGGGTTTTTAGCACACGCAGTGCAGCTCGGGACCCCATCCCCGACTGGTAATTCCGGTAGGATTGATGGGAATCGGTGACTACCTTTCGAACCCCTAGTTGAGTGAGAACCAAGGCGATGGCTGCCTCTTCTGCTTACATCATGTCTTGGGTCTGGAGTGAGGCACACGCAAGGAGGTTGGTTTTGGAGGTAGTCACGATGATGGCGAATTGATACCCTCGATGTTGGGAGGCACCTGTGTAGATAACTGAATGATCCTCGCCAAGGGTGGTGTTGACCACTTGAGCCCGTGCTTGTCGGCGAGCCTCGTCATGTGGAGGGTTCATATTTCTAAGCAAAGGACGCCTCTTTAGTTCTTGTCACCAAGAGTCCCGCAGTACATCACGCTATGTGACATTCTGTGCTGCCCAGCCAATCTCGTGAAGAATGCGGCGACCCACTGTAGCTCTGTTCAATCTTACTTCTGGTTAGAAATATGGCCCTCTATCAGCTCCTCCATCGTGCTGTGGAGCCCAATCATAAGCAGCCGCTCCGTGGACGCACTCATGGGAAGACCAATGACCTGCTAAATCGCTTTTTTCATCCTTATATCAAGCACCTTTATGTCTTCCTTGCCAGGGGGTGACGTAAGTGATTCTCGAGAGGACAAAAGTTTGAATTAATCGAAAGGTATCTGCGTCCTTGAGGCTTCGCTTTTGGTGGCAACTCGCCTGATCATGTGTATGATTTGATTAATGCTGTGTTTGAGGCTGCAAGGATATGTCACTCTTGGTGTTGGCCTGGAGATGTAGGCCTATTGTCTTGATGCTGGGCCTTGCAATGATGGTCTGGAGGTCAAGGAGTATTTGAATGTCTTCCTTGATGTGGTGTTTGGCGTGAGGGCGGACGACAAGGATCTCTGATTTTTGTGGCGAACACTGGAAGCCACAGGTTTTAGCACATTAGCGTACCAGAAGTGAGATGCCATGCGTTGGCGTGACCTTCCTTTATTTTTTGTAACTCCTTGCGCATGCGCAAGGCGCGGACACGGCCGCTACACGTACCGTGGGCGGAGCACACTGCTGCGCCAGAGGTCGCGCCATGCTATCACGTGGAATTCAGCTAGAGTGCAGGGGGTAAACGCGCAGATGGGCTTGGTGAGTGCACTACCGGTCTTCCCCGTCTCTGCGTGGGCTCGTAGCTCAATCGGTAAGGCAGCGGGCTATCGCTTTGTTACTGTATTAGTTCCAGGTTCGATTCCTGGTGGTGCCAGTAGCTTCTTTTATTTGTTCGCGGGAGTTTTCTGTTAACACCAACGGTCGCGAAAGAACCCTTGCGGGGTAGAGGTAAAAAGCTTTGCTTTAAAAAACGTGCTGTCGAGACGCGAGACGGTTTCGCCTCTCGCGGCACGTATCGTAATGTCAATGACTGAATCCAGGTCGATGAAGGCGTTATGTGCATACGTCTCGGTCATTCCTTAATACGGGTCATGCGCGTACTGTCTGTGCCCTACTTTTGTTTTGTATCGAAATTTGGTCGCGTAGTCTAGGTTAATGGATCACCACCAAAGAAGGCATTGTTTACGGTCAGTGACGTTATTAGTTATTGCCGTTGTTATAGTCTTCCAGGGACGATTGGGCGATTCCGGTATCAGATATATGCTTGCTGGGAAAGTTCTGGTAGTGCGGCATTTGATTGCCGGAAAAGCAGGGGAGAAGAGTGTCATGTATATGTACCTTCGGTGTGCATGAAGGGACTTTGGAAAGCGCATCAATAACCAAAAGAGGGTATACGGATTGCTTCAACACAAAGTACATATAAGCTAGACAGGTCTAAACATGCTAATAAAACTGATGACAAGGATCGTGCATAGCCATATTATTAAGTGCTAAGAAAACGACAGGCATATTCATTTACGCGCGTTTACGGATTACTTCATTTGTTATGCCCGTTGTTACATAGGAAGACCCGCGCATCGCCGGGTACTACCGCTAGTTAAGAATAGCCGTTAGATTGGTTCTTCTGTCACCAAACGAAGGCAAAAGGCAGCACGTTAAACGGTGTCTACGACAAGCGAGATTAAACCGAACACTAAAACGAAAGAATTCGGTATGAAGTGACGCAATAGGTCCGAAATAGGTCTGAATCGCGAGCCATGAGATAGCGGGAAAATTGAATATATAAATGAACATACGCTACCTTTTTCATGTAAGAAGTGAGAGGTGTGAAGAGGGTGAGGGGTGGGAGGAGTAGAGAGGAGAGGGCGTTGAGAGGCATGGGTGGGAGAAGAATGTCGTATGTCGTCTTTACACATTTGCGGCGAAGAAAACGAATACGCAGCCCAATTTTTTTCTCGGGCATAAACCTTACATGGAACCATAGCTATACACGGCTGGAAGAAGAAGGAATAACGTTTGTTGGAGCACTCAAAGTCATTTGGTTGCCCGCCATGGGTGTTCAGGAATCCATGCGTTTGGCCGGCTTCTCTCGCCCTGTCTATCAGATTTTGTAGGTGATCCGGATTCCAGCTCTCCATCCGAATTTTAAACTGTTGGTATTAGGTTAAGTTTAACAACACGATGTGCTAAATTTTCCATCCTGAAGGTTGACCTTTGCTGGCATAAATTGCACCTTTTAATTCATCGGGCGACCTTAACCGATCGTCGCTTTCGTTTTCTGGAAAGTCAGCAGCAAGCTAATGGACAAATCGTATAATGACTCAACAAGGTAAGAAACCAGATAAAAGCTAAGCCGTGATCGACCTTAATCAGAACAATCAGCCCAAGTTTTCTTTCTTCGCACAAGAGGGGCACAGTCAACGTTTGTCGCGACATTTCATGAGAGAAAAAGAAAACACTTGTGACAACTTAATGCCCAAATAACGAACGATACACCTTTTTCCTGCCTCTTCTCGCTACGCCAGGTTTTACTTGCGCTTTCGCGTGATTATATATGCTCAAACAAGTACCTCCTTAAGAGCTTTTCCGCTTTCATTGACTTGGAGCAACGCGGCAGCTCAGACCACGATTAAGCAGAACACCGTAATTAGTACTCTACAATAATTGGTACGGAGGACTCTCCAAATACTTCCTCGTTTTTTTTTTAGATTGTTCAGAACTCACAGTTACGCAAGAAGCAAATCCCGATGTACACTCATCAAAGGAAAAAAGAAAACATTGTTTAAGCTGATGGCTGCATTGGCTATACTCGATGTAAATAGGTCATCGTTAATTTTTGTTTAGATTAACAGGGAAGAGGAATGCAAACCTGATTTTAAACGGAGCTCGTGGTAAGCGGGCGCGTGGTGTGATCTCAAATGACTTTAAAGAACTTAATGGACCGCAGCGAGGCATTTCTCTCTAATATGTAGAACTACCAAACTCTACTGGCCATAGAATTTCCCACCACACAGGACGAAAATCCGATAAATGTGGCGGGAAAAGGTCTAAAATTGCAACATTGATTACCAGCCAGCAGTGTTGTACGGAACGGCGTTACAAGGAACGGCGTTCCTGGAACTAGTTCCTTTTTGGAGGAACGGAGGAACGCCACCGTTCCATTAATGGTCGGTGGAACTGTAACGGTAACTCGTTAGGTTTTTGAAGGAGCGGCAGGAACGGCGTTCCTGCCGTTACATCACTAGGATTTGGCTGTTTTTGATGCCAAGGCTCGAGTACAAAAATCCACAAGTCACTACTGCGTTTCTCTTTTGCCGGCCATTCAGCCGCACGTGCTTGCTCGAAGGTCAAAGGCAGAAGAATAACCACGCAGCAGGCCACAGCTTGTGCTAGCTTTCATGCTGGTTGAACTTACGCGGCGTTCGACGGGTGAATAGCGTAGCCGCGAGAATGCTTTTCACCTTTCATCGTTTGTCTGGGGAGGGCAGGATGCGCGTCTGGCCGATAGATTTGTTCCTTGGCGGGGCAAGATTAGAGTTTTAGCAGTCCTCCGGTTCATAGTTAGCGTGTTGACCGGGACCAGTCTGGGCACTCGGGCATTCGGCACGGTAGGGGGATTAGTTCCGCGGGCCTGCCTTGGCCATGTCCACGCCTCCTCGCCCTTCCTCCTCGCCCTTCCGCGCGCGCAGGCGCAGACGGGTCCCGGTCCGGACATTTCGGGGCCGGACATTTCGGTGCAGGAAGTTTCGGTGCGCACATTGTTGTGCACGGACATTTTGGTGCACCACGTCTTGGCCCAGGCATTTCGAGTCACGGGATGTCCCAAGCACTCTTTGAACATTTTAGCTTTAATATTGTAATTTCGTGACTTGATATGATTTTGCGTTCTAGACTTGTGCTTGCGCCGCCACGTGTGCAAACGAACGCTAAACCCTGGCGGAGCACTGCCACGTAAAACCCACTTTCTGTAGCAGCTGGTAAAAATTAACGTTGTTAATTTGCATGCGAACAACCTTTTTTTTAATTTTAACATTCATGTGAACAACCCTAATATTTGAAGTGTTACCAAAGCGCTTTGCTTTCACTTCACCCAACGGTGCAAGACGCTTCTGCTTTTAGTCCATTCCTTACCCCCTCCTCCCCCCCACCCCCCACAGTAAAACTTCCGCGAAAAAAAAACACAGAAAAACGAGGTCGATTAATAAGCGCGTGTGCATTCCGTTTTAATTATTTTCTCAATAAATCTCGTCTTCGTTGCATTCGGTGTCGGTATCTACTTAAAACTAACCAACCAACGATCGCACTTACGGTGGCGTTACTTCGGGGAGGGGAAGGTTGAGGGGAAGGGAAGGCCTAGTCCCGCCGGTTACTAACCCCCTTGGTAGAGAGAGAGGGGTGTCACTTGTGCATCACCATTGCGTCAACTGGACTTTGAAAACTTGAAGACGACTGTTGCCACTCTCGTCATGTTCGCCTATTCAATTTTTTTGCTTCTTAATGAGAATAAGCGTTGTATGCCTGGGGTGTCCATGATATGCGCGAATTGAAGAGTTAATTCCCAATGGGGCGACTGAAGGCGAAGAAAGAGCGGTTCCTAGAGAGGGGCGCCGTCGGTATGACCGCGACGCGTGGAAGGGCGTAGCCAGCAAACGATAGTGGCCATTTGGTGATAGTGGCCATTTGGTGATAGCGGCTTTTTGGGTGGCTTTTTGTCGCCCATTATAGAGGTTTCGTGCAAGAGCTCACGGTGAAAACGAAAACGTGGCGCAAACAAGACGTAGACGAAAGAAACGAGGTAAGTCATATACAGGCACCAACAGCAACGTCAAGGTTAGAATCAGTCAAATTTAAAAGCACAAGGTAATCGTCCACATATCTAAAAATTCTAACCACATTAAAATTACAAATGGCGATTTTTGCGTCAATGCGCGTTTTGTTAACTCATGGTGAAGGTAGAGATTTTTCCTGTATCACTGTCGTGACGCTTCGGAGACCGTGAAATCCGCTACGCGCGTAGAATTTTCAGGGGAAACCGAAAATAATATGACTGAAAAAGAAATCTGGTCGAGATTCAAGCGTGGAGGCGGGGGTGGGGGGCTACTAGGACAAAGAATTAAAATGAGGTGAATGTAGGCATGTAAACATAAAACGAAGGTTGGTTTTCCCGAACGGGGTGGCTGGAATTTATATGCACAACCCGTACGCACTTAATCAGCATTTAGGACATTAGAAGGTACGGTTGTTTTAAAAAAGGCCCGTTCTTCCTCCACGACAATATCCTAGACCACTGTCCGCAAATTCATTTTAGCACGGCAGCCCAGCCTACGTAATATTCTCCACAAGGTTTTCTGCATTCTGGGTGGCTAGCTAATTTTTTTGTTTACGTTTTGGATATTGAGAGTGTGCATGTGATTTATGTAATTTGAGGGTGTGTAATTTTAAAAAATACGAAAAAGGCTTTAGACCATCGTTAACACCGGTTAATTGTCTTAGCTAAAAAAGAGCGAACATAGATTAACAACTTGAAATAAATAAAAAAAAAACGTGTGCTAATAATTCAATCGGTTGCATAACAGGTGTCCTCAGGAAGCGGTATTAAACAAAAATATATAAATAAAAAAATTCTAAAAATACGTGGCAAAGATCCAACATGGCATCAATCAAAAAATAAATTCACTGCTCCAGATTGTTGTCCATAACCCACATTAAGCGGAAATAAAAATATAACGGCTGTCGGAAACAGGCAAGCACAGGATAATTCGGTCGCCGAAACGTTTGTGCAACGAAATGTCCGTACACCGAAATGTTCTTGCACCGAAACGCCCGTACACCGATATGTCCATACACTGAAATGTCCGTACCTCGAAATGTCCGCACCGAAACATCCTGAATCGAAATGTCCTAGACCCGTGTGGAGTTTGTCCGATGCTCCATGAAAAAATTCGCCTAGGAGCGTTTCTTTTGATTATTTTTATCTCCAGATAATCTGCTGCCGGCGGTGTTAATATTCGTATAATATACGTAGTTCGATGTGAGTGTTAATAATTTCACTTAATTTTGCCCCATGATTATCCGACACTATATTTTCATTTAAAAACGTAATTGTAACGTTAATGTAACGACACGTTCCAATTTTCGAAGTGGAACTGGAACGCGTTCCTTTTGCAATAAAGGAACTTGTAACGGGAACTCGTTTCAAAATTGGGAAGGAACGAGGAACGAGCTTTCGTTCCTATTTTAGAGGAACGTGTACAACACTGCCAGCCAGTTTGCCATGTGAACGCCACCTCAATATATCATTCAAAGTAACGACAGGTAAACTGGCTCGTATGGTGATATAGTGAGAAAAAATGTGTTAGATTGACGATTAAGGAGGTAAACGGACAAAGACGAAGGAAGACACAAAAGACATAAACAGACGCCAACTTCCAATGGTTTGTCATGAGACACCACGCTTACTGATACACACAACCCGAGTACAGATAAAATCAATTATTTTAACTGATTTGCTAACAATGATATGATACAAACAGCTCATACATAGACCAGAGCATTCAACTAACAACGCAGGCATACACGAGCACTATTGACGGTACTGACATGGAACCATTAGGAGTAGCGCGTTCTAAACTGAATTATTATACAGCAACTTTAATAAAAGATAATTCTTTGCCACTTAATGCTAGTAACGCACAATATCAAGAAGTTTGCGTAGAGATACAATGAGCGTATACTGTGTTATCGGCCGTGTGCAAGCTGGCTAAGATCCAGTGTTGTACGGAACGGCGTTCCTGGAACTAGTTCCCTTTTGGGAAAACGGAGGAACACCACCGTTCTATTAAGGGTTGGTGGAACTGTAACGGTAACTCGTTAGTTTTATGAAGGAACGGCAGGAATGGCGTTACTTCTTCAAACGTTTCATCGCTAGGATATTTGGCTGTTTTTGATGCCAAGGCTCGAGTACAAAAATCCACAAGTCGCTACTGTGTTTCTCTTCCTATAAGCTGGCACCATTGCCCCCTGATCAGCGGGCAATGTGGTTCTTCGAAGATCAAAAGAAGAAGAATAACCACGCAGCGGGCCGCAGCTTGCGCTTGCTTTAATGCCGGTTGAGCTTGCGCGGTGTTCGAGGGGTGAATAGCGCAGCCGTGAGAATGCTGTTCACCTTTAATAGTTCGTGTGGGGAGGCCGGGATGCGCGCCGGGCGGATAGAATTGTTCCCTGCCCGAAAAAGCTTAAGTCTGAGCGGCGCTGCAGGTCCCTTGTGAAGCCACTGTATCCGTGTATTGTCAGGGGTAGTTACCGCATTATTGTGCGCAAGGCGCGGTTGCGTTGTTGTCGAGGGAGTTGCGTATGCTGGGAGGTCATTTAGAAGGGTCACCGGCTAACAGTACAGCTGGGCGCGCCGCAGTGTCTCGGGATGTTGTACTGCTCGAAGTTACAGAGTACGGGCGCAGTTGGTCATGGCGCGGTCTGTTGCCGATCTGGCGGGAATGGGTTGATGGAGTGCCAGGTCCTTTTGTATTGCACGCGTCCCGTAGGCAAAAGGGCAGAAATTTCCTCATTGTTGGTCATAATTTCGTCGCGCGCCGTATGGACAATACCTGAGAGAGGCCGCCCGAAGGTCGACGGCCGGCGTTCTAAGTTGCTTTATTTGGTCGGTTTCAGCCTGGGTTATACTTGTGCTCTAATGAATACCTTGGAGTTTGAGTGAGAGTGAGTGTAGATCACGTGATTGGGTGTGTACAAATCTGGAATATGTAATGTAATGTAGCGTTAATTTAACGACACGTTACAAACTTCGAAGTGGAACTGGAACACGTTTCTTTCGCAATAAAGGAATTTTTAACGGGAACTCGTTTTAAAATTGGGAAGGAAAGAGGAACGACCTTCCGTTCGTCTCTTTGAGGAACGTGTGCAACACTGCTGAGATCTGCCCTTTGACGACAAGTAGGGTTCCGGCTACAGGCTCTAAGAAGCACAACGCTCGCTACACATAATGTGCTGGCAATGTTGTATACAGTCTCCCCTTGGGTTGCGGCAAGGTCTAAACTTGCCGAACTGGACGGTGCTTGAACGAGCGGGATAGAGAGCACCAACAGGACTAGTAGCAACTTTGGTGCGAACTTGGCGGAAAATTCTAAGCTCTGCGGTCGCACGCCATTCCTGTACCAGACGACCTTGTTGGAGATAGCAGAAAGCAAAACACAAAGGGAGAAAGGGCGTAGTTTATAAAAAAATCGAGAGATGAGTGCGTTAGCACGCCGTCACTTGCCTTTATGGAAATGAGCCTTTTAACAACGATAGTGTTTAATCACCCAGTATAGACCGGGCTACGACTACCCGACCAGGCCCTAACCACGGCCTCCCCAGCTCCCGGCACGTTCTCATCTCGCACCAGGAGATGTCACAGCATTACCGCCATCTCCTCTGCCACAATCCCCCTCCTCCCCTCACGCCTCAGCATCACAGGAGCATTGCAGAACCTGGCGCATCCTCCAAACGCACTCCTTCCCCTGCAGAGCCACCGTCACTCCCTCACGCCCCTCCCGCTTCTGCTGCCCAATGCTCCCACTCGGCGTCACCCTGTACACTCAAGTAAACCCCATCTGCGAGTGCCCGCACTCCCCTTGCCGTTTCTCCCCACATCCACCCACTGGGAACAGGCCCTGCGGAGCTCAGCCCTGGAGACCCAGGCCATCCTCGTCTCCGAGGCCAAACAGGTAGGGAAGGCCCTCTGGGCCAGAGCCGCCCACTAACCCTGACCCAGCCGTGAATAAAGCGGTTCTCTGTCTCGCTCTCTCCATGTCGCTACCATCAGTAGTTGCGCGTGTATGCCTGCGTTGTTAGTTCAATGCACTGGTTTATTAGCAAACGTCAGTCTCACCGAAACCATTGATTTTATCTTTACTCCTGCGGGTTCTGTGTATAAATAACCGTGGTCTTTCGTGAATAAACAGTTCGAATTTGGCGCCTGTTTATGTCTTTCGTATCTTCCTTCGTTTCCGTTCGTTTGCCGCACTAGATGTTTATATACTACGAATATCTACGAACATGAACCAACCAGCTCAATAAGTGTTAATTGGAGAAAGAACGCAAGACGCGAGAGAGAACTGCTGCGTTCTCTCCGGAAGCGCTCGACCTGTGCAAGTCTCCTGCAAGATTTGTGTTTTTAGCGTTTCTTTTTCAACATATCCGTACCCGGCATGAGCTATACTCTGAACCTATATTGTACGTCCCATTGTTCAAAGCGGGCGTTAAGACAAAATAAAAGTTAGTTTAATTTTAAAGAAGTATAGCCTTCGGTAACTTACTAAGCTCCTTTTCAGCCAAGAAAGTAGTTTTATGTTTAACCAAGAAAATGCAAATTTCGCACCGCAGTTACGTGTTATGGTCAAGGGTGACGTATTATGGAACACCGCTAAATAATTTTTGTAAGTGTTGTAACTGTGCGTTCGCATTCAAGTAATTTGATTAAGCGGAACTATACGCCCGACTACAATATCCAAGTCCCGTTTTTCGGCGGTGGCTGAGGTCGGCGGCCGCCAATCGCACAAGCAAGATTGTGTGAAAAATCGACAAAAGCTACTGGGGGTCGCCAATGCTTCGTATGTTTTTTTAGATGCGACGGCATCTCATTCACTCGCCTTGTCCCTCCATACGGCGTTGTCGTTGTCCGTCCACACCCCTCCCCCATTCTCCTCGCCGCGCGAGCTGCGCTCTCCGCCGCTCACCCCCTCTCCTCTCCGATAGCGAACACTCTCTCGCGAGGGCATTGGATTGGATTCGATTGGATTGGCTTGGGTTAAAGTGGATTGTGTTGGATTGTGTTGCGTCATAGCCGCGGCAGGGGGTTCACGGCACGTTTCACGCGATGGGAGAATCAACCTAACGGAAACAACAACGGAACCCCCTATGCGTCGCATCTACACAGGGGTTCCCGCGAGGGGAGGTGGGAGTAATTTTTTTAATATCTCGATGATTTGTTTGGCGTTTGCCATATCATTCTTTCCCAGACAAAGCAGACTTAACTACCTAAACTTGTATTTTGTCTTCATGGCCCCTTTATTCGACTCTGCTGCACGGGTGTGGGCCGGTTGCATGTAAACCTTGAGGTACCCTCCTCCGAAGAAGACAACTCTGAATTTCTTTCTAGGCACTTAAACCAAAGCAACAGATTGATTAATCAATTAATTGATTGTAGGGTTTAACGCGCCGACGCCGCCCAGGCGATGAGGCATGCCGCAGTGGAGGACTCCGGATTAATTTTGACCCCCTGGGGATCTTTAACGTACGCCGAAATCTCCTACACACGGGCGTTTTTGCTTTTTGCCTCCATCTGAAAAGTTGCCGCCGCGTCAGGGAATCGAACCCACGCCCTCGTGCTCAGGAGCACAACACCTTAGCCACTGAGCCACCGCGGAACCAAATAAACAAATGGTGCGGATGCATTGCGGGCGGTTACCGGAAGCCTTTATCCAAGGAGAAAACAGAACCGCGAAGTGGACGACCAATATTTGCTGGTGCGACGAAGGCGCACTTCTAACAGAAGGAAGGTGCTAGCCGAAACGAGGCGCGAGTGACCTTCCCCGATGAGATCTTGTAGCGCAAAGCAAAGCGACTTTGCCGCCGTCTGTCTGATTGGGTGCCCAAACCGTGATCGCCCATGTCAAACCCGTCCATATTCCATTGCTACGACGTAGTTTCGGATGTATCTGTTCGGTGCAGCAACGCTGCCCCAATTAGTTATGCAAGCCACGATGGTTTACCAATTGTTCCGCCCTGCACAATTTACAATATGTTTTATTTCGCAAGTTCTCTTATTTTCTATTCAGACAGAACACCAGCGAGTGGCCTGTCTGCATACTCCTTCGTCTTCGTCTTGTTTTCGCTAGTGACGTGTTTACGAATTATTTCTCTCCACCATAACCTCTCCATGAGTGTAGTTGGATACTTTGCAATGCAACACATGAAGAAGGAGGACGAAGACAGAGCCGAGCCTATGGTGTTGATGGCGCTTTGTTTTTGTTTGTTCTATAGTTAACAAAGACGTGAGCACGCAAATGCAGTCAAAGGGGTCGGCAGAAACATTGCCACCGCTTCCAAAAACGAAAAATTCAACCAAGAGAAGGACGAGACAAAATACAAGAGAAGCTCTTCTTTCCTCGTCGTCTTCTTGTCACGTTCTGCTTTGTTTTGCCTGTTTTAAGCATAAACCAACCCAACCAACGAAGCTGTTTTTGAATGGTTTTGGGACTGGACAGTGAAGAACAATCTAAAATTTCCAATCCGCCCAGGCGCACGAGCCAACGTTGTGTCAGCAGACAATGTACGAGTTACTGTAGGCATAGCCCGCTGGAATCACCTCGAGGTTAACAACCACCGCCATATATATGTACGACACTTCGTACCAACGCCATCGTTGTCCTCTGGAATGCCTACAGATTACAACGGCACAAATTGGAGCGAGAGGCCCTTAGATCCTCGCGAATTCGTCAGCCGCGTTGTCATGCGTGGAAAGAGACCGGACTCTGGCAGTTTCAGGCTTTTCCGTAGACGTTCATGATTTATACGAGTATACATCACGCCAGCCTCATGCTCATACTCCTAGCGACGATCGAAGACCAGGGAGCGATCGCTTATCAGAAGTGAGCGTGCATTCCTGTAGCGTTTCTGGAGCATCTCGGCACGTACGTATCTGCGATCGATAGCCGTATCGCACAAAGGGATGAACTACGTGAAAAGAGTAGGTATTTCCATGGAATCATGCGTCGCAGCCCAGCTTTCTAAACTTCTAGGGTTTACCAGAAATACGAAATGGGAAAGCTGATCTTGTTTATTGGAGCCGTGGAGAGAGCGACGCCGATCCGTGCAGGGTGATACAAGCGCGTGCCGCTCGCAGTCCCTGTGCGTGCAAACGCGCCACTTCTTTCTCGGCGCCTGTATCCTAATCACCATTTTGGCGGTAGATTACAAATCCGCAACAACCAGCTTATCCATAGAACCCCTCAAGAAAAACTAGTAATGGCATATTTGGGGTGTGTTGTTGATTATGTGGTCCAGTGCACGGGGGCATTGGTTGATGACCATCATATGGCAGACGAAATTTCGAAGTATTTTAAGGGCAGTGCCGAAGGTCTATCATTTACGTTCGAGCTGCCGGACAATGGCCTCCTCCGGTTTTTAGACTTCAGCCGACGGTTTAACATTGGACACATCTGCTGACGGTATCAGTCACGGAGCAGCAAGGACTTTCTCTTAGGTGGCTATGCCTACTCCATTAATGTGAAAAGATAACTGGTTTCGCCCTCAAACAGTTTAATTCCTACCCGCAAGAAATGACAAACAGCACCAACCCACAGATCTCACATTTACGTGAGGCGGGATACTCAACGGGCGCATTAAGGACGGTCGGTTAAAGCTTACTACACCGAGTCGAATAGGGAAGAAACGCAAGACACTATCCTTAACAACTCACGAAAGGGAATACCGCAGTTATTCTATAGACGATTGCTTTACGCATAACATGGAGATTGCCACCAGGCAAGGTGCTTTTTATGGCGTACAGCGCAGCAAACAAAACCTATCAATTGTGCCGAGAGCTCGACAACAACCCCAAGAAAAATTTAATGGTTAAGAATGCTTCCTCAGCCGTTACCGTTCCCTTAGAAACACGAATTTATAATTCACCTGTCGAAAAAAAATTACCACACCTTCCTAAATAAAGTTGAGAGAAGCGGAAAAGCTATAAGTGCGTCCAACCTTCGCTTAAGGTGCGTCCCATCGATCGTCAAACATTCAAAAACCCAAATCACAAGCGAAGAACGAACCCATGCGACTATTTTTCGCGCACTAAGTAAACGCATCTACGTGTGATCTAAATGTATGCCGATACGTGGTTTATAAGATAAAGGTGTACTATAGCAATGATTATCCATGAACGGTGAGTGATCGTCTAATCTAGAACCGTTCCTTTTACGCGATTTTCAATTAACCTTTTTGACACAATGGAAGTCCGGTTTCACGCACGCACCGTGTGTCCAAAGATCTTATCACAGCTTTTCGGTCGACCAACTGGTCTACGGGGATATGAATTAGACTTTTGACAAAACGTCATAGGTCTCACCAATAAAGCTTTCGTCTTAAAATTTGTGGTACAACCTTCTATTGTAGAAATGTCATGAGGTGCGTTTGCTTCAAATTGGAATCGTCTTCGTGGAGACTTCTTTTCAGGCGACCCGGGTGGCGTTGACCGGATAAGCGCAGTTTAACCCAACCTAACACAGGTGGCGGTGCACGTTTTAGCGTCTTTATCTTTAGTTTTTGTATTTTCGGTCTTAATCTCTTTAGGCGTCCGAAATTACATAAGCAAGCTTAACTCCTATACACCAAACCTTTTATAAGTAGCGTTCACTGCACTGCAGATGGCATTGCGAAATGTTTTTTAAGCATGATGCTACATCTAGCTAGGGTTCTCCACATTTTTCGCGGGCGCGAGCAAAAATGCTTTCTGGCAAAGTCAGCTTCACCGCGAATACTCACCAGGAAACGGCTGTAATGCTTGTTGTAACAAATTTTTCAAATGACAGTCATACGGCATTTGGCCACTAAAACGAATCTATTATTACTTCGAGTTTCATTTACTTGTCATAATTAGTTAGTTCATATAGTGAAGTTGCAAAAGTCATTTTTAGGCGTTGTTCTTTAAGCAAGTGTTTTACAGTTAAACATGTTCCTCAGGTACGCAAGAGCACTAACCGGTCGGTAGCAATTGGTGTTCACTTTTGTTTCTCACGTAATTGTACCAACAGTGGCGCGCGTACTTAATTATCAGCGTTTAATCATGACTCCTCGTCCCACGTAATGAATTATTGCCTTTTCATGATCATGTTGTCTTAATACAGCTCTGTCGTCCGCATTATGTAGACAAATATTGACCACATTAAACGAGATGCATCCGGCATTACCTTACCCTAAATGACGTGGCGACATCGCCGTGTGCCAGTAACTATGTACGCTGAGAGCCGAAGTGCACACACAAGGGTAAAGATGCGTGTTGCTAGCAATAGATAGGCTAACTTTGAATGGGGTGGAGATGAAGCGTATAGTCACCCGACATAAAATATCTGGCTTTTTAAATGCAGAGCATTTCAGTAACTCACGATGTCACCCGCGTTGGCGTCCGTAGTCCGCATCGCTCCCCCTACACTATATAAAAAAATTATGGCGCTATAATACTCTCTCGCGAGGGGCATTGGATTGGATTCGATTCGATTGGCTTGGATTGGCTTGGCTTGGCTTGGCTTGGCTTGGCTTGGATTGGATTGGATTGGTTTGGATTGGATTGGATTAAAGTGGATTGTGTTGCGTCATAGCCAGGCCACGTTGTGTCATAGCCGCTCCACGTTGCGTCATAGCCCCGGCAGGGGGTTCACGGCACGTTTCACGTTTCACCAGCGACTTCATCGACAATGTCTACGCTGGAAGACAACAATTACAACAACAACCAATACGTAATCCATACGACTTGCAGGCGCGCCCCCCGCGGAAATGCTCTGCATTTGATCGTGCCCCTCGCGAGGGGGATGTTTTTTTAATAACTCGCCTTTCATGCAGTGCACAAGGGTGTCATAAAGCGGGGGTGTCGCTTCGGGCGAGTTGGTGCGGGATGACCAATCTTCAGACGGCGAAATGCGAAAAAACGTGTGAACAGACCGGTGGGAGGTGCAGTCGAGCCGTATCCCTTTCTTTGGACGTTTCACAATCTCGGTAAACAGTGCGCGTTTCTAACTCTCTCTAAAGGACAACTTTTCATTGAGCACCCAAAAGGACTTCATATAACGTAGCCTTGAGGGCTAGCGCTGATGTCTCCGTAAACACGAGCAGACTTTCAAGAAGAGGAACGAAACAATTCCTTCAAAAAAATGTAGTGAACGAGAACCGCTTTAACCCGATTAATCGGCAGTATGCAGGAAGCCGTCTTGGTCTTCATCTGATGCAGTCAGCATATAGCTTGTAAAATACACTGAAGAGCTTAACTTCGAATGGAAGGAATTGTGTTACCAGTAAGATCAATATTGTACTTCACAGAACAAGAAAACTTTCACACGACAACGTTGCTCGCGCAATTGAACACTCTGTCTTCTATTGTGATCGTTCGTTTTGCGAATTTTTCCCGGACATTTTGGCAGAGGACGGCTATCAAGCTTTATCAGACAAATAACTGCTTTGTTTAATTTTTTCTCCTTTTCTTTGCTTATGTTCGTCTGCCGCGCATAGATTAGGACACCATAACCTATACGTTAGTGAGAGGATCCCCACAAATTGAAGTTTGCCGGCTTTACCATCAACACGGGGCAGCGGCAACCCATTGTCCCGCTGAAAAAATTAAACAAAGCAGTTATTTGTCTGATAAAGCTTGATAGCCGTCCTCTGCCAAAATGTCCGGGAAAAATTCGCAAAACGAACGATCACAATAGAAGACAGAGTGTTCAATTGCGCGAGCAACGTTGTCGTGTGAAAGTTTTCTTGTTCTGTGAAGTACAATATTGATCTTACTGGTAACACAATTCCTTCCATTCGAAGTTAAGCTCTTCAGTGTATTTTACAAGCTATATGCTGACTGCATCAGATGAAGACCAAGACGGCTTCCTGCATACTGCCGATTAATCGGGTTAAAGCGGTTCTCGTTCACTACATTTTTTTGAAGGAATTGTTTCGTTCCTCTTCTTGAAAGTCTGCTCGTGTTTACGGAGACATCAGCGCTAGCCCTCAAGGCTACGTTATATGAAGTCCTTTTGGGTGCTCAATGAAAAGTTGTCCTTTAGAGAGAGTTAGAAACGCGCACTGTTTACCGAGATTGTGAAACGTCCAAAGAAAGGGATACGGCTCGACTGCACCTCCCACCGGTCTGTTCACACGTTTTTTCGCATTTCGCCGTCTGAAGATTGGTCATCCCGCACCAACTCGCCCGAAGCGACACCCCCGCTTTATGACACCCTTGTGCACTGCATGAAAGGCGAGTTATTAAAAAAACATCCCCCTCGCGAGGGGCACGATCAAATGCAGAGCATTTCCGCGGGGGGCGCGCCTGCAAGTCGTATGGATTACGTATTGGTTGTTGTTGTAATTGTTGTCTTCCAGCGTAGACATTGTCGATGAAGTCGCTGGTGAAACGTGAAACGTGCCGTGAACCCCCTGCCGCGGCTATGACGCAACGTGGAGCGGCTATGACACAACGTGGCGTGGCTATGACGCAACACAATCCACTTTAATCCAATCCAATCCAAACCAATCCAATCCAATCCAAGCCAAGCCAAGCCAAGCCAAGCCAAGCCAAGCCAATCGAATCGAATCCAATCCAATGCCCCTCGCGAGAGAGTATTATAGCGCCATAATTTTTTTATATAGTGTAGGGGGAGCGATGCGGACTACGGACGCCAACGCGGGTGACATCGTGAGTTACTGAAATGCTCTGCATTTAAAAGAACGCGATAAGAGCCATCGCACAAGATACACGTAGGGACATACTGAAGTCATCTATAGCATTGTATTATCATGTGAGAAAGTTCACTTGGAACAAATCAGAAGGTCCGTCAATGACCTGGAACGGCAGTACGTGGCATCAGACAAGACAACGCCATTTCGCACCTTGCCTCTCCTTGCCATAATTGCACATGCACCTAGCACGTCGACGAAATTGGCCATTCGCCAACACATCCACATAGCCCGCCATCCTGGCAACATGCACCCTGAACGTCACAATGAGCAGCGTATCCCCCGAGCTAACGCCATCCACAAACTACACATCAGCAATCCTGCTTTCTGTTAAGTAGTTGCCGCGGAAAATCGCGACAAGCGAGCGGCTGTTGGAGTGATAATGTATCACCTCGCGTGCAGGCGCAACGTCAGGATCTAATCCTACTCGACGTGCCGAAACAGGGAAGGAAGCGACCATTTCTCTCCCTATGGTATCGGCATTTGCTACAATCATTGCGTCTGAATCAAGGAGTGCTATCCTTAACTATGCAGCATGACGTGTTTCATATCAAGAACATTATATCCTCCGCAGTTTCCCTAGTGACAAACTTTGACACGTTCATCTGGTTTAGACACCGGCCCACTCGTTCCTTCCGACAAATGAACGGGCTCACAAGACGGCCCGAGATTCTGGCAGCCTGACTGGCCTCGGAGCAGATCTTGAGCCGGTCATCCTTTGAAGTAGGGACCGGCTCGTTACGCACTGAAATATTGCACAACATCACAAACTGGGCCGTCGGCTTTATGCAGCCAAATTCCTCCTTAAATCGATGCCAATCTGTTGCGTGGAGGAGACCAATCTAACACTTTCCCAAACCTCGCATTGTTCCACCGCAACTTTAAAGATGCATATACAGGAGCATGCGAACGGTGCGGAACTTACTCCTCTTTTCTAACACACATGGCGTGGGCTTGCCAAGGAAAGCCGTCCAAATTAACTCAGCACGTAGCCATAACTACAACTGAGCAATGGGAAGCCGTTCTGCTCAGCATCGAAGCACCACTACACGAACAAGTCGTCAAGCTGGCGGATGACGCCGCCTGGGCCCAGGAACACCTGGATGCCGTCTGACGGGAGGGGTTTGACACCACTCTTCCAGGAATCACCCCTTTCTACGGAGCAATTAAAAAATATATACTGACCTGAAAGCAGAAACACAATCGCTTTGCGCGCGAAGTTGTTGGGGCATTAGTTACAAAGGTGGCACGAGTGTTACCAGTTTCCCTCGCTACAAAGCGAAACGAAAAGGGTCTGCTCCTTGGGTATCCTGCGAAGTTAACTGGCTTGACAGTGCGTTTGCTGTATATCTTCGAATAGTGCAATTATTCAACGTATATATTTTTCTTTGCAGTCAGTAAATATAATCGATAATTAGCACGGCGTTCTGTGCATTCTTCTTGGCCGTCCTTTGTTTTTTACCTGCAAACTGGAATTCCCGAAGATCAGAAGCCATCTTTTCCAATCTCAAGAAGTTGGACAGTTGAAGTTGGGTAATATATACTGTTCTCGCTGTGTAGTGCCTTTGATTATGAGTCTAGTATTCTAAACACCGCGATCGCATGCCTGAAGGCGCGTCTCGTAAAGCTATTTTTCCAGTATGTGTTCGCTGGCAAAGTTAACTTTGTTAGTATTCTCCCGCTCAGCGAGTATTGTTTATCTTTTGGCTTGCACAGACGATACTGGTCACCCCATAGATATTACAGAAGAGTGGCTTTGATCTAAGCGCTCGCAGATTGCCTCATGTGGGCGTCTAACGCGTGGAGTGGAACATGGCTGGGCAATATCAAAGATAGTGTATTAAACTCTACAGTTTCAGTATATTGTCCGTACGTACTGAAAATTCCACAGAATATATGCGTGCCCTGGTAACTGTATCTAAAATACACATTTTAGTTTCTAAATTAGGTACAGTGGCGTTCTGTGGCTGTCTGACGTATGTTGTTATTTCAATAGAGCGTAGAAACTACGGTTGCTGATTAACGGGCTTGCACAAGAAGGGCCCATAATTTACACGAGCCCCCTGGAGAAAAAAAAAAATCAGGGCTCCGGCGCTGGCTTATCACTGAGTTGTTCTCTCAAAGTATAGGCCCGCGAAGACATAAACGTAATTATCGCAACCTAATGAGGGACTGAGTGTGAACTAAAGCTCACTTTTAACAAAATGTTGGCTCACACCATCGAGTAGGTGACTACTAACAAATTATCCTGGGTGTCCGAATATTCGGATTCATAGATAGCATTCACTTAGGTGCTGTAGGAATGTTTTCTTGAGGCTACAACTGATGAAAAAAGCACTGCTGGGATTTAAACATGTCTTCTACTAATGTACGGAGGGGACTGGATGGTACCCGTCTTTACCTCTAGGGGTTTACCGATCCGGGTGGTGGATGATTATAGATAAGAAATTGCGATTTTAACAAAACATAAGGGGGGGGGGGGACGGGAGAAATTGTATCCCACAGACAATTATGACCCGTGTTGGTTTTAACCCTTTAATGCCCGACAAAGAAAACAAGAGATAAAAATTCTGAGGCTATAATACACTAACATTTGGGACTCAAACAATAAAGAAATGCGAAGACTTTTTTTTCTCCCGGGGTTATAAAATTACATACTGTGTCATATACACATAAAAAGTAGGTATATGTACCTATACCTGCATAAATATTGTAGGTTTATATGCTCTCGTATACACAATTTTACGTAGGTACCCACATAAAAAGTAGGTATATAATGTATCACATTCCTATGAAAATGTATCATACACCCATGAAAAATAGGCGCAGACCCGCCGGGAACGCTTTAGATGAAGGGTGCTATCTTTCAAACTGTATACGGGACTCCATGTGGACAGTTATAAGTCTACAGTATTTTGAAAAAACGCTCAGGAGCTATCAGAAATGGTAGTGAGCGTTTCTTGGTGGTCGAAAGGCATAGGTGCAAGAAAAAAATTCGAAAGATTGCGTATCTTACAGGGATTAGCGGGTTAGATAGTCCCTAGGACAACATAATGAATGGACAAGAAAGTAGCAACAGGTAAATAGTCACTACTTCATCTGTTTTTTTTTTAAATATCTGAACTAATTTCTCAATGTTGCTCTTAAAATTACTCTTAAACCTTCATTGGGAAAAAACAGTACTTCGAATGCACTAGAACTGCATTTATTTTTCATTGTCGCTATAAAATGCAAAACATTTGTTTCGCACTGCCCTAATAATTTAACTCACTGAACCGGTTCGCGAAACGGTTCGGGGTGTGACTTAGTCGAACCGAAACTGAAGCGGAGCGAAATGAATTCGCCAGAACCCGACCCGTAACCGAACCGGTATTCTCTTTTCGGTTCGGCACACAGGCTGCAACGGTCCTTTTACCGGCGGCGTCTTAGACTGGGGTCTGGGGAGTTTATATTGTGGTAACAAACACAGACCAACTGAGAAGGAACAGAATCCCCTTAGCCCCACTACCGGAAGTTGTAGAACACTTGTCCCATATAAGTCATCGCCCGGGAGGAGCGCACACGTCTCGCAAGGCGCAAGGAGAAGTGAAGTGATGATAGACGTGCCTGTTCAAGACGACGAATTGCATGCGGAGAGAAACGAACCCTAGAAAAGTTGATCTGCCCAGCAATTCTACAAGACGTGAAGCCGACACTTAGTCTGGTCTTCTTTCAGATGAATATTGCGGATCTGTGCTTCGCTATGACTACGTCTCCGTTACGCCTGGCCACCGCCCCCGTTCAGCCCATAAAACTGCGGTGTATTATAACACATTATGCGATGACAAACTGAAGAATTGTTAGGCTGTCGTTGTTGTAGTTTGAGAGAAAGGAAAAGGAAAGGAAGTGCACTGGGGATATTACAGAGCTCACCAGGGAGCTCATCAGCATACAACCAATGGCGAGAAAGGAGGAGTACAGGGGGGCCTCGTAATGCACGGAATAGAAAATTTTTGAGGAGGCGCTCCTTAATTTGTAGACAGCAGCATCGTTTGTCAAGCCTTGCTCAGCGTTTGCTCAGCCTTGCCGGTCTTGCACTCTTCTCGCGCATCGAGCAGTAGCACACCTTTGTAACCTTGGTTCGCATACGGTTCCTCATGTTATGAGGACAAAGAGAGCGTTGATGGTGTTGTGACTGATCTGAAGGAGAAAGTGCGTGAGGAGTTGCGAAGTTGCTGATGCGTGAAATATAAGAGCCTCGAATGGCATTGACCGCGCATTATCGACTGCGGGTAGCCGAACCGTTTCGTCGGGAACCGGTAACCGTTATTTATTTTTTCGGTTCAGTTCCGGTTGGAGTTCAGCGTTCTAAAAAAATAACGGCTTGGGTTCAAGTTCAGTTCCGACAGAAACACCGGATCGGTTCCGGTTTGACGCCCTGGTTGCACTCTTGTTTTTGATCTCTTATCCACAGCGTTTTGTCCAACTCTTAAAGGATGCTATTTGCGTGCCCTCCCGTCATGGTTTCAATTTTGCTCGGCTGCTCGATGCTCTTCCCCTTTGAGTCGCGGTTTGGTGAGTCGTGCCTTCTTCGTGTTTCCCTCCTTCGTGTTTGTGCAGCGCTTTTAAACATTTGTTTTTGTGACACTTAGAATGCTTTGTCATCTACCACTGCAGTGTTTAGCGAGCTGCACAATACATGCAAGTACGGGCTCCCGGCACCACGCTAAATTTTAGGAGCGGTTCAGGTATACTTTCACCAAAATCGTGCAGCGGCTGCGCCATCACTGACTACATTGAGGCCTTTTCAATGAATTACAGGCCACACAGAGTCCAAAGAATTCCGGCAGATCAACTTTTATGCGTCCACTGTCACAGCGAACCACCGACCATCGGCATCCACTCTGGACGTTCAGAGAAGTGGCAGACACTCATAGCACAGCTTTATGAGTGTGAAATCTTAATAGATTTACCGAAACTACCAAAAAACGCTGCAGCCTACGATGTGGCCTGTTTATAAAGCGTCACGCTTTATAGAAAGGACCTAAAAAGTGAAAATGTGGATCACCTCCCCACCCTTTAGACACCCTGTCTTCATAGAGGAGAGCGTCTTCTTAATGTAATAAGCACGTATGCATTATTATATCACTGTACTTTCACTTCCTTGCTAATGTCCCTTCCCTTTATGTATTACACTGGCAGAAGTACTTAACAAAAAAGCAATTTGCGATGGGGATGTGTGCGTCCGTAGAGAGACCGTTGGCCTTTGTTCCGGTTTATGTTAATCATGTGGTTATTAGTCTTTTGCCCACTAGGGGCGTGGAACTGGGCTATGCTGCATCGAGTCAAATGCCATGTTTTCCACAATAACGCTTTCACATACCCCAATTCCTTCTCAATAATAAACTCTCCTTGTACAACACTCTGTTTCATTACTATCAGCCGAAACGATATGCGATAGACAGATAACAGGGAATTGAACGAATAGCTTGGGTGTTGCCATTTAGGGTTGTTTATCTCGAGCTATTGAAAACGCCGAGAAAGTACCAGGCGTAACTAAATAAACTCACGAGGCCTCCCGGGAGTGACCGAGCAGATATGTTTTTGGTTGCGGTGAAGGAAAATGGGGGCGCGGTCGTTCAAGTCTGGGGCCTTTATTGGCTGGCAAAACTAACTACACGAAGGCGTCACTTTCATGCGTGATTATTATTTCCCTTTCGGATGCGTGCCCATCTTCCTTCCCAACGCACGCGAACGTGCATTTCGGGCCAACATCTGGAATCTTTCTATATTCTGCAGCCAATACGTTGTATTGTAATTGGGAAAAGAGCCCCTCGAACTCAAAGCCGTAATAAAAATGCATGCCTCAGTCGTGTCCGTGCAGGAACAGACTTAAGCGGAAAAAAGTGTTCCCTCAAGGGCTTCAAAAGAACACTTCAATACCCGTTGCATGGAAAGGATTATTATGGTCACAAATGAGCTGGTAACTGGGCTTAATTGCCACTTAAAGGCAACCGTAACTTATCTTGTGCATGCCTTGGTCACGATCATGAAAATTTCGCGTAGGTTGAGTCGACATGACGGCTGTTTGTTCCTTGAACTCTTCACACATTAAGGATAAAAAGACTGCACCTTTTTCCTCTTCAATCTTGCTACGACATACAGCCACCCTACCTGTTTTTTTTTTTTTTCTTCTCTGCGATGACAAACGAATTGGCCATTTTTACGGCACGCGTTCTTTCTGCGAATTGGATTTGAGCGGCCGTAATTCCTTGGTTCTCGGAAATTGCGTCCAGCATTTCTACTCTCGTTGCCTCCTCCCAGGCGCGGCTTGCCGTCCCCGCTGCTGCAACATAGCGATCAGACAAGCCGTGCATACGGTTACCTCTCTATTGTTCATTCCACTTACTATCGTCGAGAAAGTGTGCAATGGCGGATAGAAGGTGGCTTCGAGGATTGAGCGACTGGTCCACTCGGAGTTTTACAGCCACACGTGCGTTCCCTTCTTCCGCGAAGTTCGAGAGTAAAATCCCGCCTTTACTGTAGAAAAGATGGAAGCTGTCGAAGTTAAAAGAAACAGTATTTTTATAGCATAACCCCACGAGCATAGTTATATAAACGATGTCTGCTCCCAGCAAGATAAATCCTTGTGAATTTCTTAAAGGCCGCTGCTCAGCCCACTTATTTTAAAGGCCCTGGCGTTCATGTAAGCTGATGTAGCATTGGATTCACCTCCGTTCACGTTAAGCGAACGAAAAATATAGTTCAGTAAGCTTTGTAGTCGCTCCTCACTCCTTCTTTATGCGGCATTGCTCGCTATGGTGCAGCATCTCCACTTCACCCATGTTGCCTCATCCGCGCAGCCAGCCATCGCTGCCGCTGCCATATATTGATCAGTCGCTCTTCCCAAGATTTTGTTCGGGACGAAAACAAGGTTTAGAAGCGAATAACGTGTGTTGGTGTTCAGCTGCTCTATACTTGGCTTCACTTACCTGACTGTTGCGCACAGATTTGCAGCACGGCAAAAGAATCAACACACGTGGATATTTAAGACACTTGAAGGCCGTGAGTAACTAAAGTAACTATTACCACTCTAGGCTTAACGCTCTACTAAGCGTCAAAAAAGTAACGTCTAGCCGAGACACGTGAAAAAAAACTGTAGGCTGATTCCGCGCACAGGTGAAAATCAACGTAAAGTGAAGCAGTAAAGAATGCGTAACGAGACACGTTCAACGTACCAACCTCCCTGGCGAACACGTGGCCAGGGTTACAATTCACCACGAAGTGCTCCGCCATTATCCTATGCGCGCGTGATACGTCGGCGAAATTTTGTGCACTGGGGTGAAGTTCATTGTTTGTCTGTGAAACCAGAGCAGCAGCAAACATGTTTTGAAAGTCGGATCATGGATGTGCCGCGCCGCTCGGGCCGGTGAGTCACAGGCAGCGTTTGCGTGAACCAGTGCGAAGTGGTTCCAGCAGTTCCAGCTCATGTGTGTTCCAAAAAGCCTTTAGCAAACGGCGGCAGTGCATTGCACCTTCCCCTGCTCCCTCCGTCTTTCCGGCACAGCGTCCACCGGCTTCTGAAACCGTCGTCAGACCAGTGAAAGGTGTTTCGTGAAATTGCAATTTTTATGCCGTGTGAAACACGCTGAACGCCAATTGGCGGTTGGGAATTCTGTGTATTTATTATCTACCTCCCGCGAGCCGATGATTGCGTCCTGGGCCAGCATAGAGAACCTTTTTCTGCTCGTTCGAGTTGTGCTGTAAGCACGCCAGTGTGCTGCTACCTGTATTATTGCTGTTATTTGCTCGCCATGAATTAACCAAGTTAAGTTTCGCTTCGGCTTTTCATCGTCGGATGGCAACGTCCCTGCAAGGCGCTCGCACACCACGCTACTTCGGCATGACAAAGGTCGTTACTTGGACGCTTTCGCTCATGTATCAAGGGTCGCACCACCAGTTCTTGACGTGCAAAGTGACAAGTGAAGGCCAGTAACCACGGGCTATCCAATCGTTTCGTAAAACATTGGGTATTCTCGACAAACTGGGTTACGTAAGAGAATGTCGCTTACGCAAATCGGACAGTGTGGTGTCAGACAACCCCAAAGAGCCGGACTGCCGTGCAGCTACAACGAGCATAGGGCGCGCAGTACCAACAACAGTACGCACTGGTGCTTTTATGCTTACGTGTATTTTCGTAACTCTCATTGTTTCGCCCAGCATTCTTACTCCTATAAAATGAATATGCACTACCTTTTAACCGAAAATATCGTGTTCTTCCAGTTTAAAGAGGCCTTCCTATAACTTGCCTTTGCTTTTGCCGACCTCAGTCAATCGCACAGGTGTGCATATTACGTCATAGGTTCTAGTGCGGGAAATGAGTTAGTGAGTCGCATGGCTATTTCCTTTAAGGGAATACGCACTGCAGAAAAGACAACTTTCTCCGATGACGATGATGAATGGTCGTGGGTGCAGTGAAAGAGAAAAATTCACAGCATATCCACGGGGTGAATGATGATGAGTGGGCGAAGCTCCTGAGGGGAAATCATCGGTAAAACCGTGACTCTTCAGTGAAAGTTCGCCCACTACATCTGTGTCCGAACGTAACGTCTAGAAAGTCTCGCTTAAACCGCGCGTCGGCACCTTGGGGCTGAGCTCGCCTGATGCGTTTTGCAGACGCCTCACGAGCTGTCACTGCATCGGGGTCTGCCTGCCGATACGCGCGCTTTCTCGCCGCTTCCCGTTCTCTGACATTTTGGAGATCCTCTTCGCGCCGCAGCCGTGCCGCTTCGCGTACGGCAGGGTCCTCGCGCCGTTGCCGTGACGCTTGGGCCTCTCGTTCTCGAACGCTGGGATCTTGGCGGCATCGTCGCGCAGCCAGACGACACGCTTCGGCCTCCCGCTCTCGCACGGCAGGATCTTGGCAGCGGCGTCGCGCAGCTTCACGGAGCGCTTCTGCCTCGCGGGCTCGCACATCTGCAGCCTTATCCATCGGGCGACTCCGAGGGCGCGCCAACAGCGAACGGATTTTATTACAACGCTCCCCGCCATCTAGTAAACAATCCAAGAACTAAACTAGAGGTAGCCACGCCATCTAGTAAACAATCCAAGAACTAAACTAGAGGTGGCTACATACATACGTCGAGGATGGACAGACCCACGGAGCTTCGCCCCTAAAAAAATGGCTCGAATCCACGCTCTGAAGGTGGTTGGAAAGCAAAGCTTTAAACGACACCCACAACAAATGTCTATGCGACGTCACTTAAATTCACACACGCGGCTCTACAAAGAGTGAAACCAGAGATCCTGCCAGCCGTTACCTCAAATTCGCCGGGGCGGCGTCCCGAACGCAGCAGCAGCGTCGGCCACGGCCGAGCTACAGCGCCTGCGTCCGCTGTAGCCAGACCGGGCTACAGCGTCCGCTGGATTTTCGAGCGAGCAGCTGCAAGTACATTCTCTCCCGCGGCCCATAGAGTTTATATTGAGAAACTCTATGCCGCGGCCATCCTCTACGCCACCCCGTCCATTTTCTCCATGGAGCCGGTAGACAAAACAGAGGCGTCCATCACGCCCGGGCTACGGCTGTGGACGCCGCCGCTCTAGCCCGGCCGTGAGTCGGGAAAAAGAAAACGGAGAGGTGCGTCTTTCAAAGTCTGAAACAGCGAAACCCAGCCATCCTGATGTGCTAGCTTGGGGCTACACCACCGCGTCACACAAGCGTAGACACCTAAAGAATTCGGCATGTGAGCTTAGTGATTCCCATTTATACCGATTTAAACTAGTCAGTTTAGTAAGTTTGAGAATTGCGGGAAAGCTGGGGGAACATTTATAACCCCTATTTATCAAACTAAAGGAGCTGAACACGCATGCGTGCCTGCCGACGCTGATAGCCCCTCTGGATAAACCCACTTCTCTATTGCGGCTTCGAGCGTTGTTCGCTGCATGGTCTCGGAGATAGCGCTGATAGCAGACCCACCAAGAAGTTTTAGAAAAGAAAAAATGTCCGTTCAGATCCCTGCGATTGCGACGCTTCTCCATCAGCTCGCGTGAACTGGAAGTGTGTGAGCGACGCTGCCAGATACCGCCTCTGCTATCAGCGCTGTCACTGAGACCAACCAGTATGCTGGGAATAATTCTCGAAGCCGCGTTAATTGGCTTCAGAAGTATAGATGGGCTATCACCGTCGGCGTGTTCTGCTCCTTTCGTTTACCGCCGGTGTAGCTATGCGGCGCTCCTATGTAGTTCGGCCACAGCTCCCGTGTTCCAATTACTTCTGACGGCACCTGTACGCATTTCCTGCCCGCCTTTTGTGTATTTACCGCAATATGTTTTCTGCCTACATAGCGGCGGGTATAGCCTGCTTCCTTACAGGCCTCCCGTGGGACTTTCGACTCCTCCCGGGGTCCGGGCTATGGTTGGGTGCAACTTGCCCCCGCACCACATTACCGCCGTCTGCTGTTCTCCCTTGCTGCGCAAAGTTCGCTACTGCGAGTATTTTGAGCGTGATACGACTCGTGCCGTGATTTTTCTGACTGAATCTAATTATGAGTTACTGCAACCACGATCAAAACATCAATGTGAGAAAAAGTGGAGAATTATGTAAAGGATTAAGATTAAAGAATTATAGGATCTTCTAAACGCGCGCGCGCGTTGACATCTGGTCTATCGCCTAGGCGGAGTCATACACAACATGAGCTGGTGCCGTTTTTAATTTGTGCACGAGTATAGAACTCCTGGGGGAAATTTTGGCAGCGTATCTATTGCTTTACTCAATTTCACCGAAGGACAACGGTCGTCTGCAGCCCCTGCCACGTAATTTTTTTTTCTCTTTCCGTCGCCTCCCATCACGCTCTTCCCCTCCCGTCCGGCTAACAACGAGAGGGGTTTGCTAAAATAAATTCAATTTTCGCGCGTTCACTACTCGCGCGCCATCTGTTGGGACTCTTTCTTACTCTTGGGTTTGGAGTGAGTGTCGACACAATATTGAGGCTTTAGTGCAAGCACTTTTTTGTATTTTCGGTCAGAACTTTGTTTTTAACGTGTTTTTATTGGCAATTACTCAAATCAAGCTCAGGTCTATTTTTAATTAAAGAAACAGTGCTAATATCGGTTATGTATTAACTTTCTCCCTCAAACACGGCTAAAGTTTTCTATTTGCGATACAGTGCTGACAAGTACTATAGAGTATATTGCAGTTCGGAAAGGTTTTGCCTCGTTCAAGATTTCCTTTCACTTTTGGCCGGGCGGCTGGAATAAGGGACAAACGGACGGATGAACGGGCGGACAGACAGGCAGACAGACAGACAGACAGACAGACAGACAGACAGACAGACAGACAGACAGACAGACAGACAGACAGACAGACAGACAGACAGACAGACAGACAGACAGACGGGCTTTGGGTAGGAGTGGCTGCATCCTAATCAGCTGCTTACGATTGCCCTTTACGATATCAGTTGCGCTTGCCGTCACACGTCTGTATGCATAAATTCCTGCTGCGGAAGCTGACCCCATCCACCACTTATGAACCTGCCCAGAACTTCGTACCGCACGCACGCAACACTGCCGTGGCACAGGGCTCGATCCCGAAAAACAGAGATATCTCTGACCTTTCAGCCCCAGTCTGTCCTCGCTTTTGTGCTTGAAACGGGCGCACTGCATGAACCCTTCTGCTGAAGGACAATCTCTGTCAAAAAAAAAAAAAAGTAGTGCCTGCTCTGCAAAGGTGTTGCCAGGATCTACAATGCTGAAATAAGGTCGGCAGGCCCTATGCCAATGTTCATATTAACTGCAGCAGGGTTTGTAGTTGGGCAAGTTGGTACATAACTTTAACAAAACGCGCGAAGCACGGGACAAACGTATTCAACTGTTTTGTTTTGTTTTGTCTTCATCTTCCCTTTGTCCCGTGCTTCGCGCTGTTTTGTTAAAGTTCATATTAAACCCCGAAAGCAAATAAATAAGAATAACAAGCTTGTCAAGTTGTCCATTTTCAGGCAAACCACAGTCAAACGAAACTATCTGCCTCGCTTTACAATATTTCGCGTTTTGTAAGGGCGCCGTGATCATACGTCGCATATTTGCTACTCCAGTACATGGTCGTGCTTTTATGTGTTTACTTTCAGCACAGGTGAATTTCGAATTGTGGACCTCTGAGTAGGGCTCTAAGTTAATACATTCCAAATATCAGAAATTCAGAATATCAGAAGGGATACAGGTACCGTTCGCGAAAAAAAAACGCAAACGCAAACTCCTGAGAATGAGAGGGTGAGTGGGGTACACTTTACTCTTCGCTGAGAATATGACCCTTTCTGTAGCGTCCTCAACCACTCTGACACTCCCAAAAGGTTTCTGCTCATAACGATGCAAGCACTCGTTCTGTCTCCCATACAACACTCTTCCAATTCTCTGAATGCCCGCAGGCCTATACGATCGCGTATGTTGATTCAAGTTTCACGTATGCGAAAGCAATCGCCTTCAGTGCTGCGCAGTCATCATGATACGAGCCGTGTCGGCGAAGGAAGAGCAGCCTATGATCCCGTTCTCTGCATTCGACCTCTTATTCCACTGACAAAGAACGTATTCAACTCTCCCGTTGGCCCATTTCGGTGGCATCTACTTTACGCCGAACTCGGTATACCCGGACTTAGGCATACAGTCCCGATCAATAGGGAACTGTCGTAAAGAGAGCATTGCCTAAGCATACATCGGAAATGAGCCCTGCAGACAGTGGAGATCGATGCTTGAGAAAAGCGTTGTTTCCCGAGTATTATACCCTTTGTAGGCAGGGAAAAGAGGGGAGACAAAGAGCACCAATAGTTATGGACTAATAGAACACTTCGGTCCAACTCCAGCGGAGGAATGCAACAAGCTTCCCCAGCGCTCAAGGGCACATTCGCTCGAACGCTGGCCCGTAAAAAACATGAGACATCGGAAGTGCAAACAAGTGCAGAAGACTGTTTTATAGGTGTTCCATTTTTTTTATTTCTTTCGTCAAAGCGTCCTTGTCTGGCACAATACGCAAAAAGGCGCTTACGCTGCTTGTCAAGCGTTCCCACTGCCCCCTAGTGGGAGGACTTCAAGAAGAGTACACGTTTTCGGCGGTTCACGGTAAACGTCACGAGCAAACGTATCTAGAAGAGGAGCTCGGAGTGCCATCGGTCATCGTAGTATCAATGTGCGCAGTTCCAGTGGTCCTTACGTGCGCCAGTAAACTTCCTGGAACTTTGTGCAATGTGCGTTTTGTGTTGATGGTTTGTAACGGAAGTGAACTCTGGTCAAAATTAGTCGATGAAGACAATATATAAATGTTCTCTTCTGAAGTATGAGCACATGCCTGCGCTGTGGAGCTGCAAGCGGCCTGGAGGGAGGCGGAGCATTTTATTCGGAGATGATTGCCCAGTTCAAATATTTTGTTCGCCGTAAGTTGCGATACGATTATAGAAGCTGTCAGACAGACAGAAACATAGAGATGGAAATTAATATGTCGGTGTCTAAACGTGCAAAATATATCTCGGTCTAAAAAATGCGGTTGATCCTGAAACGTACAGAAAGTCTGTGCAGAACTGTTGAGTACAGTCACATAGCGTTTTCAGACTTACCACCTGGGAGACACACACACCCTGGCGTTTTTTGAGTTCGAATTTTAAACAGAAGGTTGCATCACTGCGCTTTTTTTCACCATTAGATTAGCCCTTCCCATTAGAGGAGGACAGAAACGACAAAAGTTGTTTACCGATCTGCTGATCTTTTCATGTCCCCATTATGAGCTTTTGGCAATTTTGGGAATTTTGGCAATTGAGAGTATGTTTATTTTATGGGGTGTTATAGTTTACTGTTTCAAACATGACAAATATTGGCTGCAACGCCGCATTTTTACGCCACACTCTCGTCGTATGCTTCTGCTCGCACGTCTTATCGTGTATCCGTAACTGTCTACGTGTTTATGTCATGCCTACAAGTGTACTTTCTGCAATGGTATGAATGCATAAACGTTACTTACGTTCTATTAAAACAATGAGCTGAGCGCCGTTCATCAGTGGCTGGGAATTTTCTGACAAAGACATTTTTGTCTTTACAAACGAAGAGTGCAACGCATGGTCTCAAATATATTGAATGTTGGAAATACTGTTCTAAATACTGTGTGGCTAACTTCTGCAGTTTACTTACGTCGTTTCATAGATTAAATGGCTGCGAAGACACCTAATACTTCCTAAAGTGCTTGGAGCTTTAATATGACCTGAAGTCATCGGAATGTCGCGTACTTTCATTTGTGTGACGTTTACAAACATCTTCACTTAGCAGGCGTGCCACTGGATTTCATAAACGAACACGGTACGCGCATCTTGGCGTATCTCTGTCTCCTTTAGCTTGCTTACCATACGCAAGTTCCTCCAAAAAACACCTTTTCCTTCACACGGGCTCTCCTGATTTATCCCCGCGGTCATTACGGCAAGAAATTAGTTGGTAAACTCTCAAAACGACTCTATGTGAGACCACAGGTTTATTTCTTAAACTTTACGCGTTTTTCTTTTCGGGCGTTATATGAACAAAACTACGGCGCTAGCAGAGCATAAGCTTGTCTCGCATAAACTGTACAGCAGAAGATGAGCCAGCCTTTTTTGTGTGGTGTTTCTAGCTACTACTTCGGCTTGAATTCGCAATCAAATCAAGAGGGGCGTCCAACATGGCTTTTTCCCATGTATTACTTTTTTTCTGGAGGACCAATCTACGTCCGGACGTCTCCCGCACCGGAGAGATCTCCAATAAAGTTGTGCAAAGTGCTTCTGTCTCGGGCGGGAATTCCCCGTAGGAACAGCGGGAGTGATGGAAGCCACTTCTACGTTGCACGGCTTCCTTCTCGCTGGTAAGGAAGTTACTCCACTGGCACGGAACGAGGTTCCGGTGACGTGTTCTCTGAATGACCTGGCTTCTTATAAACAGCTGCGTACATGAGTGGGTCTTTTTGTTCACTGCGCGCTGGTTATGGTACAGCCGTTTCTCGCAGATAAGAAGTTAGCGAAAGGTAGTGCTATGACAAGTAGCGAGCTGCCCGTTAGTAGTCCTGCGCTAACGAAGTGAAGTTGGTATTCTTTGAGCGAATAGGGGACAATGCTCTTGAAGAGGGTGGACTCTACTATATTCGTCAGCTTTCATCTAGGAGGAGCGAAGAACCTTGCTGAACAGACCATAACGGAGACCGAAGTGCAGTCAACACAATGGACAATGCCTCATTTCTGTGCTTCCAGGATGAGTGGATTTTTTTTATTTGTTTAATTACTTTAACCTGTTCCTTATCGGTCAACTTACCCAGGTCTTCTATTTAGGCTGGCTGGGTTTCCAGGTAGCAGTGGCGTAGCGAAAAATGTTTCTCGGGGGGAATTAGTCACATTGGTAAACTAAAGAAACCGTGCGTGTGAAAAATCTTTTAATTAATCAATTTATTTATTTATTTTCACATACTGCAGCCTGGCGGGCTATCGCAGGAGTGGGTCAGGTACAATGCTTCAGATAAGAACACGGTAGGCTCAGACAAGTGCAATGCATCAAGGGTCAGGTTCAATACACCAGATAAAAACAAGGTAAGCTCAGAGTCAGTGTTATACAATAATGTTCAAACGACTCAATTTCGTACACAAATACATCAAAAGGGAGAGAGCGGGTTGAGCCGGGGAGAAAATTCCATTTTTCTATTGTACGAGGAAATATACTGTACTTGAAAATATTATGATTTCTCCACTAACATAAATAGTGAGGGTTATTTGTTCCGTTCACAGTAATGTCCACTTAAAAATACGAGTGCGCCCAGGACTCCTGGATACTTGATACCTAAAGCACATTTATCGCCCCACAAAAAGCCCTCGCACAAAAATGAAAAGCCGCCTGGTTTCTAGAACAGGAACCATTTTATTCCCAAATTCGCGCTCTTACAATTTTTGGGTTTACGATATAATACACAAATGCGGTGAGTAAATAGCAAGAGCGAGAAAGGTCAAAAGGAGGGGGGGAGGAGGTGCTGCGCTCAGAAAATCTCAGGCGGTCCTGACGCAGCAACACCCCCACCCCCCCTGGCTACGCTCCTGCCAGTCAGTGTCAGCATTTATAAAACTAGGCCCAGGGGTCGGTAGATACGTAATGTAGTAATATGCGGGCGCAGAGTTTTCGAGCAGATAGAGGCAAGCTCTTTTGAAAGTCCCTGGATCGGCAGTCATTATTCTCGCCATATTCATCATTATCATCATAACCATCACCTGTCAGGCTGCGGGGAGGAGAATGCTATCTTGGTGTTGCATCTATCATCGCTTACATATTTCATCTACCGTTCCTTTATTTTAAAAACAACCAATAATTGTTCGTCCTGTCCGCCTGTGAGGTTCAGTGTACCATCTTCGTACTTCAAGAGGTGTAACACATTCGGTTCATGTCGTTTTCCCCACGGGACGTACTCTACGGTTTTAGCCGAACCATCTTAATTATCCCCCCCACCCCTTGCCTTCGGCCACAGATTTCAAGAATTAAATTTTCAGGGGATTTCCTGGCATATTCTTATGAGATGAGAAAGAGAAAACGTTCCAGCAACTGATTTTTCAGTGGTGGATCCATAGCGCAGACGGTGGCGCCCTTCTCACTATACAATTGGTTCGTAAACCTCAGGTTCAAACTGCGGGCGGACGCCAAGTTGTGCCACCTAGTTAATCCCCGTCAGGCGTCCGCTATCGAGCCACAAGGAGAACGCTCTACTTGTCTTTGTGTTTCATTTGTCCTCTTGGAACCCTTTTGCTCAGATCAGCACGAAAGGGCCCATTCTGCGAAAATACGCCGAGGAGTGACTATGCGATATTGTGCGAAAAGTTGATGGCATGAAGAATGGCTGACGATTACGATACTACCTAATGCGAAATTTGTGCGCAGCCCGAACTGCAGTCCTCTCGGTCGCGGCGCAGAGCTGATGCGTCTCAGGAAGTGATGGCGCTACTTCGCCTTTATCTCGCAGCGCGTCACCACTGCCCAGCATGCCTCGCAGCCTCCCCCTCGCACGTTCAACATGCGTCGCCGCCGAGGAGCATCTCGCACCGCTTCGCCATACCGCATTTTCCCTTACACCTTCGCCACTATTTCCTTTTGCCTTTTCTTTCTGCCTTCGGTTCTCCCGTCGGTCGTTCGGTAACGAGAGCGGCAAGAACGCCAAACCACAGTAGCGGGCGCTTAAGTACTGCGCACATAAATGCCATTGTCTGGAAGCGAGGCTATGCACTGCGGGACTGACGTCCCATTTTGATGTGACGCGTAATGTGGCCGCGAACGCAAGCCTACATAGGGATGGCGTCCTCACTGAGTATGCGAAGACCCGGCGTTAGGGATAACGTTCCGCTTTAAGGTCGAACGCCGTCAACCGGTACCCGCAGCTGGGCGTGTAATAAATTTGACGTCTTGCTAGCTGCGCCGTTAAGCTAATGGTTGAGGTCACCTTGCCTAACCTAACCTAACAACATTGCCACAAAACGACCATCGACATTTGTCTCGACGAAAAGCGGTTCATTGGCCTTTCTACTGTTCTTTGCAGAGTAAGTCAGCCCATCTCGAATGAGTTGCGCTGCTGAGCACGAGGTCGCGGGTTCGATTCCCGGCCGCGGCGGCCGCTTTTCTGTTGGAGGCGAAAAGCCAAAACGCCCGTGTGTGCGAGATTTCGGCGCACGATAAAGATCCCCAGGTGGCCAAAATTAATCCGGAGCCCTCCACTACGGCGCGCCTCATAGCCTGCGTTGCGTCGGCGCGTTAAACCCTACAATCAATCAATCAACCATCTCGAATGAATTTGAAGCTGAGGCTACGTCTAACAAAATTTTTCAGCTTAGTTTTCATTGCACGTGGGACGTCGATATCCATTTCGTCGGTAATTATATTCGCGCTGGTAAGTGGCGTTTGTAGCGGTTAGCAGCTTCACTTCCGCATGAGCATATATCCTAGGCGTCCATATCAGTGCGCCGAGCCCATACATCGGTAAATTTGTTTTCACAACAGGACACTCCAAGTACATACTATTGTCTTTTATGCACTGTTTTTGATTCCCTGGGATGGGTTACGCAGCCTAAGTGTTTATGTACATTTTAGGTGACTTTCAAGCAAACATCGACAGCTCGCAGGCGCGTTATTCGTCTATACCGATTTTCTCCTGGCTTTCGGTGTGATACCAATAACAGCTTCTGCAAGAACTCACTGCATCTGGTGCACCATGCCAAGAAGTACTAACACTCATAGCAGAATTGGCTAGGTTACCTACTCCTCGATGCATCATGCATAATCGTCGTCAGATATCACAGCCTTTTATTTGAACTAAGGGATGAGCTATCGCAAGTTTGGCCTCTTCAAAACCGATCGGATTTAAATGCAATGCACTGAACGAATAAAGTATCGTACAAAAAAGAGCGTGACCGGAAAGGACATAGCAAGTGCCCACACAATTTGTACGCCCTGTGAGAATTTGTGCTATTTACAGAATGGGTTCCATCGAGCTAGCGCCACGTCAGTATCCAGCCATCTGGACCACTCCACAAAACGGATATTGCTATCGCACGAAATGGACTGTCCCAGGCCGGGCCTCATTACCCGGGTACGTAATTGCTGAGAACAAGATCACAGGAAAACGCTTGTACCTTGTGCTTTAGATCAATAATTAACGGCCCATTTAACTAACGGGTCCCACGAGCGATGCTATCGTGAGAAACAGTACGGGAAGAATGATCGATAAACCAGCAGAGAGCGGGCGGGAGTGGACTGGTTCAAGTATTGAAGAACCTCTTCCGCTAGTCTCCGTCGTACGACGGGCTTGTCTTTGTGTCCTTGTAAAATCCCGTGGGTGGCTATGAGAACGCCAGCGAGTGTGTCGGCAGTATGCGTACGGTTCTAATGTCTGGTTAAGAAGCGCTTAAATAAACAACGTAGCGCGGGAATTGTATGAAACTGGTAACCCTTGAGTTATCGCTGTGCGAGCAGCCTCATTTCCCTTGCTAACAATTATATCGCCCCGATGTCAGGTTGAATACGTTTGTAGGGTCGAGTTAAATCCTTCATCTGATACACATCCTCACTGTAGCACCGAATAACTGTCGACAACACTTAACTAGTACCAAGTCAGTAAAGGGGCAAGGTTAAGTCGAGGCCATATATTGTTTCCGCCTCTTCATTCTTACAAGATATTTGTTAGCCCATTGTGATCTACAGAATTCTCGCCCCTTCTCAGCATAGGCCGAGACATTATGACGGGTACAAACATTATCTAACGTGACTATTTACACCGATTTTTTGCACTGGCGACGCATAGTTACAGGGACTTCAATCTGAGCCACCGTGGCGCCGTCTGTAGCATGAAAAAACAACCGTCCACAAGAATAGTGCACGTACCACCGACCCAGCCGGGTACACTTATGGAATTGACCGTCATTTTTACATAGGTGAAAATCGCATTTATTTATTTTCTGAATAAATAGGCAAGTATCGAGCTGTATTTACTATGTTTAGAACATGCCTCGAATGCAGTGTGCAGAAAGGGGCGATGACGATGTCTCTCTGGCGCTACTAGAGAAAGCCTTTGTCTTAGTCAACTTTGTGTCAAGTAGCACGGAGACAATTCAACAGCACAGCAGATAAGCTGTATCTGTCCGTTTCACGGTGTCTCTGTGTTGTGGGAATGACTTAGGAACTGCTACAAGTCGTTTGTATTAGAACTGTAACTCATAGTTATCTGGGACATTAGCCGATATGAATATTCCCATGGTTATGTAGTCGTTTGAGCAGTACAACGATATTTCATTTTTTCGGGATAGTTTCGATAAAATACGGATTACAGCCGTTTTCTGTAACCATACGGTTCTTGCGGAAGTACGTGTATTGACCACAGACGGGGATAATGTATGGTTCAAGACTGCAGGGTAGAATAATTTCGGCAAGTGGATGATACGCGTCGTACTGATGGAACCGTCTTAGCGGTCAATTGCACAATGTTTTCTTTTGAAAAAATGTTTACAGAACATTCAGAGCTGTACACAGCATTCCGCAGAAAATTGATTGATTGTGGGGGTTTAACGCGCCGACGCAACGCAGGCGATGAGGCGCGCCGTAGTGGAGGGCTCCGGATTAATTTTGACCACCTGGGGATCTTTAACGTGCGCCGAAATCTCGTACACACGGGCGTTTTTGCTTTTCGCCTCCATCAGAAAAGCGGCCGCCGCGGCCGGGAATCGAACCCGCGACCTCGTATTCCGCAGAAAATTGGCTTTGCAGCAAGGCATGTCCTCATGACGGACACGAAAAGATCCCGGAGACTTAGCCAGAGACATCTAATCTGGAAAAAATACGCACCCGCAAGCCTAGCCCTTGCAAACACTTTCATTCAAAAGTAAAGTGTGAAGTCTTCAAATTTCTTTAGGACTTTTTTTTATTCACCGAGATAAATTTCTCATGTGCATCTGAAACCTTCACCAGGAATAAGGTGTGCTTGCACTGCATAAAGGCAATTTGGTTTTTTGTTGTTGCCGTAGTCCACAGAAATTCGGCTACTCTGCCGTCCGGGCCAGTTTTGCATTACAACGGTCTGTCGCCGCAGTGATGAAAACGTGCGAAGAACAGCCCACCGGTTGACCGCAGCGCCCTCTCACTACAGTGCACCATGCAGCGCACCCACCGGGTTTGCAATTGATTAATCGCTGTTATGATAACTTTTGATTGTAAAATTATTTATTCGCTTACTGTTTTTTGCTTCAATAACATTTTTTAGCAAGTTAACATAAAAAATTAGCGCCTTCGGCTTGCACGCCGCTTTTAGCTGTGGTCGTGTACACTCTGCGGTGAGGAGATGATCAGAGGTATTGTTTACTAGAAGAGAGAGGTGTGTCATTCGGTGCAGGTTGGAGAAGAGGGGGGGGGGGGCGATCCTTTTTGCGATGAAAAGGTTTGATGAGGAGCTACTCTTGGAAGCAGCCCCCCTGGCGGCGGTTGCTTACTAGATGACTTCAGAAGATTAGTTCGTTTAACTCATCCTTATTTATTGCCTTAGTCTTATTTTTTCATTTTATAATATAATGTTTTATAAAACATCTTAAACAACTGTTGAGTTTGGTTTAAAAAATTTAGGTGGCCCTGGCTGCAACAAAAGTTATCTGGGGAAAGCCTGCGCTCCACACAACTTTTTCATCGCAAAAAAAAAAAAAAAAACCAGCGCTCTCCATTGGTTTGCACCCCGCCCGACACACCTCTATCTTCTATTACCTTGTATCAGAGGCATGTACAGAACTGTTTGCAGTTGTAAAATTACCAAATAAACTTATTAAAACACGGAAAAGGATGAACATAGATAATAATGTCAGGAAAACCTTTCAAAACAACGATTAAGTTTTTAGATAGATGTCTCAGTAGCAAAAAGGTGAAATACACTGCGAGGGGGCTGCAGTCGACCGGTGTGCTATCTGCCGGAGGCTTTCATCACAAAAAGGACCCTGCTAAAAACCTCGAACGGGAGACTAGTCAAATGTTTAAAGACTATAGTTGTCGCTTTAGCAAGACATGGGAAATCTTGGCAAAAATATTCACCGTTGATTTATCGACATAGAGAGAGTGGCAGAAGAACAAAGAATGAAGAACAGAGAGAGCAGAAGAACAGAGAAGAGAACAGAAAACAGAGCGTTTGCGGAGTGGTGGCTCTGTATTCGCACCTCTGGCCACCTAGTTGCTAATGGTAATCTCAAGTTACAGCTAACTATAATATGCTTGGCTTGCACAAGACGCCGTCACAACCCTTTCTAGTTCTCTGCTCTCAGCTTTCCTGGCGCTGCCCGACATAACAGAACCAGCTATGTTCCCTGCCTTCACCAACATGGCAGCCGCACTGACATCAGTGCAAGCTATGTGCTGTGGTAGATGCAAGTCGGCCACCCCCCATTTATTCCTCGGTCACCGCCATTGCTGACAACAGCTCCACACGAAAACTTTCTGGAACAAAAGGACGGTCTGCGTCCCACCACACGTGGCTTCATCCCAACGTCTGGAACAGATCTGAGCTGCATACTTTCTCGCTAGGAGGAGGTCTTGCTGCGCAGACTTGGCGTTGGAGTGGCTCTTCAACGTGCTGTGACCCGGGCGTGGACTCGACGCTACCTTGCACCCTTCGATGGCACCTGCCCCTTTTGCGCAGCTCCTGCCGAATAAGCGGATGCGGATCATCTATTATGGGCGCGCCCTTCGCTAGAGTCAGCGAGACGTCGACACTATCGAGGCCCATGCCTCTATCCTGGAAGACCCCCGACCTCCAGCGGGGACTCTGAGGACCCCTCTACCGCTCTTGCCTTCCTCCACGAGTCGGGTGCCTATTTATACCTGTTAAATATGTTATTTTTGTGCCAATGGGAATATTATCACAAATAAAAATCAAACGGCCCTTTCTTAAGAGAAAGGTGGTTAAAACGCAAAGCTTTCTCCATGCTAAGTCAAATTAGAGTCGGAAATATATGCTCTTATAGTCCAAAATTCACAGTGCCAAAATCTATAGCCAAAGACTACTTATACTCAGCTAATGTCCAGAGCCAGCGCCCGCGCAAAAAAAAAAAAAAAACCCAAAGTAAATGCTGAGTGACCCGAGTACGATTATGAAACGGTCATCATCATCAGAGATTCTATTACAATGCGAATGACTCTTCCAGTGCTATACCGTATCGTTTTTCGTGCGTAACGACATTTCATTATCTACGTGTGTGGTACAGTTGGTGGGCCTTTGTGGAAACCCACTGTGTTAAAGTCGCGTTCTTGCGGAGCGTTTTGGCGTAACTACTTCTTCATAATCGTATGGGCACCCGCCCACTGTGCCGTCCCGGGCAACAAAACCGCCCACCAGTTGGCCCCAGAGTAATCCCGCCGGGCCCCGGGAAGCGAAAAAAATAGGCCAACCCCGTTGATCATGTATCACGAAGTAACTCAGCACTATAAGTTAGAACATGTCCTCTATCCAGCCCCGAATAAGCACCTATCGAAAGAGTGGGAATGGCAGGTCTGTTCACTCCAGACGAATACCTTTCCTCATCCCACTAAAACCACGGTGTTTTTCTCACCGCTAGGGATAAATGACAACGTCATCCAATCCCAAACTTCTTTTCCCCTGTCCCGACCCTTCCTGCAAAGACCTCTCATTTCTAAAACTATGACATTCGACTCAGTTCCTCTCGCCGCTAGGCTCACCAGAAAAAAAAAACACATCAGCTCAATTCGCACGGTTGTACAACCTAGCGAAATCGGCGTCTATGGACATGCTACTCGCATGCCTACACATGCTGCCACTGCCTGGACCTCCCTGGACGATCTTTCGGTTCTTGGCTCCCAACATAATCCCTAACGCATGCCTCATCACTTGAAGCATAAGTTCTAGCCATCATTCATGCCCTCCACTTTATTATGGCGGACATCTCGTGCCGCGTCCCGGCTAACATAGATGATCTGACGGACTGTTTAGAAGCGTCCCAAGAACTGCAACGGCCTCCCTCAACTCATACATACATTAATCGATTCATTAACCAGATTAAGGCTCTACTCACTTGCCAAACGCAGTTGCGTATTGACTGGATTCCGCGGGATGAGTAGTCCTCTCCAGGGTATCATGCACACCACATGGTTTTGCCAACATTCGCAACTTCCCGACCGATGCGTCAATCCGCTTTGGAGCCCTCCACTATACACACTTTCAGAGACTTCACTTCCATAGCCATCCGCATTCACGGATTCAAGAAGGACAAGTAACTTTTATTATAAACCCCTTGCACCGTTCAACCGATCCGCTGAAATTTTCTTGGACAAAATATTCACCAATGCATTTTACGCACCCAAAGCTATCTGTGAGTGCTACAAGCCCGCAAGTACACCCAAATGTCCCTCTTTCCAGCTATTTACCTCAGAATATCATCCAACACCTCACTTAGTACTGCCCTAAATTCACGGGATATAGAAACTTGCGACCCCCAAACTGCGATGCCAATGTCCCACCACTATCGAACCCATAATGCCTACAACCACACTGTACTTGTGTAGCTGAACAGGGATCAACGAGTGGTTTCACACGTGCAGCGTAGCCCGGTGCGAGCCACTAAGCTCTTCTATCCGTACACTCCATCCGCGGATGGCTGAAGGCGTGCACTGAACCCTCCTCAAGGCCTATAATTCAGTCCCCAAAGATATGGACTTAACCTACCTAACCACTGTTCCCGTCCTTCCCTCGTGGCCTCTCTGTTTGTGAATAAAAGTCTTACAACGAAACAATCCTGATAATCGTCATCAAGAGAGCTTAAATATTGTCAACGTCAAGCCGAAAAGAAAACTATAGCGTGCGTTGTACGTGAGTGTGTGTTTTAACAAGAGAGCGTTAGGCGGCTAAAAATCAGAGTTTAGAGCACCCAAAATACCCGACTGCTTACAGAATTAAAAGCAATCAATGATTGCTCGAATTTACACGCCACACTTCTCCGTAAAGTTCCAGTAACAAATGGATTAATTGAGTTGAATAGTCAATTGTGAAAATTTTGCGCTGGGTGGGATTTGAACCATGGTCCTCGGACCATGGTCCTTCATGGCCCGGCTAACTGAATGATATCTCTTTTTGCGAAAAATAAAACAAGGCTATGTGAAAGGACGCTGAACATAGAAACATTATACACCCACGGATGGTCAGTGGTGGCTCTTGTGTGTCTCCTTCGTGCAGAGCACGCGTCCATTGGCTTTTCAAGCGAAGCTTCTATTGGCTTACCGGCGCCGTCGGGGGTGGCGTATGCCCAAAAGCCTTGCTGCAAAGCCAACGTTATCCACATGCTCTAATGACGACGACGACGACGACGACGACGATGATGATGATGATGATGATTATGGTGGTGATTATGATGGTGATGATTATGCCCTTGAATCGTTTGGCACGTGCCCAAATGGAGGGACTGCATGGCCAGGGATAACGTGTTGGTTGTGTTCCTGTTGGAGCTTATAGATTGGATTACACATTCACATCTTCCCGAGGATGCTTCTTCTTCGGCGCAGCTCTTCCTCGCCATTCACAGCTTGCGCGGGCGTGTACACAGGTGTCGCCCTATACCCGCCACAATGGGAGCCAATGAGCGTCGTCGCTTGCATAGCGACGATACTGCTCACGTCGGGCAGTATTTTTTAGATGCGAATCATCTCATGCTTGGGGCTGTGCCACAAACTAAGGGCCACAAAGCATCCAACGTATCTTGTTGCCGATCGCGTTGCCTGATCCAGGCCTCATAGGAGAGGACCCAGGTGGGACTGTATTTCGCGTAAAGAACATCTAGTGCACGGCAGTCCCAAACAAGAATGCGGAATGTTGGGATCACGCCTGTTTTGCTCTGCGCGAGCGTCTCCCCAATCCTTTTCTTCCTTTTCCCCCCGTCTTCCCAAGGGGAGGAGGCACTCGAGAGCTCCAACCTGGAAGTTCAGTGAAGCACTTAACAACAAGTCTGCTCAGGTCACGGAAACTACCGAATCCTCTGCCACCCCTATCCCCTATAGCCCCAGTTTTAAATAAAGTTACGCGTTTCTATTGGGGTATGCGTGGAATTAAAATTTGTACATACCAGCTGGCTCCGTTCGTAGAAATAAATGGCGACTTGCAGCCAGAGGGTACTCACGAAGGGCTGTAAGCGGGTCGGCACTCGGGTGACGAACAACGTTTACTGCGGTTGCAACGAAGTAGATATAAGAACGATTAGTGACGTAACAGATCACGTGATTTTAACAAAAGGCCGGGTGATGTCGGAATGACTCAGCCGCGCTGCATCTCCCCTCTCTCAGGGAAGCAAACAATTACGTTTGTCTTTCAGGGTGAGGATAGTGGCAAACCAATGGCCAATCTATCGGTCAAAAATTTCAAACTGATCTTTGTATATTTTTAATTCAACACATCATCAAACTCGGCAGCGAGGACAATTTTTTGATCTCATCATTTCCCGTCGGTGATAATACACCTGTTGATAAAGGCTTTAAAGTTTGTACTTTAAAGCTGCAGTAAAGGAGGAGGACGTATCCTTTATTGTGACAGGAAGACTCTACTACAAGGGGGGGGAGGGGAAGTAGAAGGTGGGGGGGTTTGTAACTTGGGACATCTTAAATGCGTACAGTTCGACCCAAAACAGCTGGGCTCCTTGAGAATGCTGGAGAGGCCGCGTGGGGTAAGGAGAGCAAGCTCACGACTCTAGACTGCTCGCGCTAGACCGCTTTTTAGGGAAAAGTGTGCAATTAAAGCCAGCATGGGGGGTTCCAGTGTACGAGGGTCGATGTAAAGAGAGATTGTATTTGGTGGAGGCTTGAAGGTTCTGTAGCGCGCGAACTTCGGGCAGTGCCAAATTAGTTGCTGGAGATTGGCGGGAGTGGGGGAGGCGCAGAAGGGACATCGAGGCGGTAGAAACGGGGTGTACCATTTACGGTAGGTCTCAGGGGTAAGGCTAGCATTAGTAAAATATTTGTTTATGAAAATTTCGGCTGATCTTGGGAGCGAGGGCAGTGCGGATAAAAAGCCGGTTGGAATCAGGGCCTTGAGGCGGTCTTTTTTTTTTCCTTTTTGTAACGTAGAAGCTGTATCGCTGGTGGTAATGTCTCTGTAGGTGGAGGAGCCAAGTCGGGTAGCAGCAGAGGACTAGAGGTTACATACTCCCGCGCAGCCTAGTGGGCTGCCTGATTCCCCGGTGATGAAAGATACGTGGCCAATAAAGGAAATTTTCTATCATGTGGTCCCCATAATAAAAAATTGGCACTTTGCAGCGGCCACCTGCAAAGTGCCGGAAGGAGAGCTGACCTTGTAATCTACAGGCAACGCAAGCCAATTTAGCTACCCTCGTCAGTAGCGGACGCCACCGGTGTTACAATCCCCCAGAATGAGCCAGCTATGAGGACTAGACGTTGGTTGGCACACGATTTCACCGTTACTGGCTGTCCTGGCTGACGAAGGATTCGCCGCACGTGGAAGCTCGTACATCGAAACTCTTTACATCCACAGGTTCTGAGTCCGGCCGAGGGTGTTTCTGCTGGCTGGCCTCCCCACAACTCCTACCGTTCAAACCGGCAGGGGTACCCGTTGGCACTAGCGGTTTCACGCTGTGCCACTCAACCATCTGACCGGATGGCCTGGTGCGCAAACGCCCCTGACTGTCCTCAAGGGAAAGCAGCTGTTAGGAGGCACATCCCAGCCCGCCGAACTCAGGAGCTTCGACGTACAAGCTCCCCCGCCCCCGACGTACAAGCCACGGACACAAGGCTCAACAACGCACCGAGGCGCCAAATATGCACTCAGCCTTCGTCCGCAGCTCGTCTAGCTCAATTCCAGGGGACGGCGCCTGCAACACTTGTGGTGCCGACCGTCACTGGAAGACAGCTGCAAAGGCCCCGCTCTCCTGCACAAATCGACAAGACCAGCTCTCCTCCCAGGAAGCACCGCATTAGGGGACTTCTGCCCGAGAAGCCACTCAGAGGACTTGCCCAAGAGTGGCCAAGCGGGACTTTTGCCCGGTGTGCCACGCAGAGGACCTGCCCATGCGCGGCACAGCGGGACTTTTGCCTGGAGCTCCATCCAGAGGACTTGCCCAAAGACGGAACAACAGGACTTCTGCCCAAGACGCCGCTCAGAGGACTTGCCCAAGAGCGGCGTAGTGGGACTTTTGCCCGAACGCCGGCCAGAGGACTTCCCAAGGCCAGCGAAGCGGGACTTTTGCCCCTAATGCGAGCAGTTCAGAGGACCAGCCCAAGAACTCCTCGGTGCTTCCATAATTACCTAATGATGTTAGGTGCGTTATATATTTCTCGCGAAAATTGTGGTGGAGCATGTGGCGTCTTAACTGCCATTGCAAACTCGGCCTATATCAAGAGTACACTCAGCCACACCACCCGACGAGTCGCCTTTGGCCGCAATTTAGGAAGACCAGCCACAGGAGGCATGTTTGCATGAAAGCGCAGAGAACTGACACAGGACGCAAAGTGGTGCAGGCTTGAAGGTACGCATATGTTTTCACGCTCTTATAAAGCAGCCTCGCCTTTCGACAGTGTGGTACGGAGGGAATGCGTTGGCAATTCTCGCTGATGACGCGTGCTAACGCCTGAAAGTACTTTTTCATTGGTGCTAAATGGGCGCCTCTTTGACGGCAAAAATGATTCCGTATGTGGGCGCCTGATTGACAACCATCACATTTAGGGAAAACACCGTTACAGTGGCTGCTATTGGGATAACTGTCAGTAGTTATTGCATATACCTCAGTGCGGGTCGTCCTGGTCATAAACTTTGTTATGAAACCTTGTGATTGTTAATACTTTATCTGCATTGCCATAATAGTCGTGCCATAATTGTCGGTGTGAGTGTTCCGTGGAGAGGCCGCACAACTTTTGCTCCTTCGTTAATCAAACAAGAGCAGTATTTAGGGGTTTAGGAGCCTGCCATTGCTCGTGTTTCACATCTGCCTAAGCAGCCGTTTTTCTCACGTAGGAGAAGAACGACACTCGGAGGAATTATGAAGCCTCAGTTTTTGTGATTTAATTTGTCGCGGAATCTGTTGTGAGGATTAAAAGGGTCATACAGACAAAATACAAGTTTGTTTTATTCGAAAGATTTCGTGTTTTGTGTCCCACATGCGCTTGTCTAGAAGCAAACAATGCTTTATTCGCTGAAAAATCCATCCATTTTAGTTAAAATTTTCATTCTTCGGTTAAATTGTGTGTTTTCGTTACGCCTGCAATGATGTCATACATGCAGGGGAGAGTTGTTTACCGTTAGTCAACTTAGATGGCGCAACCATACCGCGGCGGGCCGTTTTCTGCCTTTGGTTTTGACTGTATTTGTACCTTGCTTGTTCTTGTTAATGTAGAAAAAATCGTTTCGTGAAACATGGTATTCGCTCCACAAATACGGTCCCGTAACACAATGTCGCTTACGCCAATCGGCCAGTGTCGTCTGAGGCACCGCAGAGCATCGAAGTGCTGTGCAGCTAAAACAGCCTAGTGCGCTCAGTACCAACAGCAGTATGAATAGGTGACTCAATGTTTACGTGCACTTTGGTAATTTACACTTATTATTCTATCATTCTTACTGATTTAAAAAGAATGTGCCCTAAATGTATGCGCAAATAGCTCGTTCGGCAAGCTTATAAGCCTTGCCTAATTTGCGTTTGCTTTTGCCGACCTCGGCCAATAGCACAGCTGTCACGTATGACATAGGTTTTGTTGCAGGAAACGAGTTAGAAGGTCGCATGGCCATTGCCTTTTTTCCTAATTATGTAGCTTATTTGAGCGAAGTTTAAGTTAAAGGCGGTGTCAGTATGAATCTAACGATGCATACTTTGGATTGAACCAGACTTGTGTTTTGTGTGCATGGCCCTTTCAAAGGGAACCCAGTTCGCAATTGCACTGTTGTAGGTAGCCGTCATCCTGAAAATGTATGCGCTCTTCCTATGTGATCCTGCACTGAGAGCACCTCAAAGAAAGCAACTTCAAGAGATCCTATACGAACCACCATAGCTCGGCAAAACTTGATGCCACTCACTCACACTCACTCAAAAAAATATATTTATCCTAACGCACTCACTCCCACTCACCACTCCGCCCTCACCACGCGCACTCACTCGCACTCACGCTCGCCACTCCGCCCTTACTACTTCCACTCACTCGTGCTCACGCTCGCCACTCGTCCCCACCACTCGCACTCACTCGCGCTCACGCTCTCCACTCGTCCCCACCACTCGCACTCAATCACGTTCACGCTCACCACTCCACTCTCACAACTCGCACTCACTCGCGCTCACGCTCACCCCACCACCCTCACTACTCGCACTCACTCGCACTCACGCTCGCCACTCCGCCCTTACTACTCCCACCCACTCGCGCTCACGCTCGCCACTCGTCCCCACCACTCGCGCTCACTCGCGCTCACGCTCTCCACTCGTCCCCACCACTCGCACTCACTCATGCTCACGCTCACCACTCATCGCCACCATTCACACTCACTCGCGCTCACACTCACCAGTCATCGTCACCACTGGCACTCATCCGCGCTCACGCTCACCACTCGCATTCGCCGCTTACACTTCCTCGCACTCGCACTCACCACTTGCAATGGCCACTCACACTCACTCGCAATCACCAGTCGCTTCCTCCACTCACACGCACTCTCCACTCCCATCACCCACTCACGCTCACTCACAACCACCGCTAATTTACATTTCAACTGACTGTTTTTTTACAGTATGGGAGTTTAAACTTCGCCTTTATTGTTGTGGGGATTGGCCATCATTGTTGGAAAAAGTGGACCACGCGCTGGCGCACCAAGATGAGAAAGAAAAGGGCTGGAAGTGGAACGCGGTTCCGGCAGCAGCAGAGACTTGATTGGCCGATCCCCTGACTGGGTATGTGCCATAGCCAAAGGCGCAACAACAACAACAACAACGACTCGGAGCTGACGAGCGGGCAAGGACCGGGGTCGGACCCGAAGTTCCTTTGATCCCGTTCGAGTAGTTCGAGGCGTGTGAGTCGGGGCCCGCCAACCCGTGTGGGACCCGCAGACGACCGGGGCGTGATCGTGCGACTGGCCGAGGCTCGGGATCACGGCCCAGGGCGGAACCAGCGCTGCACCCGCCACGTAGGACGTGGTGCATCTTCTTCCGTCTCGCTCGGGCAGAGCTGGCGACAGACGGCCAGCGCTCGACCGTGACTCGGACTGGCGACGAACTGCCATCGACGTCGCCGAACATCCACCGTCGAGGCGGCTGTGAGAACGTTTTTTTTTTTCCTCTATTGAACGCTGGTTAGGGGTATCGGACTATCATGTGTCTTTGATGTTGTGCTTCGCAATTGTACCGCTTTTCCGCTGTCTCGTTTTCTGGTGGCGTTGATAATATAATTTCTTTTCTCTTACCCACTCGAGTACCGTTCTTACGCGTCGTACGCCCACAAGGCCAAACTAGTCCATCACAATTGTAAACCACGTGAATCGTTCCATTTTGCAGAGACCTTCAATTCGGCCCTACTGACACCGACACCACTATGTTACGTGAAGCCACAAAAAAATTGGGTGTTTTAAGAGAGAAGCTTCACATTGGCAATGAAGCATGCCCCAAAAGAATCATTAACTCCTACCAACTTGAACCAACTGAAGAAAAAAAGCCTGTATTACGAGAATTAAAGCACGAAGCTTACGGCCAGCGGCCCGCCGAACACACGGCCCGGGTTTTAGGTGGCCCTCTGGTTAGGCGGCCATCTTGAGGACCGCCAAAACGCCGAGCCGCGTGTTCGGCGGGCCGCTTGCGCTCGAGGCCGCCTGAACCGCCGCTTTATAATCGGCTTTAAATTGACGCAGCATCCTGCCTGCATGCGGGTCGGATAACCAGGAATTGACTAAGAGTGTATAACATACGCTTTCGCCGGGGCATTTAGGGATACTGTAAATAAATAAATAAGTTAATAAACGTGGTTAGTTTTGAGGGCAATAACTTTGCGTTCCGGATTACTTTTTGTGTGTATATCTATGTGTCTGTGCTCATGTTTTGTATACGTTTTTAACTCTTTTCTCTGAAATGCCCTCCGTTCAATACAACTGTGTAGCCATCAGAATTGAAGATATGAAATACATTCAAAGAGGGTAAGACAGCCTTCATTTGTCTAGCCTGTTTAGCAGCTCATATGGGTTGTGTAGATATTCGGCCAACAAAAGATCCGCCGCGTCCTATCTGTCACGTCTTATCTCGCGTGGTCATCAATACGCCGTGATTTTATTTTTCGGTACTTTGATTGTGTCGACATTAAAGCAGGTTGTGATTTTTACAAGTACTAATGCGTCGATTTTGTTATGAACGGCATTCGTCGTTTTTGCTGTCGGCAGTACAAATATTTTCGGGCATGAAATACTGATTTCAGCTAAAATTTGCCTTTCTCAGGACTGGGGTCTGAATTTTTCCTAAGTATGCATTCGGTTGTTATAAGCACATGTCTTCATAGGTCAATTTCAAAGCGGTAATCGTCGCTGGACTCTTTTACGAAATGCAAAAATCTGGCAAATTTGCCAGAAGCCATTCATGATAAATTTTTATTATTGTCTATGCTATTTCGCTCACATTCTACAAAAGAAAAGAAACACTGAAAATTTTGACAGCGGTGGCGAACATAAACGAAATATTCCAGTTCGGAAGAAAAGCTTAGAAAAGCTGTTGCCATCTGTCAAAATACTGGCTAGCGCGCGCAAATATTCCAATCTCGAAGCGCGCTATCCGAGCCACTCAAATTGCGCAGTCAATTCGCTCTGGACAACCCTCATAACAGTTTATTTCAAGAGTAATCCCTGGTGAAAAGGGCGCAGTGTGAGAGTGTCCAGCAAAACACTCCCACAAAAAGATTGAAAACGGCAAGTAAGGCAGAGGAACGCTACTGGAGCGCTTGGCCTTGAGCGCTTGGCAGAGACAAGGCGAGGGAGAGAGGCGGCGCCGCGTGGTCGCGCCAAATCGGGTCCGCCTGACTCTAGCGCGGGCGTTCTCATGGAGACGAGTTGCCTGGCGCCCGCCTCCTCCCCGTCCCCCTTTCTAAACGGCGCCAACCTGCCACAGGGTAAAACCGCATTTTGATCCTAAACTACACCGTCATGCGCCCGCACCGGGCACCGAAACAAGTCACGTCGAAACAAGTCACGTCGAAAGTTTATACGAAATAACAGCGAGAATAAGTCATCGGACACACACGCACGCACACGCATGCACGCACACAAGCACGAACACTGACGCAACGCACAAACACATACATGCGCGCGCACGCACACACACACCAACGCACTTGAACACGCGCACGCACGCAGACGCACTCCCGTGAACACTCACTCACGCACGCACGCACTCATTCGCTCACTCACCCACTCACAAATTACGCTATCCGACTGCGGAGAACGAGCACTATTCGTCACACCCCACAGGGGTCACAGTACCCCTCCGCTAGTCTGCACGCCATCGGCACGCTGACGACGATATACATACGGGGCACAAAATATGAGGAACACTAGACGGCGAAGCCTATTTCAGCGAATCAGCGCAGCAAGCATGACGGGGACTGCAGTGTTTGGGCTGACCAAAACGCTAAATACGAAAATAAAGCAGCAGAAGCAATTTCGCCTTCATAATTAGCTGGTTTGCGACCGTGAACGGACAGAATGAAAAAAGCAAAATGCGGGAGCCCAGGTCCGAATTTCAACCTGGGCGGGCAAATTCACAAGCGTAATGGTAGATGACGGTCGATAACAACACAGCAGAGCGAACAGCTAGTATTTTACCTTTCGCGATCTGAAGATATGAAATTATATTTCCCAAAATGCACGCAACAGTAACTATTCAAACTCTACGATTCGGTAAGGCGAATGAGTTGTCAGACATGACGTACGATTCTTGGGAATCTGCACGAACGGATACACAAACTTCAGAGGGAGACAGGGAACTCAACGAAGGGGTGCAGTCGGCGAGTCATCATGACAAATACTGTGAGGTGATGCAAAGCGAGCTTATATCGTTTGCTCGCGAAAGGTACACACATCGGCCTATATGAGTCAATGCAACATTCACGCAGCATAACGAAACGTGAACGTTTTGGTGAAGTTTGCAATAAAACAGCAGCGGTGAAGTTTTCAGGTGTGTCAAACTCCCGGACAGCAGCAAATAACATGCCTGAAGGCATGCACCGTAACTGCCGTAGAAGGATGTGTGACGCCAAGCCCGCGTGGAAGCGGGCATCATAAAAGAGCGCCGCCGTAACAAGTAATGGCAAACACTGATACGTTTAATACGCCAAGGCCTCCAAAATGAGCTACTGCTTCGACAACACCCAACTCGCTCATCCTAACCATTTCGCCATCCTGATACGAGAATTCGTGAAAATCTGCGGTACCTTCTCAAACGAATACGGGCACTGACAATTTGTGCTTCAGAACAGCCGGCCTATTGACAACTGCAGCAAGCCGGCCAATTATGTACACCAAGTACGGCACTAGATCACGGTGCTTCCTAATGCCTCCATCACAGCGCTTAGAGGTAGTGAAGTGCAATCGCTTTGTTGCGACGACGTTACCGACACTAACTCCAACACAAAATCTGCGAGCCAGAAACATGATTCGTCGAGAGTGCGCGCAACAGCCCCAATGAGTCATGACAGTGAGAGTATCAGTGCATTATGGCGTCAGACATCCATCCAAATCGTATTCCTAAATCAACAGGTCACTGGAGAGTTGATTCCACGGTGCCTTAATTATAAAGGCGAGTAGCCACATATTCCCGAAGCTAAAGGCAGTCGTTCCATTAACTAGTGGCTGTGCGTACGAGTGGATATCGCCAGCAGCAATTACCACAGCAAGCGGCTCCTGCGACGAATGCCAACAGCGAGTGATGCTCACCGCGGTAAGCCCCGCACATCGCGCAAGAAGCGCGCGTTCACTCGCCACTTATGAGTGGTGAGCGGGGCTCGCGACGAGTGGAACTCGCACTCACGAGTGGCGAGTGGGGCTCACCACGAGTGGCTTTCGCACTCGCGAGTGCTGAGTGGGGCCCACCGCGTGTGGAACTCGCACTCACGAATGGTGAGTTCCACTCGGCCGCGAGTGGCACTCGCCCTCCCAGTAACGGCACAAGATGACGGTTTCAACAGATAAGCCATCCGCACTGTCACAGTGCTTTGTGTCCGTCTATTTCCTTGTGCAGGAATACACCCAGCTCAGCATTATCATGGACTTTGTAAATGAGAACAAAAAATAGCGAAGTTCCTCCAGTTGCGAGTTGCCTTGGTACTATATTCATTTTCATGGCGAGCCTCCTCTGAACGTAACGCCTTCCCTTGTGGTGTTATACCGCCATTTCTACTATTTCTCAGGCCCACTTTGTGTTTCACACAGAAGCAGCCATTCCACTGAGAGGAGGGTGAATCACCTCCGCAAGCTCACCCATCCAGGCGTCAAGTCACCTGTACTCATTCTGTACCACCCGTACAACACCTGTACAACACAAGAAAACGTGTATGCTAGTTAAATCAACACAGTGAAGCACTTGAAGTAACAGGATGATGCTTTGAGTCTGCCCGCGTATCCATGGTCGCAGTTCAAGATCTCTATACAGTAGTTGCAAGAGCACAGCCTGAATGTTTGTAACCACTTTGCCGACAACATTTTTGCTTCGCCTTATGTGAATCCTTGCCAAGTAAATGTCATCAGTTCCTGTTGCCTTCTGTAGCTCAAAAATCTCGGCCCTCTAATGTCCTGCTACATCTGCTCCCTGCCTTGCACTGCTTCCAGCAGGAGGTCCCCCTGCAGTCATTGACTTCGGGACCTCCTCCTGTATATACCCATTGTATGTTGTTTCTTTGTGTTAAATAAGCCACCATCGAATCGAAAGGCAGTCTAGACCGGCCGACCTATGGCTGGGGAGGATGCTGATCCTCCACTCTGGGACCAAGGCCATTCTTGGCAGTGTGTGCAGTGAAGGTAGTCTATTGGTTGTTGGCCTGTGTGAGGGACTGCTGATAGCAGTTCATATACTCCACCGTTCCCGCTATCGTTACTCTTCACTGCTCTTTCCTTTACCGCCATTTCTAACCTTTTGCTGCTCACGTCTCCCTGTTTTTACAATAAAAGGCTACCTGTTCAGGAAGAAAAATGGGGAGTAGAAAAAACTTGGAAGCCAAATAGTGCTCAACAGATGTCGTTATGCGACAACGGTAGGGATTTTTCAATTATCAGTCCTGGACTCTCTACGAACTCCCCGAGAGGCAATCTGACATTTTTTGCTCGCATGTATTCCTGCGGTGTGGAGAATCTTGCGACTACCCGGGAACAACAGGTGAAATGTCACTGTAAAGACCCAGTATATGGCTCAGGAATTAAGTCAACTTAGTGCATATAGATGAGACTGAATATTTGTCACTTGAAAAATCTTGCATATTCTTCCCGTTTGGCCCCACGTTAGCTCCTTTTGCTTTGGCAGGCTTACTGAAACTATGTATGCAGGTTCCAGTGTACCATTATCGATCGAATAGCCTGCTGAAAGATACCGACCACTTTCAAATATCAACTTCAGGTTAGTTATAGTGCGGGGGGCAGTTTGTCATGCATGCAAAAGCCAGAATGTTTTCATGGCTAAAGCTATGGCTACGTGATAAATCCAGCATATGTAACATGAGTTGTTAGGCCAGCGGCCGTCCTTATGTTTCTTCCCCTCTTTGTTTCGTTTGCGCCGATTTCACCCGACAAAAAAAAAATACCCTCTAAATGTATGCACAGCTTCACCTAAAAACTAAGCCATAAACTACAGTTGATGCTAACAGCAATCACCCGGTGTTAACATCTATGGGGGAAAAGGTGAGGAGCGTGATCCACACACAAAAAATTTAAAATGACATGAGGCTGTTAAAATACCTTGTTGTGCTCAACTTCTTGCAGAAAAACGTTAGTAGCGAGTGAAAGCAAATTTCAGAGATTAGTTTATCTTCAGCATTTCTTTCAGTAAAGTTTTACTAAGGCTGCTCTCATTTTACAAGCTAACATCGCAAGCACGATGAGTTGGGTAACAGCACTGCCTCGACATTAAAATTGTATAATGTAAGATGTTTAAACTGTGGCGATAATGCAACATTCATGCGCTTAACAATCACGAGTTGCGCAAGCACCAGCTGCCGCTAGGTGATATATCGAGGGCGCACGCGGCTCCGCGCCGAGCGTGCCGGGATTGTCGCGTTATATGCAAGCTACAAACAGGGCCCGCATACTAGCAATTGCCACTGCAAACATTTACAGAATGTAAGCCAAACAGGCGCATTAAACGGCTCCTAGTTTTAATAATATATCGTGTATTGCCAGCCGTCACGACAGCGCATTTAGGCCGCTCATCACGAAAAGTCTTGCTGTTTATTGTCTGCACGCGTGCTTTCCGGAACTTTCACGTGCGGTGTCTTCAGGTGACGCCCCTTGCACGGGGCTCTGTTCTGCGGAAGGCGTGATTTGAGGGCTTGCGTTTCTCGACGTGCGACGCAATATTTCAGAGGCACGATCAGGAGGAGCATTGTGAAAAAAATTCCCCGCATTTCCCCGAGGGGAAGAATGTGAAAGTGCGAATGCACGAGTTGAATTTGCGCGGTTCGGTAATGTTCGCGAAAGAGAGATCACACACACACACACAACTACAAAGAAAGAAAGATGCGTTTATTCACAGACACCTATTTGTGTTGTCGTTGTACTTGATTGCTAGAGCGGATCTCAGCTTTGAAATTTCGTGTCAGTACTCCTTTAAGCGGGTGCATTAGCCCTTCTCACGCCCGATTCCTGGCCAATCCCCCACGTGGGTATGTGCCATGCACAGACACCTATTTGTGTTGTCGTTGTACTTGATTGCTAGAGCGGATCTCAGCTTTGAAATTTCGTGTCAGTACTCCTTTAAGCAGGTGCATTAGCCCTTCTCACGCCCGATTCTTGGCCAATCCCCCACGTGGGTATGTGCCATGTCAGCGGCCAGGCAGCGCGCGCCCATCTCCCCCCGTTGCCAAGGAATACGAGGAGATTCCTGGCCAATCCCCCACGTGGGTATGTGCTATGTCAGCGGCCAGGCTGCGCGCGCCCATCTCCACGTGCGCGGACATCGCCGGTGGACGCAGGTTCAGGGTCGCTTAAGAAGTGCATTGCACTTAAAATTTCGTTTTTAAAGACGGTAGTCTTTCTTGGGCTACTTAAACCCAGAAATTTTGGTCTGTATGTATGTCTGTCTGTCCGTCTGTCTGTCTGTGACTCGATTCAGCCACCCGGCCAAAGCAAAACAATGCCTGCGCAATAGTCTTATATAGTCAAAGCTAAATCTACCCGTCTATGTCCGGTGTAAGGTTCATACTTGTCAACATTGTTGAAGAAGAACAAGACATTACGCAAATATGAGACAACAGATCAATATAGAAGTGATATTTGCAGTGTTCTTTTATAAAAAAATCAAACATGCTTGACTTTTGCGAAATTAAATACTTCATCAACTGCAGAAAAAGAATTCACTCCGCCGTCGCCTGCTGTCGCCCGAGCCACTATAGCTTCTGGCGCCATTTTAAGAAATCAACCGGCAACAGTTACGCAAGGTTCCACGAGATAGGTTCCACGTTCTGCTTGCAACGCACGTGGAGTACGGAAACGCGGTTCTATAAACGCTGAAGTAGGGCGCCTCGATTAACGCGCGTCTTCGCCGTACGGCAGCGTTCGCATCGAGACACCCGGTTTGGAGCAGTGGAACGCGGGAAATTTAAAATGATTTAAGCAAACCTTTGGCGTCTTTACCTTGGGAGGAGTGCGACGCAAGAGGAACAACATAGAGGTGAGCGGGAAAGCGAAGGAAGGCATTTACTTCGCAAAAGCCGATAAAGACTATCGTCTTTTGACGACATTTGCAACAAAAGGAGCAGATACGCGGCCAATTTTTGAAAGGGTATGTTGTTTCTGTTTCCGCAATACAAAACTGCGTTTTCGTGCTGGTGGGGAAACTGGACGCTCCGTCGCCCTTATTTCGAAGGTGCCGGTCGTATTCCGGCAGGCTGAAAACAAAAGGCTTCCTGCAGCAACCCTGAAACGCGACACGTTTATGAAAAAATGCGACAGCTGGGGTTGTTTTGAGGCGCACGCGGTGTTTCCCTGAGAGGTTCGGCCACTCTGGATGTTACACATCATGCTGGATGTATACCACTGTGCAACTTATAAAATATACGTCGTGTGCGTGGCAGTCTTCCACCCTTAAATGAAATTATACTCCCGCTCCGCCCTATATTGGGGAACTGGGTCCCGATTCTGCTCCTAACCAATTTCCGCACATGAGTGAACAGTGGTGGTAAAGAAATCATGAGCCATTTTACTGGTTGGCGGTGAATAATCAGTGGAGCTTTTCCGAGGTTACACAGTATTTAGGTATTAATTTGCCGTAGTTGAACGTGGTGAAGCCATGTTTGTCGATAGATAGCGCGGTTTTCGCTCCTACAGCCCGCGCAGTGGATGCACTCACACATGCAGCGCAATAAAAAGTACATTATCTACGCTACATGGAGAAACGTATTTTCCCAGTCGCCTAGTTGCTTACTCTTGCAATTAGTACGCTCAAATCACTCACGGAGACGTCAGCACGTGTCTTCAACAAGCGCTTGTATAGGTCGAAGACCGCATCATATTCAGTGGGGCTACGATCAGTCGGCTAAAGCCATAAAGGCATCTTGGCGTTGCGGGTGCGTTCTCGTCTCGCGTTCCGAGCGCCCCGGGTTCGATTCACGCATCAACCCAAATTTATTCGCTTTCTTTTCACAGCGAAGATGTTCCTCGTCGAGGCTCTCATGGGACGAAATGTGGTCGGGAGCTGCGATGTGGAGATGGACTGGCCCAGCGGAGGAAAGCAAGCGCGAAACGCACACGCAGCAAGTTACGAGAACTGTAGAACGAGACGCTTACACGGGAAAAGCTTTTCTACACTACTAAATCTGGTGGTACCTTTCATACTTGTCGACCTTTTTGAGCTAAAAGAGAACATTAAGCATATTTGAGGGAAGAAGTTAAAACATCAGTGATACCTGCATTATTACTTTATTTAAAACTGCATGGCTGCTTGATATTTTCGACAGCCAAAAAAAATGCTTTAAAAAACAAAAACGCGATCTCGATGCACCCTCGTGGCAGTGTTCAAAGTTCAATAGCACAGAGTTCCAGTTGACGGTGCGACCAGTGGAACAAGACAAAAGTGAATTGGCGTGAACTTGAATAGGGCTGCTGGCTTTGAAAAGTTTCATTAAGCCTACCATTGCAATTAGGGAATACCAGGCATCTTAGCAGTTAACATCAACGTTCGCCACGTTCAGTCAGTGACTCGGATAAATGTTTGAACTAAATAAATTTATTTTGTTTGTAGGAATTTCCGCTACAATCTTGGCGTCATTCCGGGTATTTCTTTTAACCTTTTTTTGTAGTTGTTGTTCTTTGTTCCGTCGGCCTTTTTGCGTACCATCATTCTACTGGTTACAAAGACACCGCCTTTCGACCTCCTAGCCCACTAATGCTGTCGCTTTAAAAAAGTTTACTGCCCATTCACAGTGTGAAGAAGAATGACCTTGGAGCTAGGCGTAATCCATGGATTGCACCAAACACGTCTCTTTTTTTTGTAAATTGCAATTTTCCTAGGAGCCAACCAAACATAAAAATGAACTGTCTGCCCCCCCCCCCCCCCCTCTCTAGAATTTCATTTGTTGACAGTATACGGGAATTCCAGAATACTTAGAACTTCACTGTGAACTACGTGAAAGATGACGAAACACGGCGCAATGATGGGGTCGTCTTATCGGCTGATTGCCATATAATATATTTCTAGGTAGTTCCAATAAAACCGGAGTGAGAGCCGGTTTCTTTGACCATAGTCTCTTCATGGACGGCTATGCTTTGACAGCAGAGTTCTGTAACGTTTCCAACTTCACTTTGAACTGATCATGACAAGTCGATGACACTCGGCGTAATGATACGGTCGTCTTCAAAAATAATTTCAGTATTTTTTTCAAGATGTTTAGGTTATGCCGAGAGCTACACAACATTTGAGATAAACCGGAGACGAAAGTTTCTGTGTGTTGCTGCAGCGCGTAGACGGACGACATCCACCAGCGCCGGAGGGTAGCTACATACAGCTTTGCTGTAAAACGCAGCAAGACAGAAGCGCCTAACCTGTACCAGCATTTCTCTGCAGGCCACAACCCCAGCCTTCAGGCAATAAAGGCGCCTCCGGCCAGTGCGCAGAAAGCAGCGAAAGATAATGGTATACCGCAGAAGACATGCGGCTTTAACCGCATCTCTCGGTATACCTGCGTCACGTCTTCCGTTGCCGACTGTGCGGGCGAGCGCTCAGTGCGGAGAAACGCAGCTGGTTCCGGCGTTATACGAGCGCCCGTGGTTCCAGCACCCACACAGACACCTACGCTACAGAAAGTGCACCCCTACGTCCTCTCCGCCAAGTACAAGCTTTCCCTTCAATATACGTTCACCCGTGCCGCCTTTCCCGCTGACGTTTGGGACACGTACGCTACGCAACATTTAACCTCACTGGAACAACCCAGACGCTGCAGGGTATAACCGACTGCTCTACCCTGGAAGAGTTCTCTGCCTTCTGTGCTGTTTTTTTTTTTTTGCATGTGTGTGCGCGTGTGCGTGTGTGCGCGGAAACACCTTTGATGCGAGTTTCGCGCAGTTTTTTTTTTTTTGTCTGTGTGAACCCTGCGAAAAGCGTTGAGCAAAGACTCACGTTCGGCACCCGAGCGGTGATTTCGCTGACAGCAGTTAAATGCACGCGGAACTTTATTGACCCGGAAAATTTCATCTTAGGAATAAATATGAACAGCGCTGGGAGAAAACAAATGCAGGAAGGACATAGGCCCAGAGCAGCGCTGTCTGCGTCTTTTTCATTTCTGTGCACGTGCCTAGGGTTTTATTTCCATTTTTTGAGAAACCATTAACTACGTTTAAATCTCATTTTGCTGTCGCTTTAAGCTTTCTTAATCTCTTTTCATGTGCTCTTCCATCCTTACCTTAGGGCAGGCAGAGTTGATGACCCCTTATCCCCCCCGTCCCCGCGCACACCCGCATATACACTCATTTACACGCACGACGCAGACGCACGCACAGGCGCACACAGACGCATGCAGTCCCACACCCACGCACACGCGCACACCCCCGCGCGCACACACTTGCTCGCACGCACGCACACGCACGCACGCATGACATCAACCATTTTTTATTTTGCCTACACAGCCCATTTGGAGTATTTATTGGCAATAAAGATGGTGGAACAAATGCGAAGACACGGACTTCTTATGTGTCACAAAATAAGAGCGACAGCATTAATGTCCGAGTGAACGCTATTGAGTGCTTCTTAAAGTTTTGCCCCGCGATTAACGTTTCCTGGTTGCGCTGTGACCTCTTTTCGATATTCGCATTTAAACAGGTGCGGCTTATCTTTCAGGGTTTCAGGCTAGCATGTTGGCTGAAGGCCGAAATCACTTTGACAATATTGCTGCGAAATCTACTGCCGCACCGAGCGGCTTGATCCGCTAAAGACTTTGGCCCGCTTGAAAAGGCTTGGTGAGGGGTGCTTTATTACGTGCCGTAGCCATCGTCCCACTCTCTACTTTCCACGTGGTTCTGCGTATGCCAAGGCGATGGCTGTCAGGGTGGTACTTTGTGTTTTATTAATGCTAAGTACACTATGAAACGGGGTGCACGCAGTTATGTGGTATAATAAGGGCCATTTCGGTGCTACGAATGCCTCGTTTTTAACGGAAGAGCTGTTCAAGCTCTTGATTGCGCCATCCGCACACAGAAAAAAATACCAAGAAAATACCGAGCGCACGTACACACGTGGGGGATTGGCACGAATCTGGCGCAAGGAGGACTAATGCACCCGCAACACAAAACCGTAAATAGAAACTTAAGCATTTGAGTGATGAAAGACCGTGTAATCACGATCGAAGATTGGTTAAACATTCGGAAGTAGAGGTTGGAACAAAAAATTGCACCATCTTCCCGTAGGGGAACCCTGAGTAGTATGCGAAGCAGCCATGGGGTCCACTGAAGTTCCCATTAGTTTGCAGTTCGTCGTTTCCGTTGACGTTCAGCTTCGCGTGCCCTCGTTGTATCAGTAGCTTCTTGACGTAGTTTGAATAAGTGAAGGACATAAGGCGCGTTCGTAGCACATGCTCCCGTCTCGGTTTGTAGCGCAGTGGGAAGGGCGCCACGTACCTCCCGTTGCGGCCAGAGACTCGTGAGATCGAAACCGGGCGCCGCCTAACTATTTCTTTGTATAGTGGACTGCGCTTACGTCAGCCCACACGCTGACGGGGCTGAAGAGACGCGCATGCGCAGTAGAGTGCGGACGGCGGACAACGACAACGACAACGAGGGAGGGAGGGACACAGCCCCGAGCATGAGATGCTTCGCATTCTAAAAGAATGAGCTTTTCGAACAGGAAAATAACTTTAACAACTGAGCTGTTTAGGCTCTTCGTTGCGCCGTCCATACGCAGAAAAATGCCAAGAGAATGCCGAGCGCCGGTACCCACGTGGGGGATTGGCCAAGAATCAGGCATAAGGAGGACTAATGCGCCCGTTACACAAAACTGTAAATTAGAAACTTAAGCATTTGAAGTAAGGCACAGCATATAATCACAAGCAAAAAGTGGTATAAAATTCAGATCTAGAGGTTGGATGAGCTTTTTGGATGAACAAAAGAATGAGCTGTTTGAACGCGAAAAGAACAAATGCTGACAGGGCAGACGCCTAGTCTTCTATACGTATCTAGGCTTGTGCGTGGGCTTGCTCCACGTGAGGGGGTCGCAAAAAGAAAAAAATATCCAGCGCACGTGCCAGTCAGCGTTTGAGAAAACGAGAGAGAGAGAGAGAGAGAGAGAGAGAGAGAGAGAGAGAGAGAGAGAGAGAGAGAGAGAGAGAGAGAGAGAGAGAGAGAGAGAGAGAATTGCTTTATTGGAAGAGAACCGAAAGTCGACTCAGCCGATAACTGCCTCTCGGGTTGAGGGCACCCCAATCAAGACTGGGTCTAGGAGGAGGAGAAAAGAGGGTGGGCAGAAAAAAAGATAGAAAGTGAGAATAAGATGATGGTTCACACGCCACGCAGCATGGACAGCACTGGCTGCATTATTGGCGGTGAGATGTTTGAGTGGCGCCCCCTGGCTCTGACGTCGGCTTAGGGAGTCGCGCCGCTGTCGTCTGCTACACTCCGCTTGTGAGAGCAGCAGTGTCTGTGCCAGAAATCGCCCGCTTTGTTGCTGTAGTGCGTTAAAAAGCGTATTTCTAGTGATTCAGTCATTTTGCCAGCTTCTGACGCATCTGAATAATTTGAAGCTGTATCTTCCACAAGTTTGCAACACACGAGGAGATGGAGAACAACTTTCTTCAGGGCATCGGTCAGAAGATCATGTGTAACTCGTCTTTTCTAGATTATTCGCGAGGATCAGCGATCAGAGCTTCTCGATAAGTATTCAAAATGCGTAGGCTTCCCTGCAGTATTTTTGAGATGCTCTTATGAAGACTCAACAGTCTAATGCTACGTACCAAGCACACGCGCATCGCACACGCGCATCGCACAGCAGGAAATAAAACGGCTGTCTTCTATTTATTTCGTTGTTGTCTTGCATCAGATGAATGTTTCTTGCTTTTTTTTCTGTCCGACGCATTAATTTTTCTTCACCGTCACAAACGTCTTATTAGGAGGTTTGGAGATGTTTGGGAGGCTCACAAAGATAGTGTGAATATTTCCTTCATGTGGTATGGCATACATTCCCTTCTTCACAAATTGGCTTTCATTACGGCTGCGTGCAAGAAGGTGCATATCCGCAGCGTGCTTTGTTTATTTACATGCAAATACAATGAGAAGGTTTGTGCTACGACACCGCGATCGCGCCCTAAACAACGTTGTCCACAGTACTCGAAGGCGGCTTTTGTGCTCCGAATTTCTATTGTAACCATCGTTATCATAACGAACTGACTCTCAACCAGAACAATGATGACATGATTACGGTGTTGAAGGCAAGATATACTCGCTAACTAACGCAATAAATAGTATACCTGCATATATTACAAGAATCGAAACCGATGAATATATCCAAGCCGCTCTTTATTGCTTTCCAACCCTTCCAGGCGTAAAGAACAAATTCTATTCTACTCGGGATGGCGTTCTGTGAATTGAAGAAAATTACTTTTACTCTCTTGTCCTGGACTGAGGACCCGGTTCACTAACCAGCTCGATTTAATTTTAAATAAAGTTTTCTCCTCCTCCCCCTACTCCTTCTCCTCATCTAGAGTGCAGTTTTCCAATAACGCATATCCGAATATCGGGAAGATATGGCTGTGGAAAACGTACCGAAATGTCCCTCCAGGTCTGAACAAACAGTGTTACTGTATCTTTAACGTAGACGAGACTCGTTCTGCTCAATAAACTTCCATACTGGTTAGATGCGCCTGGTATAAAATCAGCACGCGCCTATATACTCAGTGGGTTATTTGGAACTCAACCTACAGTTCTTGCGGCCCATAGTGCATGTCGGCAAACCTTCATGCCTTGACACCGTAAAGTGATGTGGCACAATACGTTCGAGCGTTCGGCAAGGTTGCAAAAACTGTTTTACCTCACATATGATTACCGGGAATCGTAATGCCTTCTGCCAAAGCCAACAGCCCTGAAGGCCTAGAATTTGTTTGGGTCTTCCATTTTCGCTGTTGTCGGTAATTAGCAGCGGACTGTTCCATTTGTTCGAAAGATTGCTTAATAGAGAAGCTGACCCCTAGCTCCGACTCTTCGCGCTCCGCACAGGACCGGCTTCGCAAGGAATGGGGTGGAGCCGGCAATGTTTCTTCCATAGCGGTATCCAAAACTATACTTTAACTGACACCATGAGCTAGTGTATGCGATTTTAAGCCTATTATTATGATAAAAAGTTACCCACACGCCAATTCTGGTGCAGACAAGCATCAGATGTTGACCGAGCGCGAATAAATAGCAGGGAGAGCGAGCCTGGGTGAAGCAGACGACAAATGCGATAATCCCTAAGCTGACGTCACGGAGGCGCGCTTCGCAGCGCCGCCCGTGTTCGCGCTCACCGCCAATAGCCGGTCCGAGAGTCCCGCGTCTTTTAAAAAGTCCAGCAGGGCACGGAACGCTTTTTCGCGATTTGATGTGTGATATTCCTGGAGCAACAGTTTTGATGAGGTGCATGAAGGCCGTCCCAGTTTCGCATACGACGCTCGCAGCCCTGATCGAACCTGCAAATGTTGTGGACACTCGCACAGTGCATGCGCGAGTGTCTTTATTGCAGGCCAGTGTGAGCAGGCGGGTGAACTAGTGATGCCATGCCTGCGAATTCCTTTCGCGCAGCGGTTACAGCCGATTTGCAGACGAAGGAGGGGAGAGCGGTCATCTCGGGTCAGTCCCCTCGAAAGAAGCGGGTAAGGTGGCTTACCGGATGCAACTCGGGAGTCATTATTTGTGGCTTGGAGGTACCTTCGGAGGTCCAGGGGCCTGATTGCCCCACTCACCGAAGCGGATGGAAGATTTGCTTCTTTTGCCAGGCGATCAGCCTCCTCATTTCCCTTGATGCCTACGTGAGCAGGTAGCCATTGCAGATGGGTGCTAAAGCCTTCGGCGCTGAGGCTGTCCAGTTTGCTGGCAAGACTTTGTACATCGAGACAGCTGAGGTGGGCCCGGTCGAGCCTCAGGAGGGCAGCCTGCGGATCTGAGAGGATGGCTACTTTCCGGTTGATGAGGTTCTGTTCGCACTCCTTAATGGTGTCCACAGCCAAGTGAAGGCCCACGATTCCTGCCATTGTGGAGCTGCTGGCTACTGGCAGGCGGCATTGCCTAGCTGAAGCGAAGGCAGGCGCGATGGATGCTGCAGCCGCCGCCGCCCCCTTGTCTGGAAGCACAGACCCATCGTTGAATATTAGCACACGGCGTCGCCGAAAAAATGATTGTCGCCTGCCCCTGACGTAAGTTGCTCCGCGTTGCCAGGGGCAACCACCTGTGCTCATAAAATGTTCATCGCCGGAGCGGCGGCGGAAGAAACTCTCTCCAATTCTGCGCCGCGCACACTGGGGAAGAGGCGACCAAAGAAGATCCGGACGCCCGAAGACGCGGCTTTTCGGGAAGCGCACCGTGGTGCCAGGGGAGAATTCAATCGCCCAGAACAAGGCGAAGAAGAAATGCAGATCTTCAATGGCGACTGAGCACTTCACGAAAACTTTGCTGTTGCGGACGATGAAGTTACGAAGACAGAAGTGGGCACTGTAGAAATAAAGTACTTATATACTTTACTTTGCATTAGATTTGCTGTTCTGCTGACGAGTGCCACATATATACACAGGGAGAGTCGTTCTCAGCGACTTATACGGCGCTCGTCGAGTTTAGCTTAGTGAGATGAACACAGCCTTCACGCAAGCTACAAAAGGTTCTCCGCGGGCTCCTACAGAAGGTACGCCGACGAACCCTGCCAAGGAGAATGGGGTAGGGGGTTAGCGGTGCCTGGTTTTGACGGCGACTCAGTTCAGCAAAACTGACTTAGTCCGGCTCCGGACCGGTTGCCCTCATGCGTATCACGCATGAGTTTTGACGGTGAGAAACACCGGCTGAGCAGTATCCCTTTTTGCAGTGTAGCCTTATTGGCATCAATACTATTTACGGCACGCAGGACGGGGACACAGGAGGCCGTGCATCAGCTTCCACCTTCTCCGCATCGGCTGTGCCATCACCCGAGGTGGTTGCTGACGGGGATCAGCAACGCCCAGTGTGGGCGTCGTAGGCACTCCTCCCCGTCGACCGCACAGATCTCAGAAGAAGCTTTGGAATTTGCACCGCCTCTGTATTGTCTGCAGGTAAAAAAAAAAGAATGCTGGAATGCTTTGCCCATGAAGACAAACAAGCCCCCTTTTCTTTGCTCAAAAACCAAATGGAGGACACAGACCTAAATATCCACAAAGCGCAGATCGACACCGAAAAATGTTTGTACAAAGCCTTATGACCATCCAAATCATTATTGTGTAATTGTAAAACTGTATTGTTAAGCAATTGTTTTTACTGGGAATAGTTCCAGCCCCTTACTCCTCCCTCTCCAGACGTGAGGAGATGGTGAGGGTTTTCCGCAATCCTCTTCACTCCCGCACGGGAAAGAACGTTTTCCCGGGTCTTTGCTATGCTTCACGGCTCTACTATTTTTGTATATATTTTATAATCATCATTTCTGCATCGATGAGATAATCATCGCTGCCCGTATACGCGTCCGCAGTTCTAGCTCGAGCTTCCTCGTCTTTCGCACATCACCATATAGTGTAAGTAGAATCACCATAGTACCCCCGGGACGTGGCTACCCTTAGTCTCTCCTCTTATTTTAATATGCTCGCTTTCTTATGTTGTTGGGGCGTCACTAAAGTTTCAATTAAGAGGCATTGGACACTTTCGTACTGCCAACTTTTAAACACATTACTTCCACTCCATCGGTACTTATAATAAACCGCTTTTATTATAAACTTGGCGATCTGAGGCCCTCGCTCATTTTGCGCCATAAAACTACACATTCTACTGCCACAAGATACGGTAATCGAGTTTTCTTGTTCCCCAAGCTGAGCGGTCATAAAATTAATTGCGTAAGCCCCTAATGTAGCGCGATATATACCAAAGCGTTGCGAAATACGACGTGTGCTTGTGCCGGAGTTTTCGCTCTGGTTTATCGTACATTTCGGTGCGTTCATTTACCATATTGCAGTGCAACGAGTGTAAGACTAAGTTTCGCAATGTTTTTGTTACATTTTATGGTATTGTTTCTTTCCTGCCACGCAATGTCTTTTTCCTCCCTTAATGCTGCCTTGTAACTGAATATCCGGGTAATCAGGTTTGTATCGTAACTGTTATGTGCTATATCTGGGAAATATTATTTTTTCATTGAGATTCCTTCACTTCATTTTTGTCCTTTGATAATAGTTGAAAATGGCTCGCCTTTTCTGCGGGCCGGCGCAGTGTAAAAAGGGTACAGTCATGTCTAGCCCTACTCATAAAACACCGAAATATGTCTTCTTATACAATGTGATGTTTAGCTAGGATAGGCATAGGGGGCTTGGAACTGGGTTAGTTGGTTATGTATGTCATACAGACGAAGAATTAAAACACATGGCTGTTGAGGCGCTCACTACTAACTACTCCTTACATACTACGGCAGACATTAACTTTACCCTTCCCTCACACATTTATCTGTATATTTTTATATAAGTGCTGTATACTGAAATAACTCACTACTAACTACTCTTTAAATACTACGGCAGACATTAACTTCACCGTTCCCTTACACATGTACCTGTATATTTTTATATCAGCGCTGTAGACTGAAATAAGCTAGTAGTGAGCGCTTCAGCCGCCTCGTGCTTTTGTCTCCGTCTGTGTTCGCTTAACGCCAACAATAGTCGCACTAATATAGGCCGACCACCTGTACAGAAACTTGGCATAGTTGCGCCACTAGTCGTCATAACTTTTTCTTTGATCTTAACTGATATCATCATCGAAATTTGGCGGCGTTCGTTTTCCGCAGTATGGCTATCGTAAACAAGGGAAACCCGCATCCTTTTTTGTAGTTAGCTTCTTGCGGCGAAAAAAAAAATGTCCTCATGAGAATGCCTCTCACTAGACCCCTTCGAGTTAATCAATGTGCACAACAACACTACTCATTCAATCGGAGGCAGCATGGGAGCTTAATACGAGTGTATGTATCACAGGAACGTCGGCACCCGCACAGATTTTCCAATAGGGGTTCGCCTCTCATTACGCGAAGCTTGTATGGATGGTGCAGATTAGCCCGATTTAGGGCTTTGCGGGGGCGGAAGCAGGGTCTTTTCATTAGCGTAATTAGAGGAATGCATTACGCTCCGCGCTCCAAGGATGCAACTGAAACTGGCTAGGACGAATCAACTGGCCTGCTATGTACCCGGTTAACGTAGCGCCAGCGCTGCATGACGCATCACATGAGCGAAATTGAATGCCCGCGGACAACTGAGCACATGCGATACACCACAACCTCCTTTCAATAACACCCTCCAGCTTCAGCTCCCTCAAGTTTACTGCGCTGCCTTTGTCTGGTGAATCCCTTCATCTTGTCACAACGGTAACAGGCCATTTTTGAATCCACCCAAAGTAAGTCGTACGACATACTCGTGACCCTCTTTTTTATTGAAGGTTTATTTTATTTATCTTCAAATGAAACGTATTTACGTTTAATTGTCAACATCCGACTTGATTCTTGATCGCAGCCCGTACTTCGTTTTTTTTACCAGCAGCCGCGAACTGCAACGCATTATTACAAGACCTCAAGTGATTCTGCTTCATCTGAAATTCTACAGTCAGAGATGACAAAGCTTTTTAATTAACTAAATCCCTGGTTAAATAAGGCATACGCAGTTGAAATAATGCTCGCTAAAACAACATTGCGCAGTGTGCAAAAGGGGCGGATTCTCATCCCACGTTATCGGTAATGATGCTCGATATGTTGCTATCCCCGTGTCTCCGAGCGATGATGCTGACAATGGTGGTTGCACTTTATTTTTATGCTATCAAACATCCGCGATCTTGTTCAGAGACCTAGTACAGGTGAGTTTCTCGCCGCTTTCTTGCTTCTCGGCGAAATGTTCAATTGAGGTTCACAGCAAGGCTTAAGCCGGCCACACGCGCTTTCCGAACCACGTGACACGGCCCTCGTGATGATTACGCGAGTTGTTTGTTTCCAAGCACCGCGGGTTCCATCAATATGCTCCTATTTGCTACGCAGCTTCCTGCCCGGTAACGGGGAACAAACTTTCAGGCGAGGCGCGACTTGACCTTCAGTGACCTTCAGAGAGACGTGACCTTGGGCTGTTTCGTCCGCAATTAACGCTTCGGCATTATTCAGTTGCGACAACTACCGAATGTATGGTAATCTGGAAAGTTTTTTAATGGTGGACAAAACCTATATTGCAGAAACCACTGAGCCAGCCCAAAAGTGGGCAACAAACGGATGCAGGGAACGCAAACAGGATTTGAATTCGTTAGTGAGAGCTACATGATTCGTCTTTTTTCCCCCTAATTGCAGCGAAATATTATATTCTTTCGTGGCCTTTCGTACTGAATGGTTAACATATCTCGAAAAACAATTCGCTACTGTACCAGAACCCAGACTTGTTGCATCGTCACAGTTAAGAGGATTTTCGTGTATCGAAACAATTTCTGCATGCGGTCTTTTCTCTTATACTTTTTTTTTCTTCCCGACCTTCGCACTGTTCCTGCATGTGTAATGTGTGTTTCATCCAAATCCGTATCCGTTTAAGGCTTTTGCACTCGGTCCCTGATTCAATTCCCTCTGGTTGCCTGGGGACTACACATAGCGGATGGACTCGAAAAAAAAACAGAAAATATAAAAAAGCCGTGTCTGCCCAGATTGTATGGAGCCGTAAGAAACAGCAAGTGGTGCAAATTCCTCGGCAGACCTCCACGACAGGCGTTAATGTATCCCAGATGTCGCGTCGGCGTCTTCATAAGAACCCAAAGTTGAATTTTATATTGGTTAAAAGGATGGAAGCGTGTTTGCTTGTTTTGCGGCGGCAAATGTCGACGTAAGACGACAGTATTTGGGCGGCCCCTGCTACGCAACACGTTCTCCTCCTCACTCCCATCTCACCCCTGGCTCTGTTCCTTTCCTCACTAATTCCCCATATGACGAAAGGAAATTCAAGTTTGCTCAACGTCATTTAATTCCTCCAAGTTTGCACTCCTGACGCGCGTTCGATCAATGGAACCTCTTAATGCCGATGTTCACGGAACATCTCGAGGAGACGTCTTTTTTTTTATTAATTTGCCTCTTTTGCGTTTTGTTATTTGCTGCCGGGAAAACCAATCGCACACGTATTTTAAAGTAAAAAAATGCTGATCTTTCCTTTATGTACTCAAATTCTACCCCGCATATGCCAAAAGTTTTTTTTTTTTTTTTTTTTTTGCTGCACAGTCTCGACATGTACAATGCACGCCGTCTGTTTTAGTTTGGAATTGGTTTCTTGATGAAGTGTTTTTCAACATTTGGCTGGTTGGTTGAATCGGCAGACAGACAGACAGACAGACAGACAGACAGACAGACAGACCAAAATTTTCGCGTTTAGTATGACTACTATAACTTTGGAATACTATCTTCTTTAAAATAATTTATTGATGATTGCGAGGAGCAGACGTTGAAAGTCTCCTTCGCTAAATTTTCTTTCCAGACCCCTTGTACCACTTGCCTCACTCCTAGCCAAAACACCGAAACACCCCCTAGGATAGACGAAGAGCCCGTCGCCTTTGCCTCTTTCGTAAAACGTTCGATGGCATCATCTTGATATGGGGACGTCTTTTATAAGCTCCGCAATTAAAAAGTCAGAAACATCCATGTTCTGACGATGCATCCTGCCTGCCTAGATAATTTTGTATTCAGGCATTGCCCCACTCAGCTCCTTTCTTACCCACTATCCCCCCTACATGACACTGTTTGCATCGTGCACCGGGCATCCTTGCTTCTAGCGCAGAAGAAGCCTTTGAAGATGTAGATGGCGATGCGTCTGAAGTCACGGTGCAGCAGCCGTTAGAATTTGTTTTCGTCGTGCCGTTCTAGTCACGCGCCTAATCGTACGCCACGCCTGAGCCAGACCATTTTTCCCCCATTGCTCTTTCCTAAAATCGTATCGGATTGCGTAGCTCGCTTTTGAGCGCTGAAAAAGAACTGGCCGAATGTCTGGCGTTGAACAACACCACGCTTTTGTTGCAGCTATACCAGCGGCATCCTTGTCCTCTGCTAGCAGCCTCTTTCCAACATGCAGTACGCTCTCCCAGCGTGGCCTGCAGGATCAAGTATTGACGGGTGTAGCGTCGCAAGCAAAAGAAATGGTTTCCGAATTTCCCAATACGCTCGGAGTCGCGGCAGCATTTAATGGATGCGCGTGGAAGAAGAATGGCGATGTTTGAGCACACAAATGGTTCGACGCACAGCGAAGATTTTGTAGTTGTCTCTACCCTGAGCTGCATGAGAGGTCGAACCACAAACAAGATGGCCGTTGAACTGAGGGGAACTGGGCGCAAGTACACTTAGCGGCACTGAGCCGTCCGCGCATGCTTGCAGTACTTATTCCCAGAGAAATTATTTTTGGAAAGATGCCGGACAATAAATATACGAAAAGCGACCGGTAGGAATCTCGAACCTTGAGAATCTACAACTGCCTAGTTGGCTATGTAGAGCTTGCATATAAAGGAGGGACGAAGCAGTAGTTCGAAAGATCCTGAGCGAATCGTGCAGACAGGACGTATCAAACTCTTATTTGTCGTCACACTGTTTGTGTCTTCAAACTCTTTAGACTGAGTGCCGTGTGTATTTGCTGATTTTAGTGGGCAATGTTTTTGCTTTATTTGCGTGTTAGCCAGTGGGAGGCATTCGTGGACTTCTTACTAAACCGTGTTCGAACTTTGCGCTAAGTCTCGAATACCTTTCGAATTACTCATGCTCTACAGGCGATTCAGAAGATAAACTGAGCGCGCGAGCTGTGGCCAAACTGGACAAAAGGGAATGCCAGCGCGATGTATGAGTACCCGCCGCGTTGGCACTGTGGCGAAGGCGTTGTGCGGCTGAGCCCAAGGACGCGGGTTCGGTTCCCGGCCGCGGCGGCCGCTTTTATGACGGAGGCGAAAAGGAACGCCCAATGTTTTCGACATTTCGGCGCACGTTAAAGATCCCCAGCAGGTCAAAATTTATCCGAAGCCCTGCACGACGGCTCGCCTCATTGTTTCGGTGGCGTCGGCACCTTAAACCTCATAATCAATCAATCAGCGATGTATAAGTAGATGAACAGCACATAGGGAGGGTACGCGGGTACAGCCAGCAGACCCATCTCGATGCATTAATGCTAGTCTTATCGCAGGCTCGTGCTACATCGCGTTGCTCGCATCACTTCCACTCAGGGTGCTATTGATTATTTATGCAAGCATTTGCTTGTCTGTGTCGTGAAGAAGACTTGGTCTTCGGTGTCGTGCGCTTTCTGCTTAGTCAGGAATGCCACCACTTTAAATCTTCGTCATTTCTATGGTTGGCGATTCATTCAGCGGCGAGTTTGTGGCGATATGTGGTTTATAAACGCTCGTGCATCAGTTTGGAAAACGTGGCCATTATCATGCTAGGCTGAAGAAAACTTATCAAAACAGCAATAAAAAAACTGCATGCGCGTGTTGGCTTTATTGCTTTCATCACATAGATATGTGCTCAAAGGGACTTCGTGAGCCCATTGAAGACCAGCTACTGTGACACACTTTGGCATTATTTTACGGGGAACAAAAATAAATAAATAACCTTAAAATTACCATGACAACTTTTTTCAACTTTTTTCGAAATCCTAAATGTTTGCAGAATGTAGTCTATCAACACATCCAGTACTTAAATTAGGGGGTCGGAAAGAACTATTATGAGCAATATGAAAGGGAACACAGGAACATGTGGCAAACAGCCTCGAAACAGACTCGGAGCGATACGCGGATGGCGCTGTAAAAATCAAAGGGGAAAGCAAAGCGTTCTTCCACTAACTGTTGGCACTCCCACCACGATGGGATTTCTACAAAGCAGCAGCTTACGTCATTTCGCCGATAATATGGTACCGTCCCACTGCCGATAAGACGCACGGCGGGAATGGGAACAGTTGTTAGAACAGCATCCCCCTTTCCACTTTCCGCGAGACGCCCGGATGCTATCTTTCCCCACCCCACCCTTTTTTCTCTTTCTTGCGTGAGTAAAAAGAGGGAAGACGCGCTCCTCTTAAACTTCTTCACACCCGCTCACTACAGCCACGTGTTGGCGTCCAGCGCTTGATATTTTGATATAAGACGGTGTATACGGACCGTAAAAAATGTCTTCCCAGCCATGCGTTTGTGTTCAGAAGTAAACCCGACTTTAAGAAAATCGGTGTAATCTAGGTCTTTGCAAGCTCTGTCTCCCACATTGCGTTGCACAGCGAAGCTTTTCTCTCCCCTGACCACTCTCCACGTATCTAGTGCGCTCTCGCTACTTCGATCGCCAGTCTTATCCAAAATGACGTCCCCTGATCTACCAAAAACGCCTGCTGACAAAAACATTTTTCCTTGTGTCTTTCGGTGTCGGAGTAGCGCAGAGTCAAATCAGTTTTGAGGACAGCGCTTTAAACATCCGTTCAAAATGGGCAGTAAATGTACTGGTTCACATTCACTCGGATCGTGTGATCACCGCTTAACAGAAGAAACTCCGAAAGAGGGGAAGGTGGTTGTGCCATTTTTGGCGAGGAGGGCCTGCAACTGGTTAAGGGGCAGAAATTTGATATAAAAACACCTTGAGCTGGAACTATAGCAACTTAAACTGAGCAACATTTTGCGACGATTGTTGAAGGGACGCTGCTTTGGAGATTTTGACGACGGAGTAGTGTAGCATCCGCAAAGAGTTATGTAACGGCTAGGAATGCGATGCGACGTTTATGCGCTTATCCTGATAACTGCGGCTCGGAAATCTGTACAAGCGCCCTGACTAATCGCGACTTTCATTTGATGGAAACCTAGTAGATCGATAGATACGGCGCCTTACGAATGGGAACAGAGTATTTTTAAAGCGGAAGCTCTAATAACTACCCCGGCACATTTTCTGCGTCCTTTCATGTATACCGGCGAGTCGACAAAGAAAAAAGCCGCTGACTCCCTCCCCACTTCGGCAATCGATGTTGACGATGTCTCGATTGTTGCAGAAGCTACGAGGGTGGTCTTGGTGGTGACTACGGCTACTTGATGCTGTCCGTTGGGGTAGGACAACATCAAGTAGCCGTAGCACAACCCAAACCTCCTCCCTTTTCCATCCCCCCTTCCCACCCCTGAGCTGTGGGAGAACCTGGTGACCAGCAGCGATCTGGACGTCCAGACACTTTTGGCCCCCAGAGCGAAGGCTGCCGGCTCATCACATGGCTTCCTGGAATAAGGAACCACTCCCACTTCACCGGCTGAATAAAATGTTTTTCAGAAGGCATGCTAGCCAGCCCGGACCCCGGCGATCATCTTCGGCTGGTTGAAAGGGCCCGCCTGGCAGCGACCGCCCAGAGACTTCTGGACTGAGAAGACCCCCCATTGCCACTACTACAAAAACTAATATTGAAATAAAGTTTATTCCTCCTCCTCCTCCTCCTCACCAACTCACTCCCCACTTGGCACACATTGTCACTTCGGCCGCCTGATCGCCACCGACGATTCATATTTTGGTATATGAGATTGCGCATATGCTCGTGGAAAAAGTGTCTCCCCACCAAATGCATCTATGTATAGAAGTAAAGTCAACCCAATTGCATCGGTGTAGATTTGGTGTATTTAAGTTGACTTTCCAACATTTTACGTGCCACAATGGAGCCTACTCACGAAGAAAAAAATTAAAGCCGTTACACTCAATGTGAAATCTGTCGGGAGTGCACAGCAGTGGTTCGCCATAATGGGCTGCAGCGCCGTGATCCACTCACTGCTGCCACTCAATGCATTTCAAATTTCCCGCCTTCGCAGTGCTCACGCGCCCCTGTCGGAAACTGCACCAGCGGGAGTACTGATCTTGTTGCGCTTCCTTTAATTTCGTATTCTGGAGCTGTTTTGCGTCATTTCGAACGCGCTATTTTTTTTTTTCTTGGGTGGCTGGAGCCTTTCTGCAGCATTTCGGACGCGCCATTTTTTCTTGCGCGGCCGCTTTTTTCGCTTCCTATCGTAAAAACCAACCCAACGAGCGTTCCTAGCTAAATGAACGCGGGGGCTGCCGATTATATACACAGATTTTGCCTCAAGTGTACCTGCAGTTTTCTTTGCGCTAAATAACGGGGAGATGTATGACAAGCGCCAGCGGTTCACGAGTTTCGAACGCTTACGACAATATAAACCTCGTGGTTTTCGAAGCCTCAGCGTGACTCCCTGACGAAGCTTCAAGCGGGATTTCATGGACGGGCTGCCTCGTTTGGAAGACGAAATGAAGGACTGGCTTGAACGACCTATTTCGGAAGACGAAGTGAAATGTGCTATTGAAAGCCTGAACCCGGGAAAGTCGCCGGGGCCGGATGGGTTAAGCGCTGCTTTTTATAAGATGTTTAAATATGAAATGGTACCTGTGCTAACGAAGATGTTTAATGCAGCGTATGATCTTAAAACACTGCCCCCATCATATTCCACGTCCCACACAGTCCTCATTCCTAAGACAGATGAAGCGGAGAAACTTAAATTTGTCAAGTCGTACCGGCCAATATCATTAACAAACGTCGACTACAAAATCTTTATGAAAGTTCTGGCACAAAGGCTTCAAAGTGTTGTCCAACAAATAGTAGGGCCACATCAGACGTGCGGAATTAAGGGTCGCAATATTTTTACAAATATCCATAAAGCAAGGTGTGTCCTTGAGTGCTGCGACGCCCTGCACACGGGAGTGGCAGTCCTGCAGATTGACTTGGAAAAAGCGTTTGATTGTGTGTCACACGAGATATTGTTTTGTATTTTGGACCATGTGAACGTTGGGTTTGTAATTAAAGAGGGCGTCGCCCTGGCGTACCGCAATTGCACTACGCGGCTGATCGTGAACAAGAAGTTGGGAGCCCCAATTGAAGTGCAGCGTTCGGTGCGCCAGGGCTGCCCCCTCAGCCCCCTATTGTTTTGCATATACATCGAAGCCCTGTGTATGAGTATAATCAGAAATAGTGCCATCGAAGGCTTCCGACTGCATGAGTCGGAAGTTAAACTTTTGGCTTACGCAGACGACGTGGCCGTTTTTTGTATGAACGAAGAAAGCGTTCAGTTGGTAGTTGACACTGTCAAAAAGTTTGGCATGGTGACGGGTAGTTTTGTGAACTGGGCAAAGTGCCTAGGATTTTGGCATGGGGAATGGTCATCAACACCGCCAACCTTCGCTAATATTAGTTGGGTCACCACTCCAGTGAAGTACTTGGGCGTTGAACTGGAATATTACAGGGATAGTGAACCATACTGGCGTAGCCAGACAATGGCGTTGAGGGAGAAGGCCGAGAAATGGAAGGGGCAAGGTTGTCAATTTTTGCAAGGGCCACGGCATGTAACTTATTCTTTGTAGCGAAGATTTGGTATATCATGCAGGTACTGCATTGTTCGCGAATCAACGTCCAAAGGCTTCACCGGGTATTTGCGGTGTTCGTTTGGGGCTCAACATGGGAGAGGTGCAGCAGAACAAACCTGTTTCGGAGAGTCCGAGATGGTGGCTTGGGGCTGGCGCACCTTTATGTGCGACAGCTGGTAAACCGGTTTTTGTTTTGGCGAGATGTTCGTGACCCGTTCTTGCAGAGTGTCATGCAAGTACGGCTGGCGCGTGCTATGCCGGAATATGTAGTATCAACATGGTGCATGCCAGGTGGCGTGTGTGGGTATTTGAAGGAAATAGTTATGACGGCCCGTTTTCTATTCGCACGTTTTTCTGGAGAGTACCTGTCCTCTGTGACACGCAAAAAACTGTATAAGGACATTTGCGATGTTGTTTTCCCCGTCCCTATGTATAGGTATAATTACCGTGCTGGGCCAGGCCAAAATGTGCTAAAGCGCGTCAAAAGAATGGAGGTTCACTCTGGTGTGAAAACCTTTTTCTTCAAATTACACACAGGCACCTTGTCTGTTGGAACATGGATGCAGGATAGAGGGATATCTGTGCCATGGGGAACTCAGTGTTCAATTTGTAAACAACCAGAAACGATAGAGCACGTTTTTCTGCATTGTTGGGCTGCGGTATTTTTGTGGGATGTCCTCCAGAGGACCCTTCATAAAGATTTCCCGCTGAGCCCCCATGGCATACGCTATCTAGCGGTCGAAAACGAGGAGGGGGCGCCCTTGGACCTCGTTATGTTGGTGGCCTTGCATAGCATATGGCGCTCGCGCATGGCCTGGCTCCACGGTGATGTGGACGCCCGACCTACGCGGCAATGTTTTCGTGAGTCTATATCCCAGTACGTAGAAGTGCAGAAGCGCAAGGCATACACTCCTGAGTGGCTGTCAAGGATAGAACCCTTGACTATGCTTAGGGAATTTTAGAGAGACATCAGCCTTCATATAGGTTGGTGGCTTGTCGCTCGAGTTGCTCATGTGAATAAGTTTGTTTTGTGTTTCTGTGTTGTGTCGAAGACCGGCATTAAAGAAAAAAAAAAAAGACGCCGGGACAGAAGGCTGTTCCCACTGTTCTGGCGTGTCCGGTCGATTCTCATGAGTCACTAGGAGCACAAGTTGGCAGCTCTAAGAGGAATCTTTCCTTTTGTGTCGTGAAGGTCTACGCGCTTTATTGTGGTCAGGAGCAACCTCCTGAGCATTGCTCTTGTGCCGTATTGAGGTCAGCATAGTTCATGAACTCTTTCTGTTAAGCTCTCGGTGAACTGTCTCACTAGTAGCTTGTTGCCCATTCCATCCTATTGTTGTGCAGTGTGTAGAATGACCATGTCGCATGAGAACTGACTGAATAATTCTGTTTGTATAATTCTGTTTGTAGGGCCACTAGTCGCTGCGCCCTGATATGCGGGTTATAATAAATTCTCTTTTGACATACTTGGGTACGTTATCTGGCTGCGCCGCCTGATTCCGACAGTTGCGTCGACCGTTAACGAGCTAAGACAAGGCGAGCCCGGAAAGTTCTCTGCACTTAAAAATAGGCGGCAGTTGGCACGAATTCCGTGGAAGGGACCACCGACTACGGCGGGGCTGCGGACACCAAATGTAATCGCGATGTCCGTCGGGATTCAGAATAACGCGAGGACGGAATGCAAGATGTCGGCGTGGCTACAATTCCCTGAACGCTTCCCCGGCGCTATGGTAGCCGTGTTCGTGTAAAGGTCATAGTAAACGTACATGTAAGAGTAAAAACCGAATGTGTCTTTGTCAAGATGCTTTAATTTCACATATATTCATCGATACAGATAATTTTGCCATTTTAGAAGAAAATGCTGCAGCTTCGCTGGCAGTCTATCATCAACAGTTAAAGAGTCAACAAATTTGTTTTCCTTAAATTTAATTGAAGTACCAGGTTTGTGCGACAACAACGAAAACTGCGCCGTTTTAGCCAGTGCGAACAAACAAACAAAACGATTATTCGAACTTTCATTTCACTTTCAAAGTGTGCAACCTATCGGTTCACTTGGAAAAAGTCTGGAGTTTTTATTATCCGAGAAGAGAAAAAGTAACAAAGCCTCCTTGATTCCAAGCCTACAAAACAAGCAGCCAAAAAGCGCAGCTTCAGCTGTGAGGTGTCAAAAGGGACCCTACATCCAGAAAATTTCGCCAGAGTGGCCACAAGGCTCGTTGAATTGCAAAGGGTTGCAACAAACAAACGAACAGAGCGAAGCTCACGTGTTTAAAGCCAACCAGTTGTACGAAGCCACCATACCGCGGATATATGTTTAACGAAAGGGGCAACTAAAAATCCTACAGCTGGCACGGCACAGTCCCCGCAACATTTCTGCTCTCTGAGGATGGCACATTACCAACGTTCAGTGCCAAAGTGAGAACACAAAAGAAAAAAAAAAGAAAAAAAAGAAAAGGAAGCCGGTAGGTTGTACAGCAGAGTTCGCGAAAACACGTAGTGCGGGAAAGTTGCACCCCAGGCTTATAAAATACACATGAGATTGGCGTTTCACGCGCGCAGTGCAGGCGGCATAATATTTTACTAGGTGTGAGGAGTAGGGGGAGGAGGAAAACTTTTATTCTAGAGCATGTGAGCGCTAAACGTACCGGATGAGAGTGGCTACCTCTTCACGGGATTCTATATGCTTCCTTCGCCACCCGGCCCCTAGTGAGCAGCCGAGGCGGATCCTCCAGGGCGAGGCCAGGGCTGCAGATTGAAGCGTTCCTTCCTAAGGAGCCGACAGCCGGCACTGCGGTCCTTTATAACGCAGCTCTCCGTCGTATGCTTCAAAAGCTCCACAGACGCCGTCACTGCCAAGAAGAGGGGTACCACACTTCTTATCGGTGAAACCCGTGTTTTGGAACGTCACGTGCTTAATGAAAAATGGTGCGCAGACATATACCTCAATTATTTTAACGCGTAGCATTCTTTGCCGAGTATCCCCACAGTCAGGACCGTGTAACGTCCCGCATTTCCACAAAAATTCAGATATCGCGGAAGTTCCACCTGAAATCGCTATAATAGCCTAAATAGAGATAATTCGTCGCGCGAAATTTTGAAAAACAGAAAAATTAGAAAAATATAAAAAATTACGGAAAATGGCGAAAAGTTTGGCGCACTGCATTTCCGCAATAACGTAGATTTCGCGAAAGTTATCAGGTCTCAGGTCTCAAATTTTATGCGACAGTGCGAAGCGTTCGTGTGTGTGTGCCTTTAATTGTCGGTCTCTGGAGTCGTTCCATTGCAAAAGCGTTCGGGTTGTTCTTTTGTTCGTTTTCGCGACGGTTTGCGTAAGAACTAGGCGTTTGTTTGTTTGTCCGTACGCTTGCTTGCTTGCTTGCTTGCTTGCTTGCTTGCTTGTTTGTTTGTTTGTTTGTCAGCATGCTTGCTTGTGTTTATATGTATCAGCACTTACTCTAAAGCCCGTTCTATATGGTGCGATTTTCCCTGCGAATTCTCAGATGCGGCGCCGCTCGTGCGGCAAAACGACTTTTTTTCGTTGCTGCGGCAAAGTGCCAAATGTTTGGAACGGTCGAGCATTCCCCGCGAACACTGCTCGTGCGGCTCCTGCAGCGTAGAGGGGCAGGACCTGCGGCCAATAGGAACACGGGTAGGTGAACGTCACGGCATCACCATCTGCACGCTTAGCAACCAGATGGCGTTGCTTGAATACGAGCGGCGCAGCGGATGCACTGAAACAAACGCACGCGCGTTCACAACACGATGTCGCACGCCGTTTTCACGGAATGCTTAATTGGTATCCGCGCAAGTGGCGGCCATCACAGCCGGGAACAAGTACATAAGAACCCAAGAAGAACCGGCCGAGGTAAACTGAGAGAGAGAGAGAGAGAGAGAGAAACTTCAATCACAGTTGAAGTGAGCATATTTGTGGTCGGGGTCTTCAGTCCTCCAAAGCTCCGTTGGTACGGCCGGCTGTCTTCGCCCTTTCCTCTAGCAAAAGCTTCGTTTCAGGACAAGAGCTGCCCAGCGTACTCTTCCACTGCTCGCGTGAGGGGTTGGCGATGGGGGGAAGATCTGGGTTCAGTTGACATTTCCAGACAATATGGTACAGCGTGCCTGGTGCTTGGCAGTGAGTTGTCTCAGGATGACTTCCTGTTCTTTCGTGGCCTGATGGTAGACATCCCAACCGAGGTGAGCTAGGCGCGCACAACAAGCGAATCCAGGGTCGCTTACTGTGTTTGTCTTCCCTGCTATGTGTACGTATATTGATAAATAAATGGCGATTGTTGTATGAAACCGCAGATAAACTCATATTTATTGCAAAACAGTCTAAAACAACTTGTCCAGAAAGTAAAATAAAACCTTTTTTAAAAAAATCACAACTAGCTTTGCTTGCACCAGACTTAATTCAATCTGCAAACAATGTGACTCTGCAATGCGAAAATCGTGACTTTCGCGGGACATGTAGACGACATTTCCAGGCATTGCGAATTTAGCAAGTGCGAATGTTCGTTCAACAGAATTCGCAGACGAAAAACGCACCATGTAGAATGGGCTTAACTCGAGAAGATGCCGTTCCCTGACTTGAATTTCACTTCTTTTCGTCGTCGCAATGGGGAGGCCCTGTGTATGATATGGAATCCCGGAGGGTGGGGAAGTCGAATATTTACAAGTGTGCCGGATGTCTAGACTCTCTGCTTTAAACTGCCGTGCCCGGATTCTCCACCCCGAACGTATACGTCTACCCGCCGTTTCCACATCATGTAGACTGAATGACGTCGAGGAAAGGCTAGTCGCAGCCTGAATTCTTTCAAAAGTTCGTCCTTCTGTTCAACATTCTCTGTCACCTCAGGTTCGCTGCTCATCCACTTTCACAGAGCGCAATGGTTCGTGCTTTCTTTTTTCAACATCTGAACTTCTATATATTGTATACCGAGGAATAATTAAAAATCGTTAGTTTCATTGTACATCTACTTAAGGCATACCAATTTTCACATAGAAATTTAGAAGCAACTGTAATTTACAAAAATTTGATTACTGTTATTCTTCCTTCACACGTTAAGGAACATTAAAATTGGTACTGCTATCTTAGCGGGGTAATTCATTACACGTTCTTTTCAATATAAACCTTTCACTGAACAATAATAGTATAATCTGAACATTTGATTTTTCAAAACACTGTTTTTCATAATATAACACCCCAAATTAAGATCTCACTTTTTGGAGAATTTTTGTCAATAAAGGAGTTTTCGAGCATGTATATACATGTGTGTGCGATTATTCCAATACAGCTAATGTTTGCCCATCTAGGCAGAAATCAGAGAAATATCACACGAAAATATTTAGTGATGACAAATAAAATGTTTCTTAATAAACCGAAACGGGGTTTCTCAAACTTGCGGTTTGAAATTTAACCTGCTCTACCGTTGGCTTGAAAAATCCCCTGGGGCGTGTGTCTGGTGTAACTAGCATTAGACGCATTTGGAAATATCCCTCTTAGCACTTACCTTACCCTCCCTTTCCTTGCTCTCGGCAGAGCTTTGAGAATTTTGCGACAAGAAGTGTGAATCGCAGGCATTTCCAGGCCCTTTTTACCCGCAGTACTCGCGCTTTTACTTGAGATTACTTCAACTACTACTACGTAATTAACATTTAGCCTACTGATTCCTTTTACTGTTATCGGAGCACAAGCCATCATGCAGTGCCCGCATACCTTGACCTTCGGGCTTTCCAACGCAATTTTTTGACAGCACTTCACTTTGAAACCTCACCTAGAAGCTTCAACACCCGGTTCAGGGCAGAACCCCAAAGGGAGGTCTTCCCAGTAATATTTATTAGCGACATTGCATTCTTCCTCGCGATCTTCCTGAAAGAACGTAGGAGTAAACCTGTATTATCCCTCAGAGAAAAGAACGATGACTTCCACGCACGGGACAAACGTGGAGGCTCCGAATGAAGACGGCAGGAATAATTGCCTTACCGCTGCGGTGCAGCTCCTCTAGGGGGCACTGAGGTCATACGAGAACGCTTTTGTGGGAGAGTGTTCGTTGCGCAACCGCCCCAGAAAAGGAGGCCCCGCTCAGTATAAGGTCACCCATGAAACGAAGCATCATTGTCTGAAACCGCACTCGCCTAGACATCGACCTAAGCAGTGTCTCAAGACATGCGCACGTTGGTAACGGGATTTATTAGGCAACTCGTCCCGACAGACAAAAAAGGCAGGCGAACGGAAAAGAAACGGGACGGTCGTGCATTGCGTGTGCGTGCGTATTACCGGCGTCTCGAAAACTCGGCAGAAATCCTGCCGTAATAGGCCAGCACAAGACTATTCTGCCAGTGTTGTCGTCCGTATATATATATATATATATAAGAGAACGGTAGCTACCATCATAAAGCTGGCTTCGGTGGCATTAGAGAGATGAGATCTGAGTACGCACAATTATTGAGCTACGATTTGCGGCGCTTGCGAAAGGAGATGAGGAGTGAAGGGGTCGCGAGGTCATGGGTCTGACTCGTGGCCAAATGATTTCAGTGGAGCCCAGCCTCGACGTCTGTAACAAACACTGCTTCCAACGTGTGGGCGTGCCTCAGGTACGACCACTCGATGCTGGCTCGAGCACTTACGGAGCAGGATGCTTTATTCCTGAAGCCTCGTACCCGGGAAGCTAAAGCAAGGAAATGATGATTATGACTGAGGACTCTGAGTGAGCGAGTGAATAAACTTCGAAGAGGTCCACCGCTTTGCCTAGAGAAGGGTCAGGTATCCGGGGATCCCCTGCGAAAGTTGGACTACCAACGCTGCGCTGCCGTAGCCGTCTTTGCAGGTGCTAAACTGTGGGAAATGAGACGAGCCTGATAAGGTCATGATGTGCATAAATCTCCGAGAAAGTGGAGGGGGCACATCCTTTCCGGTGGCCTGGTTGATTGAGCACAAGACCGGTATTCTGGAGGTAGTGCGCTCGGGTCCCAAACGGGCAGCGCGTCTTTCTCCAGTTTCTTTATTTCCTTTATTTGAAAAATTGGGCGTACGCAAGTAAAAAAGTAAAGGAATCCTTTCCCCTTTGTGTTCCTTAGCGTTTCTGACCATTGGCCTTTACTTCTGCGTCCATTTAACAAGACCCTCATTTTCCTTTCGGATTCCCTAAATACAGACTGCTATAATTTTTAGAGATACCATCGCGAGGAACTATGAATCGCTAGAATAGTTCTTATGTGACTCTACTGTACTCGGGTACAAGTTAAGAACGGCAACACCTCCGTAGCGTATCATTCCGCCGAAGCGAGAAACTTGTGACGTCGTTGTGCGAACGCACTTTAAATGAAAATTCTGCTTAATGCGTGAACTTTGTATGCTTTCCCCCTCTGGTTTGCCTATCGTCGCCACAGCAATTCGTATTTGATTAAGCCCGATAAATTACGGTAATGTCTTGTTTCACGTTAAAAATACTCGCAGTAATGCACTCTTTGCGTCGCGGCGTCGCGCGGAGGAACAGCCGGCTGCGGTGATGAGGTGCAAAGGGAATTCACATTGTCGTTCTTACAAGTTGCACAACTTAAGACCTCCTGCATAGTCGCAAGAGCAGTGCTTATACCACGGGGAAGTGTTTGACTAAAACGGGGCACATCTGTTAGTCCAGCTAGCTCAGTTCACCAAAGCAGCAGCAGCAGCAGCAAGGGGTCGCGAGGTCAGGGGTATGACTCGTGGCCAAATGATTTCAGTGGAACCCAGTCTCGGCGTCTGTAACAAACACTGCTTCCAACGTGTGGCTGTGCGCCAGGTACAGCCTCTCCATGCTGGCTCATTGTGCCTTCATCCGCAGCCTGTTTCCGCCTTTCTTTTCCCCACGTGCGCCGACAACTTCACCGCTCAGCTGCCCCTGGCAAAGTAAACCCAGAACGACACGCCCTCATTATGATCAATAATGACGGCGCTTATGGCACCGCGTGTTGCTTCCCTTAGCGATTCGATAAACAGCGACGTCCGCATTAATGTGTTTGCAGAGAGTTTTTGCGCATAGTCGCTCGCTGGCATCTGCGTAGCATAAATACAAAAACAGAGGACTCAGCCCTATAGGTGTTGGCGTCTAATGGCACTCAGCAAAAAAAAAAAAATAACGCATGCAACAAGCCCCGAGAAAGCCGCGACGTTGTCGTCTATTTTATTTATATCGCTCCCTCCTCTATTTTTATAACCACTGGACTTGTTGCTCCGAGCACACGGTGTAAAAAGGCACCCCGACGATTCCCCAGAATACATTCGGAGAAGTCAAGGAGTGTACGCAAGCTCGACCATTGCAGCAATATATGGGGTATGAAAGAAAACGAAAACGTAAAAAAAAAAACAGGTATCGTGAATTCTTCCCCAGCACGCACATAAACACGCAGTCACAGGCGGCGGAGCAGACAATGGCGGGCTTTCCGTGGTTTACCCAAACGCTGGTAAGTCAAACAAGCACTTGAGAACAAGACGGGGAAAAACTGAAAAATAACATTTGCCAATTAACAGCGTATTAACATAATGTAACCGAGAAGCGTTTGTCCGTCGCGCTTCACCGCTCCTTGCCAGTACCCCCTTCTTTATTTAGCGTAAGCGCTTTTCTTATAATCAACATTGATATTTCCCCCCTAACACTATGCAAAAGACCCATTGACTGCAATGACTTGTGTTTTGCAAATCTCAAACTGTGGACAGACATACGCGCGAAATGAGAACGATGACGCCAGACAGGGGATTGACGTCGGAGCAACGAGACTAAACGTTGCGTTTAGGCTTTCCGTTACCCTTTATAGATCCACACGGACGAAAATATTATGCGCAGTTGTTCACACGACACGCACTCTGCCACAGTTACTCCATGGGAAGATGAACGGTTTTCCTTGAATACTAGCGGCCGTATTGGCCCCAACTTTGCTCCATTTTGCCTGAGAGTGTATCTGGTGCAAACACACCTTACTCCTGTTTAAATTTAAACAAAATACGATAATTCATCTCGGTTAGGGAATGCACCATATAGAGAAGTTTGAGAATTTGACGCTCAATCTGCGAATGAAAGTGCCTTCTGGCCACATCTAAGCTTCGGTGTGTGTGATTTTTTTTGCAGTTCAGATGTCTTTTGCTCGTCCTCCGGAATTTCCTCGAGTCCGTCAGCAGAATACGCAATGCTACAAATCCGGCAAAACGACCTTTCTCTTGATTGCTGTAGCTGTGTTTAATGTAGATATTCGGGGGGCAAAATATCGCAATGTAACGTTGAGATGGTTCCATCATTACACCGATTTCAATTTACTTGTCATGGTGAGTTCATTGTGTAGCTGTTAAAATTCCCTTCTGATGTCAACACATTGGCTTCCACCAGGGTCGGATTCAGGTGCCTACATTTAAGGGAGGGGTGGGGGCGGTTCTATATTGCTGCTTGGAGAGGGTAAGAGGCGGCAACCAGCGAAATTGTCATGATTTGTTCTCAGTTGCACACCAACTGCTTTTTTAATCAACTTATTGCAAACAAGCATGTGACCAGTTTAACAAAGGCTCCCTTCTCGCTGCCGCACTGGTACTCTTTGAAGGGGAAAAATTGGCTGTCGGGAAAAAGAGAATAGCATGATACCACTAAGGCGGAGGTTGCGTAAGCAAATAACACTCCTAACAAAAAGCTAGAAATGAGGGGTGCCTTACACGCCGCTCACAGCGATGGAGTTCGCCACAGTTTAAAAAATTACACATGCGGAAAAATCCGCGTAGACCGGCGTGGAAGCGCGCGCGGGGTGGGGAGAGAGAGAGAGAGAAAACATTTTAATGAGCTCAAATGTGAGAGTGGAACCCTAGTCCGGGAATCCGTGCGTTGCCCTCGCCGTCTTGGCCCGCGTCACCAGGAGAGTCTGGTCCTCCGGTTGACAGCTGGTCAACAGTGTCCCCCACAGCTCAGGAAAGGAACAGGTGGAGAGGGGTGGTAGGGCTGGGTTGTGAGCGCATTCCACAATTATATGCTGGAGGGTACCTAGCTGTGGACGAAACTTGCATAGCGCGGTGTACTGTGTGGGAAATAATAAATTCATTCGAACCGGGTGAACGTACGTGCCTGCTTGTAATTGTCGGAGTGTTATTTCCTGAGTTTTACTGAGGCATGGGTGAGGGCACGGGAATTTTCGTCTGGTTGTCCGGTAAAATTGGGTAATTTCCTGATAGGTGAGAAGTGGCGTCGGAGCTGCGGTAACCTTTGGGGCTCGGTGGGCCAGTTCGCGAGCCTGTTGGTGGGCGAAGTTGTTGCCCGTTACAGAGGCATGGGCAGGTGTCCAAACGATCGCCACTCGGTGAGATGGACGGTATCGCTGAAGTAACCGCAGGGTCGTTGGTGCAACCCTCCCTGAAAGGAAACTGCGGCAGGCTGCTTGAGAGTCAGTGATGATGACTCTTCTGGAGCATTGGATGAGGGCTAAGGCAATGGCGAGTTCTTCGTCGTCTCGTGGGGATGTCGTACGGATGGATGCGCATGAAGTTAAATGGCTTCTGGTTGTTGTAACTGCAACCATGGTTTGGTTGTCAGCGTAGCTCGCCGCATCGGTGTAGGACACGTCAGAGCGATTGCCATATAAGCGTTCGTGGGCTTGGCTGCGGGCGGTCCTGCGCTCGGGATGGAGGTCGTGGTTCATATTCTTTGGTAGGGGTCGCACAGATATATGTTTACGCCACTCGTCTGACAAAGGGGCCAGGTGGGTTTGTTCTGCACAGGGCCAGTTGATGCATTGCAGAACAAAGCGGCCTGCTGGAGTGTGTGTCAGACGGAGGCGCTGGCTTGCGAGATGACCTTCAATGAGTTCCTCAATAGTGTTGTGAAGACCCATTTCAAGAAGTTTGGTTGTCGATGTATTCATAGGGAGCCCGAGTGCTTGTTTAAATGGCTTCCGAACGATCCTGTTTAGTGCTGCAATGTCGGATTTGGCTAGGGCCATGTATGGAGCGACATAGGTGAGGCGAGAAATGACGAAAGCTTGAATTAGCCTCATTGTGTCCTTTTCTTTCATTCCTCGATGCCGGTTAGTGACCCGCCTAATCATATGCATGACTTGAGCTGACATATTACGCAGTTTTGACAAGGCAAAGTCGTTTCGGGTATTGGCTTGGATGGTAAGGCCTAATATCTTGAGTGAGTGGCTAGGTTTGATCGAATGGCCGTCAAGAGATATTTCGATGGGCTCGACGTGGTGCCGTGGGGGTGTTTCCGGATGATGACAAGTTCTGATTTTTGCGGTGAACAATGTAAGCCACAAGCCTGGGCGTAATTATTGACTTCTTCGGCTGCACGCTGGAATGTGTCCTGCAGCCCACCGACAGAGTCTGTGTCAGTCCAGAGGGTGACGTCGTCTGCATACAGTGCGTGGTGAAGATTCGGAATCTGTTCTAGCTGTTTTGGTAGACCCAGAAAAGCGATATTGAAGAGGAGTGGAGACAATACCGAGCCTTGCGGTGTACCCCGACTGCCAAGAGAGATTAGTTTGAATTTTATATCTCCAGTTTTGAGCACAGCCTGGCGGCCTGTGAGGAAGTCCGAAATGTAGGAATAAATTCGGTTGCCACAGCCAGTATTATTAAGGCGGGAGAGAATCGCTGCGTGCGCAACGTTATCGAAGGCCCCTTTTAGGTCGAGGGCCAAAATGGCTCGAGGTGAGTGGCGAGTGGCACGTGCAATTACCTCTTCTTTGAGTCGCAACATAATATCCTGGGTGCTTAAATGTTGTCGAAAGCCGAACATTGTTTTGGGCATTTGGTTGGTGTCTTCAAGGTATGGCTGCAGCTTTTTGAGTATAATGCGTTCCAATAGCTTCCCTACGCAAGAGATAAGGGAAATAGGCCGGAGATTGTCTATGTGTGGGGATTTTCCCGCTTTAGGAATGAAGCGGACTTCGGCGGTTTTTCATTGAATAGGTAGACGGCCAGATGTCCAAAATTCATTGAGGTGTTTAAGAAGGATGGCAAGTTCATCATCACCTAAATTGGCCAGGAGCTTATAGGTTACTTGCTCAGGACCCGGGGCACCCCTTTCCTTGCATTCCGCAAGGGCTGCTCCCAGTTCAAAAAGTTGGATATCTCGGTCCAAATCTGCGTTGGGAGTAACAGAGTACGGTGGCGGCTGGGGTAGTATCTCTGTTTGGAGGTAATTAGACTTTAAGTCTTTTAGAGGTGTTCTGGAGTGCCGGGGTAAGCGTGAAGAGTGCGGGCCATGTTTCGATTTGATTCCCCCTTGCTGTTTAGGGGGTCAGTAAGGTACCTAAGTAGGTTCCAGGTTTTGCGGGAGGTAAGAGTGCCTTGGAGGCTGTCGCAAAGCTGCAGCCAATTTTCTTTGCTCAACGACTGTGCATACTCCGCCGCCTGTTGACTGAGAAGAGATATCCTCCTACGGAGCTTCCGATTGTGGCGCTGGCGTTTCCATCTACGGGCAAGGCTATGGCGTGCTTCCCAAAGGTGCAGCAACCTCGCATCCACACAAGGGGTCTGGTAAGTCGTGGTTACAGCTCGCGTATTAGAGTGAACTGTCTGAAGAAGGTCGTCTATCCATGCAGTGTAGGTTGAGTAGTTAGTGGCTTTGAGGGAAGGGGCAATCGCCCAATTCCCCCCCCCCCCCTTTGGATCTGCCGCTGGCTTCCACGGGAGGTGTACGACTACAAAAATACATATGTAACCCGTGTTTTATAGTAACCATCAGGAAACAAATTAAATCACGGTGGGCTGCTCAAACGACTACACAACTGTGGGATTTTTTAGCTCCGGAGATGTCGTCAATCGCAGTTTTAACACAAATATCTTGCACCCGCTACTGAGCCATCTCATCAGCATCACAAAGCCACCGTGAAACAGACAATGTTCGCCTGCAGTCATATAACTGTATTCCCTTCAAATTTATTTAATCAAAATAACTAATAAGTATGCTTAGTCGCAAATTGCTTTGAGTGTTACGCGCTTTGGCTTCGCTGTCTGACCGCGTTTACCACTTGGATTACGGTCAATTTTCTGATATCCTATTTATCAAACTGCGCATTTACGTGCTTAGCCTGTGACATACATAGCACGCAGTACCAACACCATTAGAGAGAGAGAGAGAGAGAGAGAGAGAGAGAGAGAGAGAGAGAGAGAGAGAACTGTAATGATACAAAGGAGTCAACTTTGCAGTGAGCTTAGCTTGCTACTCTATATAAAAATGAAAATGGCGAAAACGGGTGAAGCATGCGAGGACACGAAGGCGCACGCAAACACCAATAGACTCAGGAACGCCCGCAAATCGACGCATGGGGGTATGATGAGGGTTAGCATTCACAGAATTTGGTCGAAGCCGCTGTTGCCGAAAAAAGACACCAATGCATTTGTACAACTTGTCACCTCGGCAGCCAAGTGCAATCCTGTTATATCGCTGTATTTCTGTAGGTGTGCATCAACACGCAAGCCGAAAGTTGCGTTCATGGTTAGCCGTGTGGTATCCAGACGAGGGCAGACTCATCGTACATGTTCGGTGTCCTCGCGAACACTATATACAAGCCTGAGAGGGAGGGGAGGTCAGTCAGCCGGTCTTGTGCAGGTGGTCGCTGTGGAAGCGACATTGTGGCTTGCGGCGTATGCTTGCTTCCTCACGCTTGTCTAGAGAGTACGGCATCCACAAAGTGAATGCGGGATCAACTTTCTACAGTGGTTGATAATTTCCTATATTGGAAATTGTGACTGCAACGCCAGATGCCCGTTTCACTGGGTATCTTTATTCGATGACGGAGGACATTCCTTTTCGGCCAGTGAAATGTAGTCTTCAGTTGTTCTTCTGGCCAGTTCTCCCGGGTTTGTAGCCTGGCTTCAGCACATATGCGTTTATACTAAAGTTCTTTTTCAATGAAAGAACGCGTTTCCAGAGACGCATCCTGTGAACTGGTTTCCTCGAAAGATGCAACGGGTTGGGATGCGGTGGTCCGTGCACTCTACTTGTGGCAACGTGACTCTTCGTGCTATAGAAGGCGCCGCTGTCGCTCGGACTGAAATCCCTGTGACTGTCTGCCGCCAGTGCCAAAGCTGGGTGTAAATAGTCACATCCGCTCGCATTTGTAGCCGTCCTGGTATGCTTGCCTATGCTATGAAGGCACGATGATTCTAGAAATCAAAATTTTCTAACAAAGGTCGCGTGCGGGGGATACTCTCCGGCCCCACCTTAGCCGTTGTCTTCTTAGTCACGTTGTACTAATTATATGTTGTGGCTAGTTGTTCAGTGCAACAATGAGGATTTGTATTAGATGAATGATTGAATGCGACACTACAACTGCATTCAGTCAGACATAAAGGCGAGTTAATTGTTCGCAAGGGAACGAACACTGCCAACTCAACTAAGAGGTGCCGCTTTCAAACGAGTCCCGCGCTCGTTTCTTTATGCACGCTACTTGGTAAGACATTCGAAGGTAACGCGCACTATAGACACATTCGCTCACATTTTCATAGCCACCCGGGTACTTTACAAGAAAGACATGAGAACAAGCCCGTCGCACGAAGAAGGCTAGACGAAGAGGCTCTTTAATAATTGAACTAATCTATTTTCAGCCGCTCTGTGCTTGTCTATCGATCATTCGTCCCTTAGGGTTTCTCACGATGTCATCACTCGTGGGGCTCGTTAGTTAAACGGGCCGTTAATAATTTATCTAAAGCCGGAGGTATCAGTGCCTTCCCATCCGGTCTTGCTATGCGCAATTAGGTACTCTCGGTTAATGAGGCCGGGCCTGATCCAGTCGATTTCGTGTCTCAGCAATATCTGTTTTGTGGAGCGGTCCCGACGGCCGGAAATTGAAGCTCCCTCGAAGGACCCTTTTTAGTTAATAGCACAAATTCTTAGAAGGCGTACAAATTGCACGGCCACTTTCTATGTTGTTTAAGATCAGGTTATTCATTGTAGCATCCTGTATTCGTCTATCAACTAGCAACGGGGTCCTGTCTGTTTTGAAGAGGCCACACTTGCGATAGCGTATTACATAGTTCATATAAAAGGCATCGGCATTCGGCAGGGATACTAGTATGCGTGGCCAATCCATGGAATGAGTATTAGTACTTCTCCTCAAGATGCATGTGCTGTAGTTGTACTTGGTGTGGTACCCGTCGCGACATTTGATTGAAAGTCTTCTGTCTCATTTACTCAATGCAGTGAGGGCTTGTAGAAGCTCTTATTGTAATTTAGAGGAAAACGACGACAAAGGTAGTCTAGACAAGAAACACGTCCACGGACATGCAATTTCTGGTTGAACATCCAGAAAAATGTGCATTAACGCCCAAAGTGCGTGTCCCATTCCAAGGAACCGAAGACAGTGCATTATGTGCTTCAGTTTCCTAATTAAAAAAAGATTTATTAAGGAAAATTAGGCTTGCATTACTATCGACGTCAATGTACGATGTGCACGAACACCGTCCATCGACGAATTAAACAGTCAGCTATTACTTGTCACTTAACCGTGCGAGTACTGTTCCCGACGAAATGGATATCAGCATCTGACGGTGCTACGAAACCTAAGCTGCAAAATATTGTAAGGCGTATTCTCAGTTCGAAACGCGTGCCCGATCTGCCGACTGACAAATCAAACAGAGCCGCGTAAAGGCCGGTCGACGGGCTTTCGTCGAGGCAAACAGCGATGGCGATGGCCGTTTTGTGACAACGTTGTTACGCCGAAATTCAGCCTTCACGATAGGTAATATCAACTTTGAGCTTAACGACGCGGAAGTACGTCAAAATTATTGCACGTCGAGCTGCGGGAACCGGTAAACGAGGTTACACTTAAAAGGGCATAGAGTATCATACTAATATATACTAGAGGGAAATCTGGCGCCACTGTCTAGGGGAGCCGCGCTTCGGCGAGCGTTCCGTCATGTACCGGGCAGGCACGTTCCACTTGTCCTTGGCATGGCTCATGAACAGGCTGAAAAGTTGCCTGTGGTGGCAAAAAAGCAATAATATTACTGTTGAACGTTCATCAAATTCGTTTTGTTTCTACAAAATTGAACTTCCAGAAAGAATAATTCGTCAGTGATTATGTAGAAGCTTCAGGCACGATGAACAAGAAAAAAAATGTTACCCTTTTTTGGTTGATTTTGGCTTCTAGACAAAAAAATAGCCATATGGCTAGCTAAGCCGAGTAGGCGAGGAACGTCGCTAGCGGAAATGGCACCGCCCACGGCGGCCCGCTTCTGCAGCGCCAGATTTCCCTCTAGTATATATTAGCAGAGTCTTTCAATGTAAAGTATTGAAGGACTCTGATATTAGTATGAAACTCTATGTGAAAGGGTAACGTTAAGCGTCCCGCATAGCCTTCGCAAACTCAATGGTGACGTCATGCTGCCGCGTACCTGCGTTCGCAGCCCATGACGCGTGGAATAAAAAAATGACGTGAGGCCCCCGAATATCCCCGTTCGCAGCCAATGCAATTTTGATAACATCACTTCTTTTGTACCACATCGTAGTAACGCCCCTATGAATTTTCGGGGAACAGGACATGTAAGTGTTATTGCACTAATATAAGCGAGAGTGCTTCAAGAGGAGAAATAAAACACAAGGCGCGCCTACCCCTCGTGGCTCCTAGCGCGTGCCTAATAAAACGGACACACACAAAAAATGCTGGCACCTCTGATTTCAAAGACCGTGCTGTGAACATGGTTGGCCGCTGCTTAGCGGGGAATTCCCTAGATGCCGCAAGCTGGCCTAAGGCGCGCAGTGGGAACTTGAGGTATATGAACGCGTGGTATGATCACAGGGGATCGGCATTGTCGGCGCTAATAAGCCTTTATCGTTCGAAATCTCTAACAACACGCTCAGGGAACCCCTGCAACCTTTTATTCCTGAAGTCTGTGCAAGAAGTGTCCTCACATGCAGGCAAAAAAATTAGGATGGTTTGGCTAACACCGGGCAGTACCTTCTGCGAGGAAACCGACAGGAGCAGAACGTATTACAGCTTACGGGTACCACGGAAACGGTGCATTAAACGAGCAGGCGGGCTACACGAACAGTTTTTGGCTGCACGTAGAAGGAAGAAAGGGAACTAATGGTCTTTAAGATCGGTAAGCGATGATAGATACAAACTTCAAAATATCATTAGAACACGCCTGCAGCATGTAGGGACCGGTACGGCTGGTGATGATAGTGATTAATATGTCGGTGGTAATGACGTCTGAGGGAGGGGCTTAGACAAGAGCCTCCTTTTGTGCCAAAAGTCTACGCTAGCCGAACATTGCCTTCTCCATCTCCCGTGCGCTAATTCTGGCGCTGTCTGGCGACACAGTGAGACAAAATAGAACACGTGGCTGAGTTCACAAAAAATCATGCACCGCTCCGTCAAACGACGACAATGGTTAAACGCGAAGCTTTCTCGTGACGGATTTCTTGGTTATCGTCTAAATTTTCCAAACCGCTTCGACCATATCGAAATAGAGCAATCGGGTAGACGCCAGCTTCATGACGCAATGGACCGAGGTGCAATTCCTGCCACGGGGAGTGATTTTTTTTCTTTCGCTTCTTTCTTTCACTTTCACTTTTCGCGTTACAGACGCCATCCGTGAGAAAACTAAAGCTGCACTTTAGTAAGTCAAGTGAGCAAATCTGAAAAAAATGTAAATGAGCACGAGACAGCACAGGAAGGCAAAGAACAAGAACACATTATTATATCACACAAAGACAGGCTAGTAACATAGAGGGATATAATAAATCACTACAGGTTAGAGGTGCAAATATCCAAAGGCCCAAAACAACCTTACCAGGAAACGCATTATATCGTGGCGACGGTTGCTTACAGACATTTTTCCAAGCCCTGTTTTCCTCAACCATTGCTATCCAGACCCTTACTCACACCTCTGCACTTTGTGCAACAGGACAGCTGACCTGCACCACATCGTATGGTACTGACATGAGCCCCAAAATATTATGACCACCTATAATAGCGAGTCCAATTATGAATATACTTAAAATATACGACATTAAGAATGTAGAACAATGGTATACTGTTCTTCTCAGCTCCACACCGGAGCCACAACTCATAGCAGTCCGGACGGCCTAAGCCGCTTCGAGGATCCAAGGAATTCTGGAGGACGGCTCAGGGAGGGAGACTGTCCAAAACCCATCTCGGAACCCATCTCGGAACCCATCTCGGGCATCAGATAAATTCATCTCTCTCTCTCTCTCTCTCTCTCTCTCTCTCTCTCTCTCTCTCTCTCTCTCTCTCTCTCTCTCTCTCTCTCTCTCTCTCTCTCTCTCTCTCTCTCTCTCTCTCTCTCTCTCTCTTGTAGTTGAGCTAAGGAAAATCATAGCCATGGGTCATTATGATCGCTGTATTTATGTGCATTGATAATATGGTCGTTTCGACAATGGAATTTTCTCTCCTTAGATGAAAGCGGCCAATAAGGGTAGGGTCCCTTGCGAATCTAATACAGTCCGCCCTCTGCAAGAGCATTGTCCTCGATCGATTTGCTCAAAGTACACCAGCTTTATTTCGTTAGCGTGGCCCAACTAACGGGCAGTTCGCTACTTGTCATAGCATTACCTTTTCGCTGACGTCCTATATGCGAGAACCGGCTGTGCCATCATCAGTGCTCAGGGAACAAAGGGAACGGGCTCCTATACACAGCTGTTTATAAGAAGCCAGGTCATTCAGAAACCACGTCCGCGGAACCTTGTTCCGTGCCAGTGGAGTAACTTCCTTACCAGCGAGAAAGGAGCCGTGCAGCGCAGAAGTGGCTTCCTCTCCCGCTGTTCCCACGGGGAATTTCCGCCCGAGACGGAAGCACTTTGCACAACTTTATTGGACACCTCTCCGGAGCGGGAGTCGTCCGGACGTAGATTGGTTCTCCCGAAGAAAGGTATCACACGGGCGAAAGCTACGGTGGAAGCCCCTCGTGGTTTGTTTCCGAATTCAAGCCGCAGCGGTAACCACAAATACGACACGAAAAACAGTGGCTCATCTTTTGCTGTAGAGTTTATGCGGGACAGGCTCCTACTCTGCTAGCGCCGTAGTGCTGTTTGTATAACGTCCAAAAACTAAAACGCCCAAGGTTTACGAAATAAACCTGAGGTCTCACAGAAAGTTATTTTGACAGTTGTCCATCCAATTTCTTGCTGGTATTGATTGTCCCGGGGATACGTAAGGAGAGCCGGTGTGAAGGAAAAGGTGTTTGCTGGGAATGACTTGTGTATGGTAAGCAAGATAAGCGAAACAAAGAGCCGTCAAGATGCGCATACCATGTTCGTTCATAATATCCATGAACATGTTTTGTTTACGTGACATGAATGAAAGAGCGCAACCATCAGCTGGCTTCTGGTAATCTTAAAGGGGCACTGACACAAAAATTCTGCATCTTGTTTTTTCAGTTACGATAAGTGGCTAATGACATATTTATCACGTGTAGAAACCTTATTTGCTTCAGCGCGCGACGGTTGTTCAGTTAGAGACGTTTTTAATGCTGCCAGTCGCAGTTTCGGTTCAGCGAGTGCCGCGAAAGGCTGTACAGTAGAACCCCGCTGATACGTTTTTCACGGGACCGCGAAAAAAAAAACGTAACAACCAGTAAACGCAAGAGCCGAGAAACGGGAAAATGAAAGAAGTAAGCGTGTGCAGAATTTTATTTCATTACCCGCGCTCGAAAAAATCGTGCAGCATTGCTTGGCCCATTTTGTTACGTCCGAGCAGCACAAGGCGCTTCTCAAGCACCTGCAGCGCCATGTGGGTCTCGGCATCGTCACTCCGTGCGTACCTTCTTAATAAATCCAGTGCCGTCACGGCCGATGACGAGGTTGGCTCCGGCTCTGGCGGCTGCTCCTCCTCCACTTCGTCGTCACTGGAGCACGCACCGGCACACTCAGCCACGATGTCGTCGATGGACAACACTGCGGCGGTAACAACTGCGTCATCCACACCAGCGTAATCACTGTACGCGATTCCGTTAGCGCCAGCAGTCTCCATGGCGGAGTTCAGTTCGTCGCAGTCCGTGAAGGCACACACTTCAGCAGCTTCTGCTGCATCACCACCGCGCACTACGAAACACTTCGTGAAACAGTTTTTAACAGTGACGGCAATAACAGCGCTCCATGCCGATGCTAAATAATGCATAGCATCCAAAATTGTGACACCAGTCGGCTGCTGCCCACGCTCCACGCTCGCCAAAGATCGCTTCACAATACACTTCCGGTAGAAGTGTTTAACGTTCTTAATTATTCCGGCGTCCAAGGGCTGAAGAGGACTTGTAGTATTCGCCGGAAGAAACACAACCTTGACGTTGCCCAGTGACGTTGTCTCCTTGGGATGCGCCGAGCAGTTATCGAGGAAGAGAATGACTTTACTGTTTCGACAGCCCATCTTTGAGTCCATGTAGCTCAAGAACTCTTGAAAAAGCGAGCATGTCATCCATGCCTTGCTATTATTTCTATAATGGCAGGGCAGGTGGCGGATGTTCTTCAAACAGCGCGGGTTTTTGAACTTTCCAATGACCCACGGTTTCATCATCTCGGAACCATCCGAGTTGCAGCACAGCAAAACTGTCAGTCTTTCTTTACTGCAATTTCCGCCGTGGCAAGCCTCGCCCTTAAGGCTCAGTGTTTTGGCCGGTTGTACCCTGAAAAAAAGCCCCGCTTCGTCGGCGTTGAACACGTCTCTTGGTTCATAACCTTCAATCAAAGACACCACGTGATTTTTCCAGGTGTCGATGGTTGCTATGTCGACGCTTGCAGCCTCGCCGTTCACAGTACGGTAAGTTATGCCGTGCCTGTTTTTGAAACGGTTGATCCAGCCGTTAGATGCAGTAAAACCATCGATGCCGAGCTTGTCGGCGATCTCCAAAGCCTTTTCCCGCAGGATGGTGCCATCGAAGTTTACTCCTCCTGCCCTGGCTTGCTTAAACCAAGTGAATACGGCCTCATCAAGATGAGTGTATTTGCTTGCACTTTACGTCGAAGACGCGGGCGTTCTCTTCAATTTCGCCTCTCTTTGCTACAATGGAATTCAATGTGGAGCGTGTCAGTCCTAGCTCCTTCGCTATGTCTACCCTTTTCCGCGTATGGTTTTCTTTCACGACGCGGATAATGTCCAACTTCTCTTGAAGCGAAAGCGCTTTCCACTTTCTTGATGTCATCCTGTGTTAAACGAGTAAAAGGAAGCACTTGGCAGACGCACGTTTCCACGGCCGGCGCGACAGGTACACAAAGAAAAACACATGCGAGAAGTTCGCAAAAAGCACACGAGTTGCACTGGTTGGCGATGGCGATGGCGATTGACGATGACGATGACAACAATGACGATGACAATGAGTCTAAGCCAAGAAAACAGGCACGCGACAACCGAAAACAAGTCCCCGGCGACATTTGCGGCTAAGCCTATAGCCAAGCCAGGCCAAGCAGCGGAAAAAGCCAACATGGCCGCTCTCCATGGCCAGCTCCGACCGCCAATTCGCCGCGAGCTCGACATGTAGGTGGCGACAGCGTCGCGCTGCTAGTGTGGATGCTCCGCTGAGCGGCCCGTAAGAATACACACTGGGGGCGCGCTTCGTGCCTTTTTCCCGCCGTATGTGCGCACGAAAGGTGCAAACAAGAGTGGTATGCTGTAGTTCGGTTCCTCAACGTTCAATGCATAGCATGGAAGCGGCAGTCAGTTTTCATTACTACGCCAAAAAAGCGACGACTCATCGGGAATCTCAGAATGGCCGTAATTGTGACAATGAACTTGTACGCAGTGGCTCGTAGCAAGCTCGATCTTTCCAGACTGTGGCTTCGAGCCTTCAATAAAAGCATAAATAGAAACAAATCAGGAAGCCTCAATATCTGAAATTCAGTTTACAACGGCAATCTCAATCGCTTTCACTGGTAGCATGACGCATTCTTGCATTTGTGGGATGCCCTGAAATAGTAACACTACTTAACTGCCCCGAAATTCTTTCTAAGAGCTAACTATATTTTTTGTGCGTTCAAAAGGCAACATAAATTACTGAATTTTGGTCAGCGCAGAGATATAAATGTAACCGCTCTAACTGGTCTTTTAAATAAAATTTTAACGACTCTGAAGGAAGGTTTGATGAATAACGGTTTCGGATCACTTATTTACGGCTTTCGTCGCAAGTGAACTTGCGAATTGAATTGTCAACGCACGCAGTACAATCAACATCTCATGTTTAGCTAGGCTTTCGCAAAGTGACAAGCAGGCTTACAGTGTGCACACCAAGTTTCTGGGGACCTCACAGTGAGCACAAATTTTCTGTTACGGCTGCTCTATTGACCATTTGCGTTCCTTTTAAAATCTAACAGGTGCCTGCAACAGCGAGATGTGTTTCCATTCTTGCGTATAAGGTCGCTTACGAACCCTAAAAATGGCAATAAATGAAGTTGCGCTGTTGCAAACATTTCCTTATTATTTCTCGTTGCGAATCAGCGCAACGGGTTCCCGGTAACTACTTTGTTTTGTAAACTGAATATCGCCTTTGTCTTGGCATCTAATTCTTGAGGATTGGTTAAAAAATCAAATTCTCTGCATTTAGTTTTTTTCGGGAAATAGGGGGGGGGGGGGGGGGGGTCCTGCCAACGTTGAAAGAGCAGCGAGAAGAGAACGCATGTAACGCGAAAAGCCAAAAAAGCTATGGTTATCAGAATTACTTACAATCGAAACTACACTAGGCGTCGTGTTCGGTAGCGGTGAAAAAGCAGTACGTATTTTCAAAACTGATTAACCCCCCTTTGGTCTGGGATTGTCCAGGAATTGTGCTCGCCTTTTTCAAAATTTTATTGAAACCAAGCATCGTGGAAAAAAAAAACAAAAAAAAAACAGCGAGTCATGCCACACACCCCTTACACATGTGGGCAACAACGTGCATTATATTACGCGTTTTCTCCTCTTTTTTTAAACTTCGGTCCACCTTAAGAGGTTAAGACGTTACCATATTAGGCATTCGGTTATGCTGAGTGAGACACGTTTCTGGACAAGGTGATTCATGTCGGATTTGAAAATGATATATACGAAAATGACTCACGAAATGCCACATGACAGACGCAAACTCACAACTGCTTAATTTTACCGAAAAATCCCCCTAAATACTTTTGCGCATCCATAGAAACGTATTTTAAATAATATCTAAAATTAGCAACTCGATACAGTTGAATAAATGTTTATTTCTCCTTCTCAGTATAAACAACGACTGTCCAAAAATGGTATTTATTTTAGAAAAGGTACGGGAAGGACACGATCACACAGGCGCTTGCAGGTGTAAAATACGTGTCCGGTAATGTATGGGTGATAGCGCACGGGTCGTGTGCATTGTAAATGTTTTTGTTTGTTTCTTCTTTCTATAAGGACACAGAGCAATTTTACAATGGTGTGGAATTTGCACGCGTATGCACTGGTCTTGTCGCTTCTTACCCGTTTCGCGTAGTAAACTTTTATCCTTTAAATAATCACCACGCCACCTTCAAAAAGCACCCTTCGACGTTCCCGAAACGGCAGACGACTGCACTCAACAATAAGAAAAGTGCAATGTGTGGAAGCAATGTTTATAACTCGTTTCACACTCAAGCGGTGACCACGGCGAAGATGTTTCGTGGAATTAAACCAGCGCATTAACCCGCAACGGCCGCTGATTATTGCGTTTCTAGAGGAAATGCGTAAGCAGAGGTAACTATGTCATTGCTTACTGCCAAACGAGTACACATATTGGTTGTTTTGTCGTGTGCAGCACGCGTCCTGCACCGCACGCAACGTGAAAAAGCAGACGACGCGAGAGCGCCATCCACACTAAGTAAGAGCGGTTCATCCCGCCGCCGCCAGGGGCCGACTGTGTTCGCGCTCGGGGCGTAACACGCGGGAACGGTCCTACACTTGCGACGTAACGGCGGCGTTCTCAATACATTGGATTCAATGGGAGGTATGCCGGAACCGGCCAAAAAAAATTCCCTCGCACTTCCCCGAGGGGGAGAGTGTGTAAGTGCGAATGCCCTCCCGCTCTCCCGCCCGAAGTGGAGAGGAGGCGCCCAACACCTGCAGTCACTGAGCGGAGAAAGGAGGAGGAGAGTAGCGCCCGCCGTTACGGCGAGGGCTACACGAGCGCCCTCACGCGTCGGAATGCGGAGCGCCCGCTACGCGAGCGAGAGCTCTCCCGCCCGAAGTGGAGAGGAGGCGCCCAACACCCGCAGTCACTGAGCGGAGAGAGGAGGAGGAGAGTAGCGCGCGCCCATCTCCCCCCGTTGCTAGGGAAGACGAGGAGCGCGCGCACCCGCAGCTGTTGCTATGCGGACGACGGCGGCGGACGATTCAGGCTCGCTTAAGAAGTGCATTCGCACTTAAAACAACGTAACAGCCAGGAAAACGCAGCACCCGGGAACGTAACAGCGGGGTTCTACTGTATTTGGTATAAACAGAGCTGCCCACGTGACTGTCGGGCGGATATGAGAGAGCAGACCTGCCCTAGCACTGCCGATGCCGCGTCGGTGGCAGTTTCTGTTAATGCCCCTAGGTACTGATCTCGTCAGCAACTTAATTAAAAAGAGACGTGGACGTGATGCAGGCGCTGCGAGTTCAAATTACTGCCGTGGCTAGAGAACGACGCGCGACGCTCGAGGCAGGGTATGGGGAGATGCGTGCTGGTAGCAGCCGGCCAGTCCGCCTACAGGTCCGCTCACAGTTGGGTTAGGCTTAACACTGCACTCTTGTAAGCTGTGGAGATGACAATTTTTAATGCAACTCGCCATCGCATCCTTAACTCCTTTCTCGTATATGCCGCCTTGTTTGGGACTTGAGTCCCATTTTGTGCAGTGGTAACAAGCTATCACTGTCCTGCGCCACTTCGCGGCCGTCCGCCGTCTGCGCAGCGACTGTGCTGCTCCCTCAGTGCGCTTTTCGTGTCCCCGGCGTGTTTTCGCCTCCAGCGTAATAAAAAAACAATAAAATAGAGTTCCTGGAATCGCTGTAAACTTAGGTCGCAGACAGCTGCCCGATGAGCCAATGAAATCCTGGCGCCTCTGCCGCCAACAATGGGATAGTTCGCTGCTCTAGAGCAAAAGTTCCTACCTCCGATCAAAGCGGCGAGCCGGCGAGAAACACAGGCAGTCCGAAGCGACCAACGCAAACTCTCGACGTGTTTGCTTGTTGTTTATTTACTCCACATCCAAAGAAAATCGATTGCGCGAGGTCCTCCGCTGGCTGCTCGGTTGCGCTTCGCACACTTTCAAATTGATTTTAAATATGTTCCAGGCCACATTTGCCGCGGATATTTTGTAGATGGTGTATGTGTGTTCACACCAGTCTATCTCCGAAGTTATCTCGACTTTCAAATTTTGTTTCAGTACCCCTTTAAAGCTGCAGGCACTTTTGAAATTGATAGGTGTCTTCGGAGCCTCTTAATTTATGAAACTGAAGTAAACTCAGCTGTTAAAACGCTATTTCCAGCCTTCAATATCAGTACCACCATGCGGTGCAATATTCATGTGTAAAGAGAAATGGCATTGTCAGAAAATTACCAGACACTGATTAACGGCTCTCATCCAATTGTTTTAGAAGAAAACAAATAAAGTTTATAACTGCATACCACGGCAAAAAGTGGACCAGTCTTGATGACAGAAACAAGTTAGACACTTACGGACACACGATAAGACATGCGAGGGGAAGTATATACGACATACCCAGAAATTTGGTGGCCGGAGACAATAAAATATGCCCTAAATAGGTAACTGTGGAGTGGTAATATACATAGCATTAACTGGAAAAAACAATATTTCCTAAGAGAGTATTCACATGTTCTGAGAACTGTGACAAAATTGCCATCGCTGCTTACAATTTTCTGTTTTGTCTACATAAGAACAAATAACACTTAAAGAAATGTGGAAATGTAGAGCGAATACAAACATATATGCTTGATAAACAGGGAAGCCAAAAACATGGAAGTTAACTGCTGATTCATTTAACACTAACAAAGCACGGAGCGGACATTATAAACATGAAAATTAAGAAACAGCTGGTGGGTGGAGGTTGTATTATTATTATTATTATTATTATTATTATTAATATTATTATTATTCACAGTACCTTACAGGCTCCTGGGAGCATTGAATAAGCGGGGGGGGGGGTATATACAAACTATTTACTAGAGCATTAGAGTAAAATCAAAGTTTGAAGACGATATTGTACCGGAAAGCAAGAGGACATGAATAATTATGTGCATTATTACAGAGGATGCAAACATATCAACACGCGTTAACACACACGAAAAGAAAACGAAGATTTCTACAATTTCATTCAATTGTTCATTCAATTTCCTTTATTTTTGCACACATGCGATGTTTGGGGACAAATTTCAGCACCTCTGTTTTTTATGCCGATATATTGCGAAAGAGCAGCTTGCCAACCGTCGCCTACTGCGGATAGTTGCGCCAAATTAGTCACACAAAACATAGGTCAAAATGACAGTTGTGACGGAAAAAGCGAGATTATTCTTTTGATCAAGAAAACAATAGTGTCACTGGAAACACAGTGTGCATTTATAGAGAAAGCTTTTTCTACATGGCGCGAGTTTGCCTGTGAATTCGCAGGTAAGTTCGTTAGCGCACTGGTTTCCGGCGGCGGCGCTGGTTGCATGGAGGTACTAGAGTTCCTGTATATAGCTCCCGCAGGGAGCTAAGAGTTGCGCGACCGACCGCCATCTTTGTTATCCGTATTGCTGCGGGAAAGCCGCCCGTCGCGAGTGTAGGAGCCTCGCCGCCACGCTTCCGACGGCGGCCGACGCGCGGTGGGGGCGCTTCGGTCGGCGGCGCCTTACGGCGGCTACGCTGGATTCCTGCGATGTCGCTCACGCTTCTGCTGCTGCTGTTCCTGGGCGGGGTGCGGAGCCGCCCGCTCCGGCGGCTGCGGCGCAGAAGTAGTGGGGGCTTCTCTGCGCAGCATGGATAACCGGAGTGTCGCAATCACGGCGGCGCGTGGAAAAGGGTCGCGCAACTCTTAGCTCCCTGCGCGAGCTATATACAGGAACTCTAGGAGATACCGAAGCAGCCAGGCCTGTGATTTTGTCCCCGAAGCTCCCCTAGTTTCTTCTGTGCAGCGACTCTCCGTCGCGTCGCGGCGCGCGACCTCGCAGAACGCCCCTGTGGATGAGGGCCTTGCACAGGAGTTAGGCATGCCAGGAGGGAAACGAGCCACCAAAGGAGAGTAGGTTCGCTCTCTGCACAGGATTCCGGGGGTTCTAGACAAAATAATAGTGTGGCTTCCAGCTCAGGTGGTTGTCTTGGTCGCCGCGCATGACAGTGCGACAAAATTTTGGGCCACGGGGGGGGGGGGGGGGGGAATCGGAGGAGAGGGCCTGAAGCCCCATAAGCCACCTTCCCCCCACCCCTCCCTAGGCTCCTGCATTATAATTTTCTAGGATTAGAGTGTACAGGGAGTCAACAGACAATGTTTCAGCCGATATGTTTCATGTTTGAAACAGTAACCGGAGATATCCCATGTAATGAACACGATTTCAATTGCCAAAATAGCCTAAAGCTCAGTATGGAGATATGAAAAGCTTAGCTATGGTTTCTGTCTTCTCCTAATGGAAACCGATAACCTAACGAGGAACGAAAAGTACAGCCATAGACGAATGAAACTCGAACGTGAAAATATGAGCCAGAACACACAAATAGCGCGATTTCTTTCCATTCAAATCTGAATGAGGCGCGGCTTAGTTTCAAAAACGAAGTCGGGAAATGTGGCTTTCCAAATAGGCCAATAGCGCGTCATTACTGGACCTCATCGAGCAGTTTTGTTCCAATTTTGCGTGTTCTGGTTCATTTTTTTTGTGTGTGGGTGTTCGCTATTCACATGTCCATGATTGTACGTTGATACAACCATCTATTTAAAATTCGAACGCAATAAACGCCCTGAGTGTGTGTATGTGTCCCAAGTGGTAAAGTCCAAAGATGCTATGTGACTCTATTAAAGAGTTCTGCACAGCGTGTGTGTTAGTTGTGGGGTGAACAGCTTTTTTTAGACATAAACATTTTTATTTTGGGCGTTTAGACAGAGACATTTCTATATCTACGTTTGTGTCTACGTCTGGCGGCTTTTTAAACCGAAACCCAACTTACGGCGAAAAAAATAAGCATCAGTACGATCATCTCAAAATAAAATGCTCCCTTCCCTCCCCCCGCCCCCCAGTCCGCTTGCAGCTCCCCAGCGCAGTAATGTTTTCGTACTTCTGAAGAGAACATTTAGAGATTGACTTTATCGAATTATTTTGACTAGAGATGCAGCAGCGTTCGTTTCTGTTACAGCCCATCAACACAAGACGCAGATTGGACTGAGCTCCAGGAAGTTTATCGGCGCACGTGGGCGTTTCTGCAACTGCTCACATTGATACTAAGATAAATTGATGCCACCTCGAACTCTCCTTCCCGATAAATTTGCCAAGCGGCGTTTACCGTGAAACGCCGGAAACGTGTACCCCTAGTGAAGTCCTCGCACCATAGGATAATGAGATCGCTTGACAAGCAGCATACGTGACTTTGTGAGCACTGTGCAAGACAAGACGGCCTTGACGGTAACAATAAAATAAGTTTAACACCTACCACACTGCCTGCTGTCCTTGTTTGCAGTTCCAATGTCTCATGTTTTATGCAGGCCAACTTTCGAGTGAACGTGCCCTTGAGCACTCGGGAAGCTTGTTGCATTCCTCTGGTGTATTTGGACCGAAGTGTTCTGTTGGTCCGTAAACATTCCTGCCCCCTTTTTTCCTGTCTACAGTGGGTAGAACACTGGCGTGAATACGCTTTTCTCAAGCATCGATTTCCGCTGTCTGCATGGCTCATTTCCGACGTATGCTTAGGCAATGCTCTCTTTACGACAGTTCCCTATTGATCGAACTAGAATGGCGAAAGTCCACGCATGCCGAGTTCGGCGTCAAGTAGATGCCACAGAAAGGGCCAACGGGCGAGTTGAATGCGTTCTTTGTGCCCAGAATAACAGATCGAATGCAGAGTAAGGAAGCAAAGCCTGCTCTTTCTTCGCCGACACGGCTCGTATCTTGAGGACTGCGCCGCCCTACAGGCGGTTGCTTCTGGCATGCGCGGATCTTGAACCAACATGTGCGATCGTATAGGTCCCCGGGTATTCTGAGATTGCCGGGTATATGGGAGGCACAACGAGTGCTCGAACCATTGCGAGATGAAAAGTTTTGTGAGTTTCAGGGTGCTTGCCGATGCTACAGCAAGAGTGATATTCAAAGCGGAGGGTAAAATGTATCCCACTCACCGTCTCATCCTCGGTGCTTAGCGCTTGCTTTGTTTTTTGCGCAAACAGTGGCTATATCAGTGACAATACTGTTTGACATTTATAAGATATACAGTATATTAACTTAAATTGGTCTACGATTTGAATTTTGCCTCTGCTCAAAGTAAACAAAAAAAAGCACGAGTATGTACCGGAGTAGCAAATATTCGATTTATGATCGCAGGACGCCTACTAAACATGAATGAGTTTAAACAGAGAGAGCCAGTGTTATTTTTCTGTGGCTTACTCGAAACTGGGCAGCTTGACGGGGTTGTTATTTTTACTTATTTGCTTTCGAGATTTAAGGTATAAGTGAACATTGGCATTGGGCACGACGACCTTAGTCCTATAATTAAGGTGCTGGCCCCTCCTTTAAAGACGAGGTGGTAATTCTTTTGTTTTTCTTTTTCGCAGAGATTGACGTTTGGTACAAGGGTTCTTGCAATGCACCCGTTTCAGACACAAAAGCGAGAACAGGCTGGCGCTGAAGGGTCATGGGGATCTCTTTGTTTTTCTGCATAGAGCCCTGGGCAATTGCGGGGTTGTATGCAGGCAGTCCGAAGTTCTGGGCAGCTTCATCAGTGGTGGATCGGGTCAGCTTACGCAGTAGGAATTCATACAGACAGTCATGTTACGGGAAACGCAGCATGAAATCGGGAAGGGCAAGGGTAAGTCACTGATTAGGCTAAGGCCACTGCGACTCAAAGCCAGCTTGGCTGCCTGACTGCCTGCCTGCCTGCCTTCCAGCCTGCTGATGTGTCTGTCTGTCTGTCTGTCTGTCTGTCTGTCTGTCTGTCTGTCTGTCTGTCTGTCTGTCTGTCTGTCTGTCTGTCTGTCTGGGGGGGAAATCTTACTGCCGGCCTGCTCGTGGCCCCCCTGCCGGCGGACTGGGATGTGTCGGTCGGTTTCGGCTGTCCTGCTTTGGTCCGTCGCAATGGCTGGAGTCAGTGGTGTGCCAGGCCCACTGTATTGGGTATTCAACGCCCATGGGAGCTTAAGCAACTCCCAGGCACTCTGAGGGCAAGTGCCTTCCAAGAACACCGATGCGTGATGCGGACGCAGGCCCGGACAGCCTGGGTGGCTACCGAGGTTGGTGCTTGGAATGGTAATTCGAACAAAATTTGCGGTCGCAAATTTCTGTGGATCAACTATGATTCTCTTTGGCCGGGGGTGGTAACGCGCCCCTGTAATCCAGTGTGGTGGAGGCCGAGGGGTCAATGTTGCGAAGTGCAACTGCACCAAGCGGTGCAGTTTGTGTTATAGTGGCGCACGGTTGCTCAAGCAATGTGAGCGCTACTATGAGGCCGGGTGAGTGGCGAGCCCCTGTAACCGCGGCTAGGAAGGGGCCTATAAACACGAACCGATCTGCTCGCCGAGGGAGGTGACGAGCCTTTGTAACCCAAGTCATAGGGGTACATGCGGTACAGTTCGTTTTATCGTGCCATGCTGAAGCATGGGTACACACAATGAGGCCGGGGGTGTAGCGAACCTCTGTAACCGGAGCATGGAAGGGGCCTTTAATGCGAACTGGTCTGCTGACCGAGGGAACTTGATGAGCCCTTGTAACCTTCAGTTTTGGGGGTGAGTGTGCAGAGCCACAGGGAGTTCCTCAGAGGATCCCTTGTATCCCGAAAGATGGTATTTCTGGAGCAACTATTACTCTCTTGGCTAGGGGAAGTAGCGAGCCCCTGTAATCCAGTGTGGGAGGAGGCAAAAGGCTGGGGGTGGTAACGCGCCCCTGTAATCCAGCGTGAGAGGAAGCCAGCGGGTCTATGTTGCAACGTAATCATTGCGCTCAAGCGGTACAGTTCGCACGTAGTGTTGGCGTACCATTGCTGAAGCAATGGGTAGACCACTACCGAGCCGGGGGCGTGCACACCCCTGTAACCATAGCTTGGGGCTCGTTCTGTTGAACTTGCGAACTGGTCTGCAGGCCGGGGGTTGTGACAAACCCTTGTAACCTAATGTCATAGGGGCCAGAGCGTGGAAGTACGGTAATTCCACGAGACCTCCTCGAGGAATCGGGGAGGCCGCACAATCCCTGCCCTGGGAGCGTGCAAAACGGCCGCCACTGCGGAGGTTCCTGGTACAACTGGAATCAGGTCCTACGCGGAGGTCGGGCGGTCGGGTGTCAACCCGGCACTTGGTGATGCGATTGAAGCAGGAAAGCGGATCGAGATCGATCAACTATGACTTTCTTTGGCTGGGGGAAAATGGCGAACCCCTGTAATCCAGCGTGGGAGGAGGCCGGGGAGTCAAGTTGCGAAAGTAGCAAGTGCCGCAAGCGTACAGTCGTTGCATTGGGAATACCGAGTAGTAAATTCGGGAAACCGTTGCAGGCCGGGGGACTGGCGACCCTTGTAACCGCAAGCTTTGGCGGGGCCAGCGACCTGATCGCTATAAGTCGGGGGGAGTGACATACCCCTGTAACCAAATGTCATGGGGCCAGATGTTGTACAGTCCGTATGAGGCCGGGGGGTGGGGGGGGGGGGGGGGGGTCGCGCCCCCCTGTAACCTTGCTGTGAGGGGCCTATAGATTGATCTTCTCTGGCTGCCACGGGACGTGCTACCACGAGCTACTGGGTGTTCCGCACGGGGAAAACGAGGAAAGGTGCGGTTAGTACACCGACCGGGGAAACTCTCCTGGCTTAGTAACGGCTAGTAGGCCCGGACCGATCTCCTCTGCAGAGCCGCTACACCACGGCAATGCCAAAAGACTCTTGTTCCATTGAGCGAAAGAGTAGGCACAGAGGAAGACATAAGAAAAGGGCTCGCAGACCCAGTGGGACCCTTGCGAACGTGTGTTGGCTTGCCAACATGGGTTTCAGTTCACGTTCGCATACAAACTTCCGGTGTCCGGAGACCGTGAAAAGCAGGTGTTGCAAGCACCCGTGTATAGTGGAAAGCTTCACTGGTGATTCATGAGTACCTTGTGCGGGACAGTTGATCGAGGACGTTAGTACGCATCGGCCGCAGAGCTGGGGGTCGGGGGGGGGGACCTGGCCGTCGCCACTAAATAGGGTGCTTCCTGACTCCGACAGTTGGGGCCCAGTTATCGGACCCTATGGGTGAGCGGTAACCCGTGGCAGGGACCGCACATTTGGCAATTGGCACTGTCTGATGCCCTCGCTGAGCAATCAGTCTTGGAAGAGAGTCAAACAAAAGGATTGGAGCAAAATTGCTTCCCTCATTCCCACCCTTTTTCCCATAACCCATCCCGATGTCCAAGTTCCCGTTCCCAGCAACCCACCCTATCCGGCTTTTTCCTAGGGGGGACAGGAGGGGTCCCCCCGGGCTCGTCCCCCTGGCGGTGGGTCGCAAGAAAGTCTTTCCCGTTAATTTCTCTCCACCTTCGTGTGGACAAAATTATCTTTGCCGGTTGGCCCTATTTTTGTACTGTTGCAATTGGGTATAACCGGTTGTACTTCGTGTGGTACCGGGGAGCTATTGAAAGCTCCATTTACTCATGTCTGTCTGTCTGTCTGTCCTTTGTTTCAGCCGGCCGGCGAAAAGGTAAACAAAAAGTTCAACGAGACGTTTGCATGGGCAAAACCTTTCCGAACTGCTAAATATGGAAGCATACTCCATAATACTTGCCAAAATATTTCAGCAAAAATAAAACTTGAGGCATTCTTTAGGCAAAATAAAAATACATAACTGGTATTAGCAGTGTTCTGCTAGTTGAAAATAGACCGGGGCCTTGGTTTGATTTGAGCGATAGCAGCAAAATGCGTTGAAACAATGTTTTGACCAAAAATACAAAGAGAGCTCGCGCTATAGCCTCGAAGTTGCGTCGGCACTTGCTGCAAACCCGAGATTAGCAAAGGTCCGAACAGACGGCGGGCGTGTTCAGCGACGAGGGAAAATTTAATTGATTTTAGCGCGAAACTTCATCGTTTTAGCCCGACGGGAGTGGAAGATTGCGAGGGGAGAGGGGGGAGAGGAGAGGCCGTTACGTGGAGGGGGGGGGGGGGGAGGCTGCAGAAGACTGTCTGGGACATTTGCAGCGAAGCAAGTATACAAGCAGCGAATTTCTTCACCAGGACCGAGCAGCTAGACGGGTGGTGCCACCACTAGGTGCTCCCCTCGTTACTAGAATGAGTTGGCGCACTGGAGTACCGGCATTCCATTGTTTTTGTCGGGTTTGCTTTGGTGCTTTTGATGTTTAAGTGGACTCGTGATGGGATATGTGCGGTGAAAGGAAGTCTAGGCAGATGTGTTGGGTTCTTAGATGCAGTAATGGCTACGTAAACACGTTGGACGCTTCTAAGGTTGGAAAGGGGTCTCATTGATATTGGCGCTGTTTCCAGCGCTATAAGCCTGGCTACACCCGACTTGAGTGCGAATAAAATATTCCTACTAGTATTAACTTCTACCAGTTTAAATTATTTGTACCGGTTTTAACCACGACGGTTTCTTCACCAACCTTAACTTTGGGATACCTCGATACGTGTGCTTTGAAGAGAAAGGGGCTTACGTATGAGTTCGATTACCGTGGGGCCGTGGAAACGTCGGGGCAGTTTACAATTTCTTTCTGTAACCGCAAGCTTCGTGCTTTATTTTTCAATAAGTGACAGCATAATACCCTGAGATGGAAGGGGAATTCCCGCGTTTGTATCGATAGTCAAAGTAATTCAATCACCCAACAGCCCACGCTATAAACCCTCCCCCCTCCTCCGCCCCGTTTTACCACCTGTGTGATATAAAGGCTAGAACCGATAGACGATCAAGGCTTTAAAAAATGAGGCAGATAATTAAAGTAAACCTGTGTTATTTAATGCGTAAGCACTATTTTTATGTACCTCAATGCAAAACGTGTAATCCATTGTCGATACATTTATCCTTATAACAGTAAACGTAAATCGCTGAAAGGAAAAACAAAAAATTGGCTGGCAATTACTATACTCCCTAATGCGATATTTCGGCGCAGCAGGAGTGCGCTGAAGCAGCACTCGACAGCAGCGATCATGAGCCTCGGCGTCGGCAGCGCGAAATGCGTCTCAGGAAAGAACCGCGAACTGCGTCTTAAGCGAAGGCACATCACAGTCACACGCACGCCCCCCTCGCGTATTCGCCAAGCATCGCGCCGTCGAGCGCCTCGTGCGGGCACAGCATATTGCCCCCTCCCCACCCCCACCGCACACTTTGGCCGCGTATCTGCTCTTTTCGTTGCAAATGTCGACGAATGACCATAATCTTTCGTCGACATTTGCCAAGTAAATGCCTCCCTTCGCTTTCTCGCTCACCTCTCATGTTGTTCCTCTTGCGCCGCGCTCCTCCCAAGGTAAAGACGCCAAAGGTTTGCTTAAATCATTTTAAATTTCCCGCGTTCTACTGCTCCAAACCGAGTGTCTCGATGCCAACGCTGCCGTACGGCAGACGCGCGTGAATCGAGGTGCCCTGCTTCAACATTTACAGAACCACCTTGCCCTTCTCCCTGTGCGTTTCAAGCGGAACGTGGAACCTATCTAGTAGAACCTTTTGTAACTGTTGCCGTTTGATTGCTTAAAATGCCGCCAGAATTTTTAGTGGCGTGGGCGACAGCAGCGATGGAGAGATTTTTTTTTCTGCAGTGGATGTAGTATTTAATTGCTATCGCAAAAATCAAGCATTCACGAAATTTTACACCGGAACACTGCAAATATCACTTCTGTATTGATTTTCTGCCCCACATTTGCGTAATGTTTTCTTCTTGTTGACAATGTTGACAGGTGTGAACATTGCCACCGGACTTGCAGACAGAACATTGCAGAGAGACAGACAGAGACAGACAGACAGACAGACAGACAGACAGACAGACAGACAGACAGACAGACAGACAGACAGACAGACAGACAGACAGACAGACCAAAATTTTCTCGTTTAAGTAGCCCAAGAAAGACTATCGTCTTTAAAAAGATAACTGAGATTGAATTGACGAAATCAACGTATATTACGACCTTGCACTATCAAGTGATTAGCTGTCTGGATTTAGACATTTAATGCCTAAACGAAAAACCGCATCAGACTTTTTACGCATTCATAACAATTATCAAGATTTTTCCAAACTTCTTGTATGCTATCAGCATTGTTTGCTACTACAACTTGTGACAAGTATATCAGTGCAGCGCGAGCGACGCAGTTTATGTTTATTCAAATGTAGGTGGCAGCTTGTGGGCAAACGCGACCGCAGCATTCATTTGGGAAACTTAAGGCAGGTATCTGGCACCCTGCTGTCTTTCGTGCTTCAACCACGCAGCAATTGTTTTTTTGAAAAACCATGAACCAACTAGCCAACAACCAAGTTTTATTACAGGCATAAAGCTATGCTTTTCCACGACAAGCAGTAACTTTCTACTATCATGCGGTATTTATTCTGGAAACGATTCTAGAAAACTGTTACAAACGTATTTCTGCGAAAAAGACCACGCTTCTACCGCAGGTAATGAGGTGGCGTGCTTCGTCCTTCAGCCTTTTTGTTTTGGAGTGAATCTTAGAATGTACCCCCCAAATTGATCTTTCGCTCGTGCACGACGCCGTTTCATCACAAAATGCCCGAGGACAGTGCCGTATTATAGTACTTGAATCGGCTGCTGACGCCGTCTCTGCGGGAGCATTTAGCAATGTATTCCTCGATGCGCCAAACTGCACGCAGGCAACAATACTGCATGAAAAATTTGCACGAAGGAATGGACTTGCACTTCCAGCTCGACTTCAAGCTTGGCGAATTGAGCGTCGATCGTCTGCGATTTGCATTTACTGACTGCGGGTGTAAACCATACCTATGGAATGCCTCGCAACGGTCGCCTCCACTCTCCAGATTTCCCGATCTTAAAAAGTCCTCGCGGTTATCTAGGCTTTGCAAGCCGCACCGCAGCAGAACAACAGAAAGCCATGCACAGGTATATGCTGCGCTGACCGCCACCGGCCTTGCACTGACGAGCGGCTCGCCACGGGCGGCGCTGTTCGCTGAAGCGATGGTGGTGTCATACAACGGCTGCCCGGTCCCTATACTCGGGTAGAAATTAAAACCGGCAACATCTCATGTTGTGTATCACTCCACCGAAGTGACAGACCAGGTGTCAACGCGCGCGCGCGTTGTTTAAGGGGTGTGCGGAAGCATATGGCTATGTTTTAGAATTGTATATAGCCGACTTACGTTAATACTAAGTTCACGGCGACCGCAAAAAGTAACGTCGAATTAACCGAACTCGCAACTAAACGAAAACCACCAGTACAACATGGTCATTAGTCCACAACACGTCTCCATTCTTGATTTTGTTCAGAATCTCGACTTTCGTCGCCAAGTAGAGGGTACTACACGGGTTGCCATAATAGTTGAGTCTTATCACTAATATCGACACAAACAACAAACTTCTCACGTGGCGCTCTGCGCAAAAAAACAAGTTTGACGACCTCAAAAGAGGGAGTATAGTGGCCTGCTATTTCATCAACTGTGCGCTGCCACTGTTGTGATAGCAGCGACGTAGTACACAGCACAGCGCCGTTTTGGCGCTTGAAAATGTTGAGCTATATGGAGAAATGGCGGTCACTTGGTTGCTTTCATTTGAAATGACTTCCAATTAGGAGAGTTAAGGGGTTATACCTTCAGCTTCTCGAGCAATTTCTTCCACTAAATTGCACATAAACATTCATGGCCAGCACAGGACTTACAATTACCTAAAACTTCAATTAGGTGACCTCGAATTACCCAGAGTCGACTTTACATGCTTTTAGGTCTATTAGGCGCGCCGGCGTCACGCGCGAGGCGACGTAAACCACTGATACTTATAAGTGATTTATATCGCCTCGCGCGTGATCGCTTTTGTTGAATATCGCTTTTGTTGAATATGTAGGAATATGTAGCTTCACTTTCCGTGTCCGTGCCTACGCATGCTCTTGGGGACCGTTCAGAGTGGCGGGGAGTTCCACCGACAGCGCCAGTAAAGGACAGACGGTGTGTAGGGGCGCTTTGGTTGAAGCTACGCTGTTAGACATGTGTGCTATTGGAGTTACGTAACCCGGTGTCCATGCAAGCCTGTACATTTTTGTTTTTTAGCGTCGCTGGCCCCAATAAGTTACAGAGTGTCATGTGTCTGAGGTTTGTTAAAGCAGTAGTTCGAACATGGCCTTTTAGAAGACGATCTTCCCGCCACCTGATATGGGATCCTGAGTGGTCTCGTGGAATATGTAAGCGTGGAACCGTATCGGGCCACTTGAGCATTATCAAGACGAATGCCGCTACCTCTGAAACAAGTTCACTCTTTGGCAGGTAAGCGGAGAAGCCCTGGAGCATGGTCTCTTCGAGCGCGTTTAGCTGTGCCTTTGCTATAGCGCCGGTATTACATCGTTATTCAAGTCAGGCCGGTGAGGGTGCGCATTGTGGCCGTGTTGACCGCTTCAAACCGAATCCAGTCTGTCTTTGCTATGTACGCCTCAAACACGAGCCTTACTTTTTGTACGGAGTGCACTACAAGTGGGCAATCGTCCAGAGACCACATTCACCTCATAACAAGGAAGGGTTTAGGGGCCTTGTAGTTTTTATTAGGTCGCGAAGTTTTTTTTGCCTCTTCTTTCAGCTTTCGGACGCTGCTGTGCACCATGGTCTTGCTCGGACGCGCTGCTGGGTGTCTTACGGCACCACCACAAGGCGATTGATTCCGTGCATCCTGGCACCTCGCAGCCGCGACAGCGTTTAAAGAGGCTGACACGCATCTCGCAGTCGGCCCGGTGAAGCTGTCACTGCCAGCCAACAGAGGCGCCGAGCTTGTACGCGCTGACGAGGTGGGCGACCCGTGCAGGGCGCGAGTCAAGTTTGTGGACGTAGACACCGCTCTCGCCACCTTTTAGATTATCACGAAACAACCCAAACGCAAATTTAAAAAATCCCCAGCCTGCGCACCATTCAGTACGCATCAGGGGTTCTGATTCCTGATTTCTAAAAACAGCAACGACAAGACGGCGCCGTCAGTTTTCACCGAAGACAGCGTCGACCTTCGAAAATACCCGGTGGTGCGACTAGTGTTACATGAGCAAAGGCGTCCAAGTACCGATCTCTGTCATGCCGAGGTTGCGGTGGTGGGCGATAACCTTGCGAGGAGGTTGCAGTCATTCCGACGATGAAGAGCCAAAGCCAAACTTAACTTGTTTAATGCATGGGGAGTACATAACAGCGATGATACAGGTAGCGGCACGCTGGCGTACTTACAAGATGACAACTGGAACGGGCAGAGGAACGTTTTTTATGCTGGTACAGCACGCACTGCCCGGCTCGCGGAAGGGTGATAATAAGCACTCAGAATTCCTAACTTTTCACGGCTTTTGCAACGGGGCCAGAAGCCGGTGGACGCTGTGCCGGAAAGAGGGAGGGAGCAGGGGAAGGTCCAATGCACTGCCGCTGTTTGCTTAAAGCTTTTTGGAACACGCGTCAGCTGGAACCACCTCGCACTGGCTCACGCAAGCTCTGCCCGTGACTCACCCGCCCGACCGACGCGGCGAAGACATTATCCGGATTGTCGAAACATGTTAGTTGCTGCCCTGGTTTCACAGCCACACAAAGAAGTTCAACCCAGTACACAAAATTTAGCCGACCGACGTATCACGCGCGCACAGGGTAATGGCGGACCATTTCACGCTGAATCGTAACACTGGCCACGCATTCGTCAGGGGGATTGCGACGTTAAACGTGCCTCGTTACGCATTCTATACTGTTTCACTTTACGTCGATTCTCACCCGTGCGCTGGATCAGCCAATATTTTTTCACGTTAATATTTTTTCACGTTAAGCGTTCAGCCTAGAATGATAGCAGTTACTTTAGTTACTCACGGCCTTGAAGTGTTTTAAATTTCAACGTGGATTGATTCTTTTGCCGTGCCGCAAATCTGTACCGAACATTCTGGTAGGGAAAGCCAAATATAGTTGAGCACAACCACACGTTATTTGCTGCCTAAATCTTGTTTCTGCTCGCTACAGACTGGTATGGTATAAGCGACTGATCGGTATATTGCAACAGCAGTGACGGTTGCCTGCACGTAAGAGGCAACACGGGTGGAGTGGAGAGGATGCACGATAGTGGGCAATACCGCATAAAGAAGGAGTGCGGAGCGAGTATAAAACTCACTTAACTATATTTTTTCGTTCGCTTCATCTGAATGGACGTGCTTGCGATGCAACAACAGCCCACATCAAGGCCAGCGCCTTTTAAACTGCTGTGATGAGCATCAGTCTTTAAGAAATCCACAAGGATTTATTCTGTTGCGAGAATTCCTCATATAAGTATACAAATATATGCTTGTGGTGTTATGCTATCAAAATGCTGCTTCTTTAAACTTCGCCATTTTACCTTTTCTGAGGCAGAGCCGGGATTTTACACTGGAACTTTGCTGAAGAACTGAACGCACATGCGGCTGTAAAACTCCGAGTGCACCAGGCGGTCAATCCTGCACGCCGCCTTCTATCCGCCATCGCAACGTTGCCCGACGATAGTAAATAGAACAAACAACACAGAAAGGTAACAGTAGGCACGGCTTGCCTGATCGATATGTTGCAGCAGCGGCGACGGCAAGCCGCGCGTGTCCAGCAACAAGGGTGTAAATGCTGGACGAAATTTCCTAGAACCAAGGAATTACGAGCACTCAAATCGAATGCGCAGGAAGAACGGATGCCGTAAAAATGTTCAGCTCCCTCAGCCGCTGCAGACAAGAAAAAAGAAGTAAGCTAAGAAGGATGGCTGTGTATGTCGCAATAAGTCTGAAGGAGGAAAATGTGCAGGCTTTTTACCCTCACTGCGTCTAGTGTTTACAGAACAAGTGCAACCATCACGTCAGCGCAACGCACACGAAATTGTCAGGGCATAATCATGATTGTGACCAAGGTTTATGCTAGAAAAAGAGTTACGGTTGCCTTAAAATGCCAGTTCAGCACAGGTACCGCCTCATTTGCGGCCATAAAGAAAGCTTTCCGTGCAAAGGATATTGAAGTGTAATTTTGAGGTCTTTGTGGTGGACCTTTGTTCGCTGAAGTCCATTGCCCCTGCATACGACAAAGACATACGACTTTTATTACCGCGTTTGGGTAATAGGGCCATTTTTTTCTCAATTACAATACGATGGATTGGCTGCAGAATATAAAAATATTTCAGACGTGGCCGGAAATGCACGTCTCAAATGCACGTTTCCCCTCTCAACTCACATCGTGTGAGTTGTGAGGGGAAATGGTGCACACATCCGGAGGGAAATAATAACTACACATGAAAGTGGGCGCCTTCGTGTAGTTATCATTTTCAATAAAAGTCCCAGACTTAATCACCCGGGCCCCAATTTTTCTTCAGCGCCACTAAAAGAATGCCGGCTCGGTCACTCCCACGACGCACTTGAGAAGTTATTTAGTTACGCCTGGTACTTTCTGGACGTTTTCAAAGTCTCGTGACAAAAACTTAAATGTGAGGGAAAAGGCAGACTTTAATTTTCTGTTACCTGTCCTTCGAACCTCATTTCGCCTGACAGAAATTAAGCAGA